>NW_008359442.1:3550613-3575440 GCF_000622305.1 Nannospalax galili | reverse complement strand
GGAGGCAGGGGCAGGTGGATCTCTGTGAGTTCATGGCCAGCCTGGTCTACATAGTGAGCTCCAGACCAGCTGGAGCTACAGCGAGACCCTGTCTCAAAAAAAAAAAAGAAAGAAAAGGAAAGAAACAAACAAATATATATATATGTATATATATATGAATGTATATAATGCTCAGTTCTTTAATCGTTTAGTATTGACCACTTTAAGATACTTTGAGACAAAATTCCACTGACTTCTAAAGATCATAAGATCTTAAGTCATAATGTACCTTCACTATTTCGATTAGCCTTGTATATGCTAAATAGTGTGTTCTTTGCATTTTTCAACAGGGTTGTGTGTGGGGTGTTGCTTACAAACTACCAGTAGGCAAAGAGGAGGAAGTAAAAACATACCTTGACTTCAGAGAGAAAGGAGGTTACATAACTACAACAGTCATCTTTTACCCAAAAGACCCTACAACAAAGCCCTTCACTGTGTTGCTATATATCGGAACACGCGATAACCCTAACTATCTTGGTCCTGCGCCTCTGGAAGACATTGCTGAACAAATCTTTAATGCAGCTGGTCCAAGTGGAAGAAATACAGAATACCTTTTTGAACTTGCAGATTCTATTAGAAAACTTGTGCCAGAAGATGTAGATGAACATCTTTTCTCTTTGGAAAAATTAGTAAAGGAACGTTTAAAAGAAAATTAGAACCTCAGGACCATGTAATGTCACTGACTTTTCCAAATAAGCAGAGCTTTTTAGTCTTCAGAGAGTAACTTCAGTACACAGTAGCAGTATGTTCTGGACATATGTTTACTTGAAGATCTTCACTATTTTAGACAATATAGTCAGGATATCATCTAAATTCATAGTTTATTTGCAAGTGACCTGAAACATATATTCAAAAGATTTACATACGGAGAAAAAAAATTCAAGTTATAATGATTTCCTAACTATATGATAACTGAACAGCTACACATTAGAAATATACAATTCATTTCTTTTTATCAGAGTAACCATGGTTTAAAGTATATAAGCATGAGATAATGTTATTAGGAATAGACAATATAAGATTTCAGCATTGATTATTAATGTCCTTGTTATTCATGTATTAAATGAAACTTTCAAATTTAGGCCAAAGGGAATTGGATTTTTTTTTTTTGGTCTTTTTGAGACAGAGTCTCTCTGTAGTCCCAGCTGGCCTGAAACTTGCTTTGTAGACCAGGCTGGCCTTGAACTCACAGAGATCCAGGTGCCTCTGCCTCCCAAGTGCTGGGATTAAAGTCACGTACCACCACGCCCAGCAGGAATTGGATTTTTTAAATATAAAAATTTCCTTGGAGCCGGGCATGGTGGCAGAGGCAGGCAGATGTCTGGCCAGCCTGGTCTACATAGTAAGTTTCAGGACAGCTGGGGCTACAGGGAGACCCTGTCTCAAAAAGACAAAAAAAAAAAAAATTTCCTTGGAATTAAAATGTGCTTTTTCTTTGGAGGGAAAAAAAACACTTAACTACACAGAAAAACTCTAGTACAAATTACATTATATAAATCACATCTGCTAATGATGTCATTCACTTTGTATTTATCTTATAATGAAATCGAAAAAAAAATTTCACTTTCTGAAGAGATTATTGGAAACATAATGAAAATTGTTTGAAATGGCTTTTGCAATTATGATTACTTAAGTATCATTTCCTGATTGTTTGCTATACTTTTTTTTTTTACAGCTGGTCACCTAAATAAGAATGTCAACTATTGCCGGGCGTGGTAGTGCATGCCTTTAATCCCAGCACTTGGGAGGCAGAGGCAGGTGGATCTCTGTGAGTTCAAGGTCAGCCTGGTATACATAGTGAGTTCCAGGACAGCTGGGGCTACAGGAAGACCCTGTCTCAAAAAGACCAAAAAAAAATCAACTATTTATGGGGCTATTTAAGCAGGAAACTAATTCTTAAATTATTAACTTACATAAAATTAGCCTCAATATAAGCTAATTAGATGATTCCTGATTATAGGTGATTTCTTTAATATAAAGTCTATCTGGAATCAACATAAGAAGAATTTCAACTGGGCATGGTGGTGAGCACCTTTTATCTCAGCCCTTGGGAGGCAGAAGCAGGTGGGTATCTGTGAGTTCAAGGCCAGCCTGGTCTACATAAGTGAGTTCAAGGCCAGCCTGGTCTACATAAGTGAGTTCCAGGACAGCTGGGGCTACAGGGACACCCTGTCTCAAAAAGACCAAAAATTAATTAATTCATTTAATTAAAATAATTTCAGTGGCTGGAGAGATGGCTCAGCAGTTAAGATGCTCTTGCAGAAAACCCAGAGTCAAATTCTAGCACCCACATGGTAGCAAACAACCATCCATAACTCCAGTTCCAGGGAATCCGACACCCTCTTCTGATCTCTGCAGGCACTGTATAATACAGGTACACTTACTTACATACATGCAGACAATATACGCATACACAGAAAATAAAAATAAATTTTTCTTTAAAAAAGAATTTCAATATTATGTTAAGTCTAATATGACACTTTTCAGATCCAGTGTGGTGGCTCACACTTATAATCCCAGCATTTGGAAGGTTAAGACAGGAAGACTGCCATGAGTTCAAGGCTAGCCTAGGGTACAGAGTGAGACCCTGTCTCAAAAAAAAAAAAACAAGCCAGGCTCACGCCTATAATCCCAAAACTTAGGAGGCTGACGTGGGAGGATCCTAGGCTACAGAGTAAGATCTTGTCTCAAAAAAAAAGAAAATTTTTCAAGCCTATAAAGCACTAATACAGAAATGTTTCACATAAAACTGTCTCTGTAGTAGGACAGTTGTCCTTTTCCTGCTAGTGCCTTAGTGATTTACTCAATTATATAACTATTTTAAATATTTTCCAACATTTTAAATATTTAGTTTTCCAGATGGCATTTCATAGATCTTGCACTACAGAAAGGGTACTAACATTTTTAGTATCTAATAAGGATGTTCTAAGTCCTTTACATAGGGAGGCATAGTCTTAGTTTTTTGGTCTTGAGACGGTCTCCCTGTAGATCCAGCTAATCTGGAACTTACAATGTAGACCAGGCTGGCCTTGAACTCACAGAGATCCACCTGCCTCTGTCTCCCAAGTTCTGGGACTAAAGGCATGCGCCACCACACCCGGCTAATATTCTTAGTTTTTTGATAACTGCTCTAAGCTTGTTTCCATAGTAATTTGCAATTATACATTTAATAAATTTAGAAATCTAGATCACTGTAAAGCACAAAATTCTTCTGTAGTATATTTAAAAGTCCACCTGAGCCTGACCATTTTCACTACCCTGCATCTTTTCTCCAGGAGATAAACAGACTAATATTTTTTATTTAATGATAGTATGTAACATGTTACAAAACACTAGGAAGAATTAACTTTGGGATCCCCGTTTATGTCTTTCTAGGTTTTCAGTCAGAAGTTAAGCTAGAAAGTGTATTAATACATATGATACATCATCAACATTTACAGGAGGGAATACTCATTGTCATCAGGATGGGGGAGACCTGACTGATAAAGAAATGAAACAGTACTGAGTAACAGAGAAGCTGGGTTTGGAGCCTCCAACCCGGAAGAACCAGCACTCTGGGCACAGCCACCTTGACTAGTCCTCAGATCTCAATTTCAAAACATTTGGTTTCATTCTGCCCTTACTGCACATACAAACTCAGGCTTTCGCCTCAGGGCAGAAACAGTAACTAGATTGTTAAGCTTTAAGAACTCAAGACTACAAGCTTAAACCCTACATTTGGAGAAAAAACTTTGGAGGGAGGGGGTAAAGGTGGGTGGGTTGGTTTTGGTTTTGAGGCAGGGTCTTGCTGTTTAGCTGGATTGGCCTAAAACTCAATTTCTTGCCTCAGCCTCTGGACTGCTGGGATTGCAGACATGAGCTACCATGCCTGATCTAGAATCATTTTATTATTATCTTGTCAGGGGAGGGTTGTGGGGGGGAGCACATGCATGCCACAGCATGCATGCATGCATGCATATAGAAGCCAGAGGACAACTCTGTGGAGTGCCATTCTCTTCTACCTTTGCATGGATTTTGGTTGTCAGGTTTTCACAGCTGGTGCTTTACCTGCTAAGCCACCTCCTTGGCCCCAGAGGAATTGTTTAAATTTGATCTTTCTAATCCTACTCTGGCCACTATTCTTGGTGTTTTCACAGTCTCAAACAATATGTTCACTCTTCATTCAACCGAGAACTATTAATAAATACCATCTAGATTTCCATTTCTAAAGTTAGAGAAACAGGTTGTGGTGATTTCAGCGCTATTTGAAAATACCAGTGTGACCTATCCTGTGAATACTAATTTTGAAAGCTTGACTACTATGAATACATTTCATCTTAAATAAGAAAAAGCTTAATTTCCAAATAAGCTGATGTGTACATTTTATATATATACATATATATATATCTTCAGTGTCTACTGAATTTTAATATATATTTATTACACAGTCCCTGATAGAATGCTTAGTAAATAATATCTAATAGTACTTTATGTTAAGGTTCAGATAGCCCTGCCCCCTCACCAACAGGCTCCCTAGGACTTCTCATGCACCTGAGGAAAAGGAACCTAGCTGATAAGCACCATGGTCATTGAAGTCAAGGGAAGCAGACTTTTCTCCACTGTTTGGCCAACACAGCAGGCTTCCCCTTTGATCTCTAAAGAGGACAGGTTTTAACAGTCCCGCTCTCCCACTCCCCGCCACCCAACTTTTAAAAAAATACATCTTTCCGCCTTCTGCAGGAAGCAGAAGCCTCCCTTTTTAAAAGACCCCAGCTCAAGAACCAGGCAGACATTTTCCCTGCCCGGAAGGGAATCTGTCCCATGTGTTCATTTGCTAATAAACCCTATTTTGATGGAGTTTTATCTGTGTCCTGGTGCCTCTTCCTCCATTCGCTCGTTCTCCACCAACTTTTTACCTATCACTTTACACCATATATTCGGAGTATCATGGGTTCAATATTAAAGATTCATTATGATTATATACATAATCATAATTATGTTTGAGAACAATATTTGATCTAAGAGATTGTTTTAAACATTTTCCAATCTAACTTTATTCCCCCCACCCCTTTGGTCTTTTTGAGACAGGGTCTCCTTGTAGCCCAGCTGTCCTGGAACTCACTATGTAGACCAGGCTGGCCTTGAACTCAGAGATCTGCCTGCCTTTGCCTCCTGAGTGTTGGGCTTAAAGGCGTGCGCCACCATGCCCGGCTTGCCTTTTTTTTTTTTTTTTTTTTTTCCAGTCTACATTTCTTTCCATTTCTTTGTGACTAGCTTTCTCTTTTCAAAAGCGTTAACTTTTTTAAATTGTACATTAGGAGCATACTCTCTCAGTGAGTATGTGCACATCCCTACACCCTCAGCAGCTCTATCAGTGGAAACATACTATCCTTGATTCTTCCAAGTCAACTAAGATGAACATATTTCCAAATTCTCTTTTCACCACATCATGATAAAACATGCCTGTAATCCCAGCAATTGAGAGGCTTATACTAGAGGACTATGGGTTGAAGGCCAACCTGGGCAACACAGTGAGACCCTGTCTCTCATACACATAAGGAAGAATTTCTTTAAATGTATTCTATTAATCAAATGTTCATATTACGCCCATCTTTCCCACGAAATTACTACATTTTCTACTAATGTGTTCAGCTTTTAGCAGTCCATTTTGTGCATTCCTAAAACCACAAACTCACATGCATACAAAAGGTTTGATCGTTACCATGATTTTTTTTAATTTTTTATTTTTTATGTGTATGAATGTATTGCCTGCATGTGTGTAAATGCACCCGTGTCATACAATGCCCAAGGAGGTCAGAAGAAGGTGTCAGATCCCCTGGAATTGAAGTTAACAGATGGTTGTTAGCTACCATGTAGGAGCTGGAAATCAAACCCGGGTCCTCTGCAAGAGCAGTCAGGGCTCTTAACTGCTAAACCTTCTCTCTAGCCCCTTACCATGATTTTTTAATCCTGTGGCTAGTATGCCAAAGAACTTTAACTCTTCCAAAGATAACTACTAAAATTATTCTTCTGTAATTCTTTAAAAAATATTCTTCTGGCCAGGTGGCACACGCCTTTAATCCCAGCATTTGGGAGGCAGAGGCAGGTGGATCTTTGTGAGTTCAAGGCCAGCCTGGTCTACATAGTGAGTTCCAGGACAGCTGGGGTTACAGGGAGAACCAATCTCAAAAAGACAAAAAAAAAAAAAACAAAAAAAATTCTGTAGGAGCTATTAGGATGACTCAGAGGTTAAGAGCTCTGGCTGCTCTTCCAGGGCACCTAAGTTCAGTTCCCAGGATCCACAGGGCAGCTAACACCCATCCTTAATTCTAGTTCCAGAGGGTCCAATGACCTCTTCTGGCCTCAGCAGGCACCAGGCATACAAGTGGTGCATTTAAATTCATGCAGGCAAAAGACTTATAAAATTAAAATGCCAGGTATGATGGCACATGCCTTTAGTCCCAGCACTTAGGAAGCAGAGGCAGGTGGTTATCTATGAGTTCAAGGCCAGCCTGGTCTACAAATTGAGTTCCAGGCCAGCTAGGGCTATAGGGAGACCCTGTCTCAAAAAAAGACAAAAAAAAATTTTTTTTTAATTAAAATCTTTTATAAAAGCCAGGTGTGGTGGCACACACTTTTAGCGCACTCTGAAGGCAGAAACAGGCAGATCTCCATGAGATTGAGGTCAGCCTGGTCTACACAGTCAGTTCCAGGCCAGCTGTGGCTACAGGGAGACACGCCCCCCCCTTCTTATACGTCACAGAAATTTTTTAACTACACAGTGTTCCACTTCCTTATCAACTCTTCTTAATGAATTTTCCTAATCAACTTTACCAGTATGCTCCAATCAGTGAAGTCTCAAATCTCCAATAGCCACTTCCTGACTCAGCTCAGATTTGTTTTCTCAGTTTTTTACTATACTGAAGCATCAGATACTAGTGACCATGTACAGACAGCTGAGATGGCTCCAGCACCTTGGGCTCCTAGAGAAGTAAACTGAAGCCCAACACATGGTTATAAAAACCAATCTTGGGGGCTGGAGAGATGGCTCAGCAGTTAAGAACACTGGTTCTTGCAGAAGATCAGGGTTTGAATCCCAGCACCCACATGGCAGCTAACAACTGTCCATAACTCCAGTCCCAGGGGATCCGACAGCCTCTTCTGACCTCTGCGGGCATTGCATGACATAGGTGCACTTAACTACATGCAGGCAATACACTCATACACCTAAAATAAAAAAAAATAAAAAAATAAAAAGTCCAGGCCTGGGCCTAGGTCATGGCGACATGGCTAAATGCACCAAAAAGGTTGGGATCATGGGTAAATATGGGACCCACTATGGAGCCTCCCTCTGAAAAATGGTGAAGAAGATTGAAATCAGCCAGCACACCAAGTATACTTGCTCCTTCTGTGGCAAGACCAAGATGAAGAGGCGGGCTGTTGGCATCTGGCACTGTGGTTCCTGCACGAAAACAGTGGCTAGTGGAGCCTGGACCTACAATACCACCTCTGCTGTCATGGTCAAGTCTGCCATCAGAAGACTGAAGGAACCGAAAGACCAGTAGAAGCACTGCTGTTTGGGACATCCCTGGCCCACAATAAATGGGTTAATTTATGTGACTGTAAAAAAAAAATCTTGGTGGCATTTGCCTTTAGCCCCAGCACTCGGGAGGTAGAGGCAGATGGATCTCTGGGAGTTCAAAGCCAACACGGTCTACACAGTTAGTTCCAGGCCAGCTGGGGCTACAGGGAGACCCTGTCTCAAAAAAAAAAAAAAAATCTTTCTGAATTTTATGTTTTATTATAAAATAACAAATTGCAGTAGTATATATTACAGGCTACACAGTAATGTTGTTTATGAATAAATGGATTAAATCAATAAATTATCATGCCTTTAATCCTAGCAGAGGCAGACAGATCTCTGTGAGTTCAAGGCCAGCCTGGTCTACACAGTGAGTTCCAGGCTAGCCAGGGCAACACAGAGAGACTCTGTCTCAAAAAAAACCTAACATTTATCAACTCATCTTATGTTATAAGAAACCTGAAATTTACTCTCAGCCAAGCTGCTCATGGAAAAATACCCAGGCATCATCAATTCATCCCTGTAAAATCAAATCAATCTAACCCACTAGTAAATTCAAATGTTCTACCTGAAAAATTTATTCCCACTCAAACCTCTCCTCCATTGCTATGCTATCTGCAAGCATGAATCTACTACTTCCTTCCTCATACAGTATTCTCCCTATGTGTCTAAGTCCAAATTCCTCTCTTATAAAGATACTAGTCTTAGCCAGGCATGGTGGTGCATACCTGTAGTCCCAGCACTTGGGAGGAAGAGGCAGGCGGATCTCTGTGAGTTCAAGGCCAACCTGGCCTACATAGTGAGTTCCAGGCCAGCTGGGGCTACAAAGAAACCCTGTTTCAAAAGACAAAAAAAAAAAAAATACCAGTCTTTAGGTTAAGACACTCCCTAATTCAGTTTGACATTATCTTGATTAAATCTGTAAACATTCTATTTCCAAACAGTTTACACTAAGGTTTTGATGGTTAGAATGTCTACATATTTTGGGGGGTTACACATTCAACCCACACCATCCCCTACAATCACTTTTCCACACAGGAGCCACAATGACCTTCACAGTGCATCAGGTCCTATCACTCTCCTGCCAAGTAGGGTAATGACTTTTATAATATTGGACACACTCTGGACAGATGACTTTTACTTAACCTTGCAGCCAAAACGTTAACCTTATCCTAAGCTTGTTTATAATGTTAACATATAAACAAGCTCACTGAGTCATGTGCTCCTCCAGTCATATGGTCTTAATCCCTACTCATGACCCTTCCTAGTCATCAACTTAAAATAATGTATGCAAGTATGTGTTTGTATAGCTGTCAAGCAATGCAAACAGCCTTTATCTCATTGCAAACAATGAGAGAGCTTGATTTAACATCTGTTTATGATTCTGTTTGTGTGTGTGTGTGTGTGTGTGTGTGTGTGTGTGTGTGTGTCTAGGTCTAGGGATCAGAAAGGACATAATCCTCAGATAAAGGTCTGACTTTTATTGACACTTTCAATAAAACAACGAGCAGGCCCTTGTTCTAAAACATAGTTCTGGGGCTGGAAAGATGGTTCAGCAGTTAAGAACACTGATTGTTCTTACAGAAGACCAGGGTTTGAATCCCAGCACCCACACGGCAACTAACAACTGTCCGTAACTCCAGTTCCAGGAGATCCAACAGCCTCTTCTGTCTTCCTAGAGCATAGCACGACACGTGTGCACTTATCTACATGCAGGCAATACACACATACACATAAAATAAAAAAAATATTTAAAGCATAGTTCTGAGAGAAATCTGAAGAAACAGGTTCTCAGCAGTTTGGGTTCACCCTTGACTGAAATGGATGCTAGGTCAGGCTGTTTTTTATTAAGGAACTGTATATAAAATTATAATTATATACAATTATAAATAATGTATATAATATAATGTATTTAATTTAACTATATAAAGGCTACAGTAAAAGCCATAGCCTACAGGGCTGCATACAGGTGACCTCTTCCTGACACCTTCTTATGCTCCAGATATACTGGTCTCTGTCCCACCAACATGCTGACTTCATCCCTGCCTCAGGCTTCTGCCTAGAAATTTCTCTGGTCACTCAAGTGAAATCTCAAGCATCACTTCATGGACATCAACCTTGACCACCTACCAAAAGCAATACATCCCAGATGTATTCCCTTTTGTATAAATCTAGCTTTATCTACGGCATTTACCCATTTAGAAGTCTTTTGTTTGTTTGTTTTCTTTTTAGTCTTTTTGAGACAGGGTCTCCCTGTAGCCCCAGCTGGCCTAGAACTCACTATGTAGACCAGGCTGGCCTCGAACTCACAGAGATCCACCTGCCTCTGCCTCCTGAGTGCTGGGATTAAAGGTGTCCACCACCATGCCCAGCTTTAGAAATTATACCTCTTCCTTACTTAAACCTAAGGTCCACCAAGAATAGATTCCTTTAATCCCAAGGCTAAGGCACAAATTCTATCATTTTCTATCTTAAAACACCAATTATTCCCCTAAGTTTTCTTTTTTTTTTTTTGTCCATTCAACTATTTAATACATTTGGAATTCATGTTTGTATACTTTGTATACTTTAACAAATGCATCCACTCAGATGATTCTAATGCAAAAAAAGTACGGCCTCAAAAATTTCTCACCTGCCCGCACTTGAGAGGCTAAGAGAGGGAAGTCACAAGCTCAAAGTCAGTGAGCTGCATATAGAGTTCTAGACCACTTTGGGTCACCAGACCCTGACTCAAAAACAAGTACTAATCTAGAAAACAAAACTCACAGATCTTCCATACACATGCCATCTTCTCTAAACCAACCATTCCTCCATAGCACCAATACCCTGCGGCTGAGTCCATCCTACCCTGCCCTCTGACTACACCAAAAAGTGCTAGTGGACCAAGGATTATGCTTCAAACACTTTGCCAACTGCCAAATGAAATCCTCTAAATCCTAAAAATTCCAGTTTTAGTGTCACCTCTTCTGGAAAGCCCTTTCTGACCAACTCCAGAGTTTTTCACTGCTTTCTATCTCCACCTTTAAGTCCGTTTCCTATACAATCTACAGTACCTGACTCATTAAGAATCATGACAATGTGTGCTTGCTTCAGCAGCACATATACTGAAATTGGAACAATACAGAGAAGATTAGCATAGCCCCTGCGCAAGGATGACACGTAATTCATGAAGTGTTCCATATTTTTTAAAATATTTTGTTAGTTTTAAATCCTATTTTATGTGCATGAATATATTGCCTGCATGTTTTTAAAATATTTTGTAAGTTTTTAAATCCTATTTTATGTGCATGAGTGTATTGCCTGCATGTATGTAAGTGCACCCAGGCAATGCCTGCAGAGGTCAGAAGAAAGCATTGGATCCCCTGAAACTGGAGTTATGGATGGTTGCTAGCCACCATGTGGGTGCTGGGGATTGAACCCAGGTCCTCTGCAAGAGCAGCCAGTGCTCTTAACTGCTGAGCCATCTCTCCAGTCCTGAGTTCCTTATTTTTAAAAGGTCACAAATGGCCAAACTGTACAGATTAAGAGTCTGCAGACTGCTGGTCCTTGGACAGGACTCCTATATTAAATTTCACCCACTCTGGGCTCAGGGACCATCAAGGAAGAGGAGGAGGAAAGATTGTAAGAGTCAGGGAGGAAGTGCACGACCATATGGAAACAGTCCTACAAGCTCCTAGGACCCTGCTCATATGATTTTATGGCAATAGTAACAGCATACACAAGTCCCATACAAACTCAGGCAGACAAAAACCCAGCATAAAACTGGGGAAATGGGGCTGGAGAGATGGCTCAGCATTTAAGAACATTGGCTGTTCTTGTAGAAGACCCAGGTTCGAATCCCAGCACCCATATGGCAGCTAACAACTGTCCGTAACTCCAGTTCCAGGGGATCTGGCAGCCTCTTCTGTCCTCAGGCATTGCACAACATGGATGCACTTACCTTCATGCAAGTAATACATGCATACACATAAAATAAAAATAATAAATTAATTATTTTTAAAAAAAGAACTGGAGAAATGAACAGCATACCCCAATCTTAGCTGAAGAAATACTGGCAACTCATTACTGCTAGGTGAGGAAGAGCTGATCTTCCTAAAACAAGGGACTCTAAATAGGGTGACTATACCGTGGACGGACTTGCACTGGGGAACGTCTGGGCCCACTGACACAGTGGGCCTTAACAAGGACGACAGAGTGTATGGGTTCCAGTTGAGGGGCTATGGAGGGTGCTGGTGGGGATGGGGGATATAAAGATGATTAAGATTTTTTGAGATATTTTGTATAAAATACACAAAAAGTCAACAAAAACAATAAAAAAGAATTATGACTGCATTAAAAGCATTTAGATTCATTATTATGATTAGCAAAAACTAAATGATAAATGTTAACTTTTATTACTACTATCTGGTTTGCAATTATTTGTTTCTATGATCTTCCTTGGTAGACAAACTATGAGAACAGGAACCCACTTATTTGCTATTTTACCTATCCCAGCGTCTGGTACACATTAAACATTAAGTGCTAATTTAGACCAGACATGGGTGGCACACACCTTTAATCCCAGCAGGCAGGAGCCAGAGGCAGACACATCTCTGTGAGACAGAGGCCACCCTGGTTTACATAGCCAGTTTCAAGCTACCTGGGGTACAGGCAAACTGTCTTGAAAAAACAATTTAAAAAAAAACTGCTAATTTAATAAACATCTCAGTTCTAGAATAATGTAGTTTTTATTTTTATTTCATGTATATGAATGTTCTGCTTTAAAGTATGTAAGTGCACCCATGTTCAAAGCCACCTCTCCAGCCCCTAGAATAATGTAGTTTTAATACTATCAATTCTTCACGTCAGAAGTTGTAGAGATGAAAAATGGAATCCTGTTCCCGCTTTTTAATTTGGTTCAAAAGTGAGAAAGGTAGGTCGGCAATTTTAGCAAACTTAGAAAATAAGAGGTAATTTCTTCTCCAACCTCCCAGGAAGAAGGACTAAGCGTTCTATGGATGGCACTGTAAAACTATCATACTGGAGATGAAAACAAATGATGGCTTTTTTTTTCAAGAGGGGAAGAAGAAACCAAAACTTCTTGTCTACCCCTGGGACGCAGTCTACCGTGACTTTAGACCATAACTTCACATTCACCTGGCGTTGGCCTTGACTAAGGAAACTTACCAGCACCCTAAGCAAAATAACAGCAAATGCAGAATCTGTGAAGTCTAGCTGCCCTACCTACCCCACAAGCCCCGGTCCATGCCAACTTCGAAGGGGTCTCCTCATCCTGGGAGATGGCAGGTATCCTCACCCAGGTGTCCCCAAACCCAGAGCAGAGTTAGGAGCTGCTAAGAACCGAGAGACCTCAGTCGCCAGCAAGAAGAAACGAAGAGAAGCTTCAGGCAGGAAGGATGAAGTGTACAAATGGCGAGTAGGATGAAGTGTATAAACGGCAAAAGTCTCAGCGGAGGGAGGGCAGCTCAGAAGGTAGTTCAAACTTCTACTTCTCGGCGCTTCCTCCCGGCAACCCCCGCCCCCGGCTCGCTGGGGCTCAGGGCGCCAGACACCGCCCACCCACCCACGGAGAGCTCGGCACGGCAGACCGGCGCGCCGGGGTCGGGACTCACTTCGCTGGGCAGGTGCTTCTCCAAAGGCCTGTCCGAGTACGGGTCACCTGAGGCGGGTCCCAGGCCACCGTATCCGAGTCCGGCCGCTAGACTAGGACAGCGATGAGCAGTGCGCTGGCCCGCGTGCGGGCTTCCGTAGCCAGATGCCCCGGATGTTGATGTGCCGCCTGTCCCGGAAGCGCAGGCCCGAGGCCCTTGGGGGCGGACGCGGCGTAGCCCGGCTCTCCGGAAGGAGACGTGGCGGCGGTTAAGTCCCCTGTCCCTGGACGCTTTGTAGTCCCGCCGCCGCCTCCTTCTCCTCCTCCTCCACCTCTTCTCTCCGGGTCGAGGAGGTTGAGACGGCGGCTGGAGAGCGTAGCGACGGAGGATGGAGGAAGGAGGCGGCGGCGTGCCTAGCCTGGTCCCTGGAGGGCCGCTGTTGCTGGTCCTGTGCGGGCTCCTGGAAGCGTCGGGCGGCGGCCGAGCGTTGCCCCAGCTCAGCGACGACATCCCTTTTCGAGTCAACTGGCCCGGCACCGAGTTCTCTCTGGTCAGTGCCCTCGCGAAGCGTAGCCATCTCCCCTCTCCACGGCACGAAGCGGCCTCGGTTTTCCTTGCTTTTTCCTCCCAGAACCTTTTCCTTAGGCGCTTACCTTTCCCAAGCCAACGTGTCTTGGTTCGTTCATTCATTCATTCAGCACACAGTGTGGATGTCCCCTCCATAGTAGTAACGTGGGAGTTCGACGGTCACTCTCTCTCCCTTTAAACCCCTTGATTCCCCACAGTCACACTCTTTGGAGGAGCGCTTACTAGAATAACTACTGGCACACTTCCTATCTTCCCTTTAGAGAGTTGCCTGCAGTTCTTCCTCCACCGGCAGCCTTGTTCCTCCTGTGTTACACACCATCCTGCAGAGGAGAGCCCATCTGAGATTATTCATGGCGTAATCTCACAGAACAGATGTTCAGCCCCTGGAAATCTTTTCCTTTCGTAGTCGTTTCTTAAGAACCCTCTGTGCAGAATCTTTTTCACACTTTGATGTATTCCAATTGATTTAAGACCCTAGAACGTGAGATATTTTTTAAAGATTTGTTATTTTATTTTAAATTAATTATGTGTATTGGGAAGGGTCTGTGCATGTTGAGTGCAAGATCCCTCAGAAACCATCAGATCCCCTGTGCAGGAGGTTGTGGACCACTCAATGTGGGTGCTGGGAACCGAACTTGGGTCCTTTGCAAGAGCTCTTAACCGCTGAGCCATCTCTCCATCCCTAAAACATGAGATTTTATGATGAATCCTTATAAAATGAAAAATATTGTCATCTCAGAGGAATGAAAATGATGTTTGGGGAAGAGCTTTGCTGAAAAATCATGTGTAGTTACCACAAGCCAATAAAAAAAGAAGGGTACTCTTGGGGACGTGGCTCAGCTGTTAAGAGCACATACTGCTCTTCCAGAGGACTCCAGGCCTCTGTGCACAGCACATAACCAAATACAGACACATATATACACATAAAAGTGATTTTTAAATTGTGCTTTTAAGAATACCTATATTCATTTATTTCAAAGTGATGTCCTGGAAAAAGCAAAGGCTTTTTTAAAAAATCTTATTCCAATTACTTACCATCATTCAAGTTGAAGAGATTTTATTTCATAGAGACATTTATTTATTATTTCATAGAGACATTAATAGTACCATAATGTCAAGACATGATGTACCTACCACGTTAGGGACTTGAGAGTATAGCTTGATAGTAAAGCACCTGGCATGCACAAGGCTCTGAGTTTGACAGCATCACAGAATTCACAAGTTACCTGCATTGCCGTTACCAGGTGGCTCTGCTTGTGACAGGTTTGCTTCTGCTGTGTTTCATCTTCATTTTTTTCTCCACCTCTCTGTTCCATTCTGACCCTATTCTTGAATTTAGGTAAATATTTCTTTGTAAAGTCAGGCTTATCTTTGTATTAGCATCATGAACTATTAATACATTTTTATTTTTATTGGTCTCCAGTGTTAAAATATACTTGCACAAAAGTTTGTTACAGTGCCAGAGAGATGAACAAACTCTTAGGTGGACATATTTGAAGACTTGGGATTTTGATGGCTTTTTGATTTTCTTTTTCAGTATGAATTATTTTGAGAAAAACCTAGATGCTTTCTGTAAATGGGCAAAAGGTCTATATCCTCATGCAAAAATAAGCTACATGAATCATTATCATTGGTTTTTTGAAATTCTTAAAATACCTCTATAGTCCTAACACTTCCCTTCTGTGCTTTATTTGATTTAAACAACTGCTCTCCTAGTGTGGCATTGCCTATTTTTTTAAGGAGCCAGTTGGTTGAACACTTATAAGTAACTAAGCAGCTGTTTGAACTAGGGTAAGGTCCTTTGTCTACCAGAAACTGACGGACACTGGATCAAAATATCTGAATTTTTTTTCTTTTGTAAAATAAAGTCTTACTACCATAGCTCAAGCTGACTTCAGATTCATTTTGTAATACAGGCATACATCACCACACCTGACCCTTGCCCAGTACTACCAAAATGGATGTAAGATAAAAATGGTTAAAATTACACCTTGTGATCCCAGTAAGTGACTCACAGTTCCAACAAAGTTTTCACAATTGCATCCATTTTTTTGAAAAGTAGACTTCACAAACTGATGAAATAAAAATCTTAGTGTCAAGAATTGTCCTACAAGGTGATGCTAAGAAGCCCAGAGACACGCTCCTCTAGTGTATCTTACTTTCTTGCCCCTTCTCTCCTAACTCTTGTGCTTAAAAATATCTTTTAATACACTACAGAAATAATAATCATAATTGTCTTCCAGGCAAGATGTGGTGGCACACTCCTGTAATCCCAGCACTTGGGAGGTGGAGACAGGAGGATCAGAAGTTCAAGTTCAAGGCTAGCTTTGTCTGCCTAGCAAATTCAAAGCCAGCTTGGGTTGCATGAGAATCTGTCTCTAAAAAGTAAATAAATTTGACCTTGGCAACCCTTATTTTTAAATACCTTTGATTCCCTTATCACTTATACTGGTCTTTTAAACAGGGATCCTTGACCATAAAACAGAAATATACATAATAATATAAAAATTGTTGGGGCTGGAGAGTTAGCTCAGCAGTTAAGAACACTGGCTGTTCTTGCAGAAGACCCAGGTTTGAATCCCAGCATCCATATGGCAGCTAACAACTGTCCGTAACTCCAGTTCCAGGGGATCCAACAGCTTCTGTCCTCCTCGGGCATTGCACGACACGGGTGCACTTACCTACATACAGGTAATACACTCATGCATATAAAATAAAATAATAAATAATAAAATAGTTTTAGAAGTATATGTTAATAAAAACTGACTCAAATATGTTAAAACAGTAATAAGCACACATCTATGGATTTAAGTTTTTTGGTTTACTTTTATATGTATGAGTGTTTTGCCTACATATATGTAAGTGCACCTGTGTCATCCAATGCCCTCAGAGACCAGAAGGCGGCACAGGATCCCATAGGATCCTCTGGAACTGGAGTTACAAATGGTTCTCTGAGGTCTGCTACATCCAGCTATTTTAACACTGGACAAAATATTTAAACTCTGACCTCAGAGTCCTCATTTTTCTATAGAAATAAGGAAAATATCAGATTTGAAGATTGAATGAATTAGTAAATATAAAGCACTTAAAAGAAGACAATTGCTTCTGCATATTCATGTCTGCAGGTCTGTGTCTGTGGCTTCAACCAACCTAGAGTCAAAAATAATCAGGGGAAGCCAAATGTGGTAGTGAATGAATCCCCGTGATCTCGGCTGAGGCTAGAAGTTACTAGGAGTTCAAAGCCAGCCTGACCTTCATATGGGTTCATTCAAGACCAACCTGAGATATCTTAACAAAACTTTGACTCTAAAAAAAATTTTTTAAAAATTAGGGACCGAAGAGATGGCTCAGGGTTAGGAATACCTACTGCTCTTGCAGAGGGGCCCAGGTTCAGTTCCCAGCACCCATATGGCAGCTGACAACCATTTGTAACTCCAGTTCCAGAGGGTCCTATGGGATCCTGTGCCACCTCCTGGCCTCTGAGGGCATTGGACGACACAGGTGCACTGCACTTACATGCAGGCAAAACACTCGTACACATAAAATAAAAATAAATCAAAAAATTTAAATCAGAGGAAAATAATTGGGTCTAAACTGATCATATGCAACTTTTAAGGGAGGCTGCTGCATAGCTTATATGCAAATCTATGCCGTTTTATATAAGGGACTTGAACATTTTCAGATTGGAAGGAGGTGGGAGTCTAGAATCAGTCCCCCAGGCTACATAGGGATGACAGGACCATTTAGTGTTAATGCTTACTGCTTTTGTGTTTTATTGTCTTGGGAAAACATTGCCCTAATTTGCATTCATATTTAAGATTGCATTGGTTCCAAGTAGTCTAGGTTTTATTATAGTAAGGTTTTATTGTTAAATTTAAAAAGAACAGACATATTGTTCTTCCCTTGCTAGCAATAATCAAATAGTGCAATGGTTTTACAGTATTATAAGAAGAGAAAATTGAATTATCATAAAATACATATCAGAAGCAGACATTTCTTTTTAGTAAGATACCAGCAGTTATATTAATTGAAGTGTTTGCTTGAAATATGTTGGTTCAAGACTGGGCGTGATGGTGCACGCCTTCGATCCCAGCACTTGAGGGACAGAGACGGGCAGACCAATCTCTGTGAGTTCAATGCCAGCCTAGTCTACATATCCGTTCCAGGCCAGCTGGAGCTACAGGGAGACCCTGTCACAAAAAGACCAAAAAAAATAATAAAAGAAGGAGGAAATATGTTGGTTCGTATGAGCAATGTGAAGTTGTGTTTTATAGTATAGAAAACTTTTGGGTTTTTTGGGGGTTTTTTGTTTTGTTTTTTTTGGTCTTTTTGAGATAGGGTCCCCCTGTAGCCCCAGCTGTCCTGGAACTCACTGTGTAGACCAGGCTGGCCTTGAACTCACAGAGATCCACCTGCCTCTGCCTCTCGAGTCCTGGGATTAAAAGCTTGTGCCACCACACCCAGCCTACTATAGAAAACTTTTAAGGGTAGTTTTATAGACATGTGACAGGAATTAACAGACTATAGCTATTGTGCTAACTGGCTACCTATTTTTACAAAATTTTATTAATAGCCATGCCTATTGTTTGCATCTTATCTTTGTACTTTGTTGCTAAAGGGACAGAGTTACAAAGTGTAGTGTCCATGAAGCCTATATTTACTGTCTGACTCTTTACAGAGAAGTTTGCTGATTCCACACACACACACGCGCACACACACACACACACACACACACACACCTCACTCACTCTCAGAAAAGGCAGGTCAGCTGGGCATGGTGATGCACGCCTTTAATCCTAGCACTCTGGAAATAGATCTCTGTGAGATCAAGACCAGCTTGGTCTAGATAGCCAATTCCAGGCCAGCTGGGGTTACAAGGAGACCCTGTCTCAAAAGAAAAAAAAAGAAAAGAAAAAAAATGTTAAAGAAAAAGGTTAAGTCAGCACAGAGATCCATGATAATTATTCTTTTTAAAGGGATTTATTTATAGATAAATGTATACATTCCCCCAAATAAGAAAAATATGCCACACTCAAGTGTATCATGCAACAGAATTGAGACTAGGCTTGTAAATATGAATTGTCAGGCACAGGTGGTAATTGCTGACAGAAGTTGTAAGTATTCAGTGACAAAAGTTTCAGTGCCTCTTAATATTTTTTGACTAACATTTTCCCTTCAGCCTCTTGCATTACTACTTTTCCTTTATATTCCAAACTGTATTTGTTCTATTTTATTATGACACCAGGATAAACTTTGTTATCTTCATTTTATCATCTTAAGATGTGTACATTATTTTGCCTGCCTCTGAAAATATGCCTTAAAACTCTTCTGTCGAAATGATAAATCATTTGCAGAACGTTTACTCTACCTAGGACTGAAATTATTCAATGTAATGCAGTTTAACTGGAGAAAGTAAAGTATATTTTTTGTCCTATTTCTAGCCCACAACTGGAGTTTTGTATAAAGAAGATAATTATGTCATTATGACAACTGCACATAAAGAAAAATACAAATGCATACTGCCTCTTGTGACAAGTGGGGATGAGGTATGTTTTAATACATATATTGATAATCCCTCACTGCAGATAATGTGCATACAGTACTGCAACCACATACTTTAAAGTAACAAGATTCTTAATAACCTTGTTGTAGCGTAAAAATATTAATCACTTATTCTTTGATTTTTAGAATTCATATTGAAAAATTAGTAATCAGCTAGGTATGGTGGCTCATACCTATAATCTTAGTACTCAGGAGACTGAGACAGGGTGATTGTCATGAGTTTAAAGCCATCCTGGGCTGTGGTGTGAGACCTTGTCTCAAAAAAAGGGAAAGAAAAAATTAGCAAATAGTTATTAATGTTTTGAATAAAAATCTAACTCCACACTTATTTTCCTTGATAGAAATGATGGCTTTAAAACACAATATAATTTTCAATGTGTACATGATATTTTCATTAAGAATTTATTATAAATAGCTCTGGGTACCTTATGCTTTCTCACTGCCTTAGCTCATTCCCTTTTCTTTCTCCTGAAATGCCCTAACTGCCTCTTATCCATCCTTCAAGGCAGTGACTTCTTTCAAGATGAAACAGGAGAGGCAGCATGGTAAAATGGAAAGGACACCAGTCTAGGAGCCAGGAGGCTGAGGTATAGGCTATAGTTAGCTATGGATCCCTGAACACATTCAAAACTGAACTCCTCCACTCAATAAATTTATTAAGCCGATTACATCATATTTTCATGTTCTGTAAAATAGAAATATTAAACTCAGTGCTGTTCTTAAGTTTTGTTCCTATTTGAAATTGGTCCAAGACAGCTGTTTAATTTTGTCTTAAATTTCCTTAAGACACAAATATACCCACATAACCATATACATAGTATATAACATTCAAGTCTGAAGTATAAAAATATGTAGAAAACTGAAAAATATCTTTCCAGTATATCTACCTTGTAAGATTTTTATAGCTAGAATTTTTTTTAGCTACAGACTTTTTAAAATACTGAAATAGATTTATAAGGATTGTTCATAAAAATTACACTTAAAAACCTTTAAAAAAAAAAAAGGATGAGGGGCTAGAGAAATGGCTCAGTGGTAAAGAGAGTGTACTGCTCTTGAGAGTACCAGAGTTCATTCCTAGCACCCATGTCAGGTGTCTCACAGTCTCCTGTAACTCCAGCTCCAAAGGATCTGACGTCTTCTGCTGCCCTCCACACGGACCTGCACACTCGGTTGCACATTCCCACACACAGCATACATAGCCCCCCCCCATACAAAATTAAAAATAAAAATAAATCTTAAAAAGAATGAGTGCTATGGAAGGTTATTCTATGACTTCATATTTTATACTTCAGTTCATTTGAAAGAAGTGCTGTACCATAGAGTCTTGTTAAAGGTCTTGACTTTTTTCCTCTTTTATTTCTAAGCATTTGTGATTTAAACCAGTAAATTAGTACCCAAACAGCAGAGTTGGGTTAAGTTCTAGGAAAATTGTACTTATTAAATTCCAGTTCTTTCTTAGGAAGAAGAAAAGGATTACAAAGGCCCTAATCCACGAGAGCTTTTGGAACCACTATTCAAACAAAGCAGTTGTTCCTACAGAGTATGTATTTTATGTTCATTTGACAACTAGAAAATAAGTGTCTCGCAGCCAATAGGCCCTTGAAATGGCGTCTACGTTTCTTTTTGCTTTACTTATCACATTTTAAGTTAGGTGCAAGTCTTAAGTTATTGCTTAATAGCATTTTGTTCTTTTTTAAAATACATTTTAATTAAGCCGAGTGTGATGGCACTTGACTTCAGTCATCTCTGTGAGCTCAAAGCCAGCCTGGTCTACATAGCAAGTTTCAGGCCAGCTCAGCAGCTCAGACTGCAGGGAAACTCTGTCTCAAAAAGACCAAAATAAAGCCAAAATATATATATATATATATATATTTTTTATTTTATATACAAGTATGTGAGTGCACCTGTGTCATGCAGTGCCCACAGAAGTCAGAAGAAGGTATCGGATCTCTGGAACTGGAGTTACAGGTGGTTGTTAGCCACCGTGTGGGTGCTGGAAATTGAACTTAGGTCCTCTACAAGAGCAGCCAGTGCTCTTAACCACTGAGCCATCTCTCCAGCCCCATATTTTGTTCTTTTTAAATTCTTATATGTGCAGCAGACAGTATACCAGTACCAAGACATCAGTTACTAAACCAGCTTGAATGTTTTTTCATTTCAAAAGAAAGCTTCCTTACATGTTAGAATTTTAATAAAGATGCTAATTGCTTCTTTTAAGCCATGTAGAAAAATAGTCCTAAGCCAGATATTTATTACAGACCCAAATATATTGTAGCTCTCTTTTCATCACATAATCTCATGTATAGCTAATTAATAGAAACAGTGAATAGACTTCAGAAGTTTTGCCTTTTTCTGAGGCATAATTAAAAATGTCATTTCATAAAAACATGTTCTAAATTTGGGAAGCAATGTCCTCAGCTACTTAAAATATCAAAAAGTCATTTAGTAGAGTTACATGACTTTTGTATATTTTAAATACATCCATCATCCTTAGATCGAGTCTTACTGGACTTATGAAGTGTGTCATGGAAAACATGTTCGACAGTACCATGAAGAAAAAGAGACTGGCCAGGTATGTTTTTCTTGAAAATGTAAAGTGTAGAACATTATAAAATTAGGAGTTTCATAACTGATGTTGACAGTTTTAAAGTTGTAGCCATAGAAATATATTTGCAAAATACTTACTGTATTTTTTTTTAATGTAGAAAATAAATATTCATGAATACTACCTTGGGAATATGTTGGCTAAGAATCTTCTATCCGAAAAAGGTTTGTCTCTATAAATGATTTGATAGCACTGCTGGAATTTGGTTTAGCATTTATGTTCAGATTGAAATCTAAGTCTAGGCATGGTGGTGGATGACTAATCCCAGTACTTGGAAGGTTGAGGGAGAAGGATCAGGAATTCAAGGCCATCCTCAAACATAGCATGTTCAAGGCTAACATGAGACTCTGACTCAAAAAAAAGAGAAAAAAGAATTTTTCTTGGGGACCAGTGATTTTTCTTTAACTTTTTTAAATTACATTTTAATCTATTTGTGTGTGTGTGTGTGTGTGTGTGTGTGTGTGTGTGTGTGTGTGTGTGTGTGTGTGTGTGTGTGTGTGTGTGTGTGTGTTTACACATGCCATAGTGAGCTTGTTGAGGTCAGAGAAAACTTGCAGGAGTTCATTATCTCCTTCCACCATGTGGATCCCATGGATTAAACTCAGGCTTGGCAGCAGGTACCTTCACCCACTGAGCCATCTCACTATCCTTGGTTTTTCTTTTTTAAGACAGGGTCTTATGAAACCCTGGCTTGCCTGGAACTCAATATATAGACGACTACAGCAATTCTCCCATCTCTGTCTCCCAAGTGGTAGGGTCACAGGTGTGCACCACCATACCTGGCGAAAAAAAAACACTCTTTGAAATCTTTATTTCCATTATTTCCTGCTTTAACAAACATGCTTTGTTTCTATCTATTAATAAAGCTTTTAAAAATCTGGTAGGAAATGCATGACAAGGTTACATTTGTATAGTGTTAGTCTTTTGCTTAGTTTAAGCTGTTTTTACATATGGCAATAGACATATCCCTTAAATGGCAGAATATCTGTGTTAATCTAAGATTCATCTTATCACTGAGATACTTCAAAGAAATTTTTTGTGGCAACTTTTTCTTCATGAACTAGAGTATTTCCTAGGTAATGATGTAAAGATTAAATGTGACTGCCCTTTCATATGAAACCATTTCAAGGAAACTAAAAGTAGTAGAATGGGTCTGGGAAGACAGTGTTTAAATACCAGCATATGTGAAGCCCTGGGTTCAATATTCAGCAATACCCACCCCAAAAAAGTAGTAAGACAAAAATCATATGCGTGGTAGATCTTTTTGAAACAGAAATTTAAGGTTACAAAGCTGGGTGAAAACTTAAGTCATTTGTGCTTTATATATGTGATAGATCATTCTTTATGTTTACCTTTTTCTTATATTATTCCACAGAACGAGAAGCAGAAGAGAAAGAAAAATCAAATGAAGTAAGTGACAAGTATTACTTTTTCACACTTAACATTCATTGTTAGTCAGTTATGAGTTTATACAACTTTAGTGACAAAATATAACCTTGTGTTCTTTATCAAAGGATTGGGTCTAATAAAATTTACAGATTTAGCCGGGCGTGGTGGCGCACACCTATAGTCCCAGCACTTGGGAGGTAGAGGCAGGCGGATCTCTGTGAGTTCAAGACTAGCTTGGTCTACATAGGGAATGCAGGACAGCTGGGGCTACAGGGAAACCCTGTCTCAAAAAGAAAAAAAAAAAAAAAATTTACAGATTTATAGTGTGCTTGGTTTTACTCTCAAAAGTTACATTGTGATCCTTCTATTTACTTTTGTAAATATCAGATCTATCAGCTGAGCCTGCTAAAGCGTGCCTGTAACCCCAGCTTCTTGGGAAGCTGGAGGTAGAAGGATCACTAGGTTCAAGGACTGCATGGGTTCCTGTCATGCTAGTCTGACAACTTAGTGAGACTTTATTGCAAAGTCTGAAAAGGGGGTTGAGGAGTGGAAGAAGATGACTGAGCAGGTAAAGTTTCCTGCTGCCAAGCCTGACTACTGGGACCCACATAGTGCAAGGAGAGAACCAACTCCTGCAAATTGTCCTCTGACTTACACACACATACTCTGTGATGCATGTGTGCACATATGCACAGACATAACAAATACATATATTGTAGTAAAAAAAAAAAAAATTTAAGAAAGTCTGAAGCTATGTAATGCAGTGGTAGAGCACATGCCTAGCATGGCAACACTATTTAAAAAAAAAAACTACTACCCACTACTAAAAAAAAAAAAAAAATCCATTAATTATGTGTCTATGATAGACACATGAAAAAAAGATGCTATGATACCAGTGTCTCACTCCAGTGCATGGCAGTCGTTCTTTCTGTTTAGCATTGGAAACAATAAGCATTTTTTATTGCCTGTTCTTCTTGAATAAAACAGATAAGTATATTTCTAAGTATAAGCTACCTGACTATAAGTGTCTTAAAAATAGAGACTTAATACAGGGAGACCCTGTCCTCCCCCCAGAGAGAGAGAGAGAGAGAGAGAGAGAGAGAGAGAGAGAGACTTAAAAGCCTGGGTGTGGTGGCACATACCTTTTAATCCCAGTACTCAGGAGGCAGAGGCAGGTGGATCTCTGAGTTCAAGGCCAGCTGGGGCAACAGGGAGACCGTGTCTCAAAAGACCAAAAAAAATAGAGATTTAAGAGTAGAGACTGACTTTTGTCTGTACCCATAGTATTAAAGAGTACCACACATATTCGTGATATAGGTACTTCATAAAGACTTATTAACTAATGGCTAAAAGTAGGATTGTTTAAAAAGAATCATGTTTTCACAAACAAAAACAAATTTAATAAAAGTCATAAAACTTGTACGTTCAAAGCTTGGAATCTAGAATTTTCTAATTTCCAATAATAGTGTAGAAATAGCATGCAAGGAAGTCT
>NW_008359442.1:3548632-3550594 GCF_000622305.1 Nannospalax galili | reverse complement strand
GTGTGTGTGTGTGTGTGTGTGTGTGTGTGTGTGTGTGTGTGTTTATGAAATAAAAACATGGGAGCTAGCTCCTTAATGATCCTTGTCTTCTCAGGTATGACCTTTATTGTCCCATTTCATGAAAACATTTTAAATTTTCCTTTTGCTAGACTTTTGTAGATTTATGTAGTTAGTTTATATGCTGCAAAGTATGTGCTTTTAATACTGGAGAAGAAAAGTTTGCAACAAAATGTATCCATACGATATCTAGATTCCTACATAGAAGATCATGTTTTACTATCTAGCCCTACTTTTTGTCAAATCAACCTTGAAACTTGTAGAATTTAAACTCCGAAACAGCCACTCACAAAGAGTTTAGTGAAGAAAGTTCTGAGCAGCTCAGTATAGTAAATTCTTCTATATTTATCTTACTCTGGTTCTTTAGAACTGTTGGAATAACTCATATTAATCATGATTTGTTTTCTATATAAATGTATATTAACACCTTAATTTTAGCAAGTAAATAATTTTCTTTTTTCTGTATTAAGCTATCTGTAAAAATATATTTGTTCAAGAAAGAACTTATTAATCAAAACATTAGGATGCTCTTAAAAGATAATACAGAAATGTTACTCTTCTATTTACAAATAAAATGTAGTTTTCTTTCAGAATAAATGCTTCCCCTGTCCTCAAACCCACCTCAATTTCTAATGAAAAGTCTGTCTTATACTTTTTTTTTAAGATTCCCACTAAAAATATCGAAGGTCAGATGACACCCTACTATCCAGTGGGAATGGGAAATGGTACACCTTGTAGTTTGAAACAGAACCGACCCAGATCAAGTACTGTGATGTACATATGTCATCCTGAATCTAAGCATGAAATTCTTTCAGTAGCTGAAGTTACAACTTGTGAATATGAAGTTGTCATTTTGACACCACTCTTGTGCAATCATCCTAAATATAGGTAGGATGTGCATTTAATATTCTAAACATACAATGCACATGTGCTCTTTAAAGTTTTCTGTGCTTAGGCTTAATGCTTTTTTCTTGCCAAATAGGTTCAGAGCGTCTCCTGTGAATGACATATTTTGCCAGTCACTGCCAGGATCTCCATTTAAACCCCTCACACTAAGACAGTTGGAGCAGCAGGAAGAAATACTAAGGGTGCCCTTTAGGAGAAACAAAGAGGTATGCAAGTTAACTAATGATAACGTCTCAGTGCTTCATCCTCCACATTTCATGACATGGATCAGTGTGTTAATTTCTGTAGTATAATAATGGCAACTTATTTTACTGACTCAAAAAAATTTTTTTTAGTTTTTTCTTTTTATGTGTATGAGTGTATTGCCTGCATGTATGTGAGTGCACCCATGTCATGCAATGCCATGGAGGTCAGAAGAGGGCTTCAGATTCCCCTGGAACTGGAGTTAAGAATGGTTTGTAGCCACCATGTGGGTGCTGGGAATCGAAGCCTGGTCCTCTACGAGAGCAGTCAGTGCTCTCAACCACTGAGCCATCTCTCTAGCCCCCTCGAAATTTTTAATTCTAATTCTTGAATAATTTCAGTTCTGTTTCTTACACTTTTGAGACGCAATTTTACATTCTCTTAGAGTCATAATTACTTTTTTCTTTTTTTTTTTTTTTTTTGGTCTTTTTGAGACAGGGTTTCCCTGTAGCCCCAGCTGTCCTGGAACTCACTATGTAGACCAGGCTGGCCTCTGCCTCCCAAGTGCTGAGATTAAAGGCGTGTGCCACCACGCCCAGCATAATTACATATTTTAAGTTTAACGCCCTATTCATTACAGTTAAATGTTTACAGTCCCAACTAAGCTTTTGTTTCTTTGTATATTTGTTTGTTTCTTTGGTTTTTGTCTTTTTAAGACAGGGTCTCCCTGTAACCAGCTGCCCTGGAACTCACTATGTAGACTAGGCTGGCCTTGAACTCACAGAGATCCGCCTGCCTCTGCCTCCCAAGTGCTAG
>NW_008359442.1:3539576-3547097 GCF_000622305.1 Nannospalax galili | reverse complement strand
TCCAAACCTCTCTTCAAGTGAATACCTTTTTTTTTGGTCTTTTTGACTCCCTGTAACCCCAGCTGGCCTGGAACTCACTATGTAGACCAGGCTGGCCTTGAACTCACAGAGATCTGCCTGCCTCTGCCTCCCGAGTGCTGGGATTAAAGGCGTGCACCACCATACCTGGCTAGTGAATACTTTTTGCAAAAATATTGCTGGGCTCATTGTGGATGCAGTAACCAAAAAATTTGTCAATCTGATAGAAACGATCTTAACATAATTCCAGTTTGATTTTTGAGTTCTATGTTAAAAAAAATTTGAGCAGAAATTCTCTTCTACTCTTGTTCTTGAGAGCTTGTTTGGAGGTTCTAGCAGGGAAGCACAACTATTCATATACCCTTGATTGGTCCTACTCTATCGGGGAAGGTGGTCCTCTTTGACCTAGCCCGCAGCTTTCAGAGGGATGCACATGGAGCTTTGAGGGAGGAAGGGGACACCCACCTAACCAGCCAAATCAGCTGAATCAACCATGGCCATCAATGGGGTGACAGGTGTTGCAGCCAGATAGCCCTCACATCCTACTCTTGTACTTAATAGTGAGTTAAGTACTGATGGGTACTTTGCGGTCAGTCAAAAATGCTTTGCTGATTGAGTATGATAGAACATGCCTGTAATCCCAGCATTCAAAAATCTGAGGCAGGAGAATCATGAATTCCCAACCAGCCTAGTCTACATAGTGAGACCTTGTTTCAAACAAACAAAAAAGTCTGCTCCCACCCAGTTAGTCTACCTTAGCTGCATATGGAGAGAGGGTCAAAGGATATATAAGCTGAGAACACCAAGAGGCACCTCTCTCACCATTTTGTACAACTATCTGGAGGTCTCGGAATCTGTATTTGAGTGTGGACTTAAATATACACTAATTTCGGCGCAGCCTTAAATGTGGGGCGCCCACTCTTTTGTAAATAAACCCCTACCCTATGCTCTGTTAAAAAATAATAATAACAAATAAAATATTAAATATTTTAAAAGAGCAAGTCCAGTGATTGTAACTTTACAAAGTAAATAATTAAAATGTGTATTTGAAAGCCAGGGCATATTGGGACTGGAAAGATGGCTCAGAAGTTGAGCATTTCCTGTGTTTCCAGAGGACTCCAGTTCCGTTCCCAGGACCAAATTAGGTGGCTCACAACCACCTGTAACTCAAGCTCCGGGAGCTAAAACCCCCTCTTCTGGTTTCCATGGAAATGCACACACATATATAGCATACTTTCATCCAGATATACATACAAATAAATAGAAAATCTTTTTTAAAAGAAAGCCAGGCCAGCCAGGCATGGTGGCGCACACCTTTAATCCCTGCACTCAGGAGGCAGAGGGAGGCGGATCCTCTGTGAGTTCGAGACCAGCCCAGTCTACAGAGTGAGTTCCAGGACAGCTGGGGCTACTGGGAGACCCTATCTCAAAAAGACCAAAAAAAAAAAGCCAGGCCAGTACTACATTCCTGTAATCCCAGCACGTGGAAGACTATGACAGAAGAATCTGGAGTTCAAGGTCATCCTTTATTACATAGCTGGCTCAAGGCCAGCCTGAGATACTGTCTCAAAAAACAAAATAATAATGATAACAATAATAATAGGAGAAATAATCACCAGAGATAATTGCCTTAAAATGTGTATTTGGCATGTGATTTGTCTTTTAATTTTTTTTTTTTTTTAGATGGGTCTTTTTGTTTTTTTGGGTTTTTTTTTATCTTTTTGAGACAGGGTCTCCCTGTAGCCCCAGCTTTTCTGGAACTCACTATGTAGACCAGGCTGGCCTTGAATTCAGGGAGATCCTTCTGCTTCTGCCTCCCAAGTGCTGGGATTAAAGGCGTGTGCCACCACACCCAGCCTATTATTTTTATTTTACATGTATGAGGTGTATCACCTGCAAGTATGTGAGTGCACCCATGTCGTGCAATGCTGTGGAGGTCAGAAGAGGGCTTTGGATTCCCCTGGAACTGGAGTTAAGGATGGTTTGTAGCTGCCTTGTGGGTGTTGGGAATAGAATTCCGGTCCTCTGCAAGAGCAGTCAGTGCTCTTAACCACTGAGCCATCTCTCCAGCCCCTTGTCTTTTTAAGTTGGAATGAAGTTTTGCCACACATTTTTTTCTTTCCTAAACATAGAAATTTGGCTATGAGAAATGTGTTGATCTACCTGTGTGCTTATATCAGTACAGAGATTAATAGACTATTGAGTCCACTTTTTAATTTTCAAAATCTACAAAAACTGTTGTCCTAAACTGTTGTGACATACACCTATAATCCCTGCATTTGGGAGGTTGAGGCAGAAAGATTAAGAGTTGAAGATCACCCTTGGCTATGTAGCAGGTTTGAAGTCAACCTGGTCTGCATGAGACTGTCTTAAAAAACAAAAGCTATTGTCCTGTTTTTATGTGAATAATTCTCCTTAGAAATGGAAGTGGCCCCTCCAGAAGAAGCGGGGGCGGGGCTCACCTGTGCTCCTGCTCCTTCCCTTCACTGCAGCTGTATTGTTTCTCTTCAGTAATGCTAATAAAGTCTTGTGTATTTCGTTATGAGTTTAATCTATTGGATCTTAGCCTCTTGGGACTTACTATGTCTTCTTCTCTTTTAATGTTAACACTTAAATTAGTGTCATGTTATTTTCAGCCTGTTGTGGTGACACACACCTTTAATCCCAACACTCAGGAAGCAGAGGTAGGCAGATCTCTGTGAGATCTGAGGCCAGCCTGGTCTACCTGGTGCTTTCCAGGCCTGCTGGGGCTACAGGAAGACCCTGTCTCTTGTACTGCTACGAGCTCAAATAGATGCAGAAGAACCACAGTTGGTCAGTGGAAACTACCATATCAAATGGAAAAGGAGACATAGTTTCTAACATCCTGGAAAAGCATGCATAGTAGCCACTTCACACTTAGAAAACCCTGTTTTGGTTTTGGTTTGCCAATTTTAAATAGTTTTATTGAAGACATTGCATTTTCCACTTACAGTGCTTATGAAGTACAGTGTTACTTCATTTTCCTGTGCACCTGATTCAAGTATTGAGAATGCCCAGTAATTTATTTTAGCAGCTCAACTTTAAAATTGCCATAGAACCTCCTAGATTTAGGTTCTTTAAATATCTTGTAGAACAATGCTACATCTCTACTTGGGTGTACTTAATGGAGCTCCCCCACCAGGGAGACCCCCAGGCATTCCTCCCAGCATGCCACCAGCACTCTGCTACAGCTTGGTCATGATGGGGTTGCAGACTTTCTCCAGTTCTTTCTGGTGGTGTTCAGATTCTTCCTTCTCAGCAGTCTGATTCTTTTCCAGCCAACTGATGATTTCATTACACTTATCTTGTTTGTCCTCATCATTGATCTTACCTTGAAGTTTCTCATCTTCAACTGTTGCTTTCATGTTGAATACATAGCACTCCTGTGAATTCTTCGAAAATATGGAATACTTCATGAATTTGCATGTCATCCTTACGCAAGGGCCGTGCTAATCTCTGTATCATTCTAATTTTAGTATGTGTGTGCCAAATCAAGCACAGGAAACCCAATTTTTATAAACTATTCTTTCAGTTATAATCAGTATACTTACATGTTCAATACTGGTTTAAACTTATTTCCTCTTCACTCAATATCCAGGTAACCACCATATCCAAACTTACTAACCTTGATTATAAATACTGGTTCATATCTACCCAAATTTTGTCACTCCTTCAGATTCTTACCATCTCTGACCTGGGTACTGCAAGACCTTACTTGACTCCCTACCTTCAGGTTTGGCCTTGCAATTTCTTCTTTGACACTCCTAGAGTAGCTTCTTGAAACTATGATCACATGGGGGTATACCTGAGTAATAAAGTACAACTAATGTGTGTGAGGCCCTGGATTCAATCCCTTGGAAAAAAAGAAAAATCACAGCATCCCTTTGTTTGATGCCTATAAGAACATACAGATCTCTTAGCTATAGTTCCCCACCTTTAATGCTTGCTGTGCTCTTTAGTTTTAAATACTAGGGCTGGAGAGATGACTTAGTGGTTAAGAGCACTGGCTGCTCTTGCAGAGGATCTGGGATCGATTCCCAGCACCCACATGGCACCTAACAGTTCCAGGGGATCCAGTGCCCTCTTCTGACCTCCACGAGCATTGCACTACATGGCTGCACTTACATATATGTAGGCAGTACACTCATACACATAAAATAATAAAATATTTTTTAAATATTATAATAGCCCTACATCGTTATTCTCATAGGGCTCCTCTTCAAGGCCCCATGCATGTAAATACATAAACACAAAGCATACACGTCACTAATACATATATATACACATAACACAGATTATTCATACTCAAGAATTGATCAAGGGTTCTCGCTTTGTGAAGTCTTTGTATTTCAATTCTTAGTCCAAATCTGTTCAAACTACTCTTTCCTCTCTTGTTCTGGGCACCTTATTACTTTGGGTGTCTTCTCGTAAAGTGAAGGTTCCTCCAAGGCAACAACCGGATTCTACTATTTGAATAATTGTAAAGGATGGTCCTATTTATCCCCACCCAACTCCTCTTCACCCTGCATGTTATCTTTCTTTGCCCTTAATGATTGCTTCTATAAGACGAAATGTAAAGACCCAAGGCTTAGTCAATACCAAAGTCATTGGCAAGAGTGAAACAAAATGCATGAAATGGAAATTTTCCCCTGTGTGTTCCAGAGGGTTATCATACCTATAACAGGTGGGTGAAACTAACATTTGTCTTAACTTTATTGTCACGAAATCCCCTTCAAACATGTTAAAATTTCAGTGAAAACTCATTTTTCAAATTTCTTTAAGTTTTAAAATAATAAGTTATAACAAAAACATGATGACATGAAAGCTCATAAACATGTCTTAATTCTAGGAAGATTTGCAGTCAGCTAAAGAAGAGAGATTCCCCTCGATCCACAAACCTATTGCTGTTGGCTCTCAGCCAATGCTCACTGTTGGAACAACCCACATATCCAAGCTGACAGATGACCAGCTCATAAAGGAGTTTCTTAGTGGCTCTTACTGCTTTCATGGGGTGAGAAATGAAACTTTAAATAGTTATCTTACAACTTTTATATGTCAGTTATCTAATCCATGAGCATTAGAAACACTAAACAAAATGTTTGGGACCGGGGTGTTTGCTTTGGATTGTTTGAGACAGGGTCTCACTACGTAGTACTGGCTGGCCTAGAACCTGCTATGTAGACTAGGCTGGCTTCAAACTCACAGAGATCCACCTGCCTCTGCCTCCCAAGTGCTGGGATTAAAGGTGTGGACCACCACACCCTGCTGAACAAAAGGTTTTTGCCTACAGGGAAATGGCAGAATCCTGCCATCCCAAGTAGATATTTTTACTGGGTAGTCACATACTCCACCTCTCTAATCTATAGCCATTGTATTCTCTTACAGCATGAAAACATGATCTTTCTATGGCAATCATGTAGGATTTTGGTTGATTGTTGGAATGGGCATCAGTGATTGTATTTCCCACATTTTGGTTATTACAATTCAAATTTGAGTTCAACTTCTGGAGGAAAATTTTGCTTCTGACCATTAAGTCCACAGGGAAATACACTCAAAGTAGAATTTTCATCTTGTTTTGTGAAGGCAGTGAGGCAATTAATTTTCAACCATTGATTTTACAGAATATAAAAGATGTCTTTCCACCAATGTCTTTTGGCAATGTTACATTAGTCCACAGTCCCCATGTCTCTGTGCATAACTTTATCTGTTTCTTCCCTTTAGGGTGTTGGTTGGTGGAAATACGAATTCTGCTATGGCAAACATGTACATCAGTACCATGAGGTATAGCATAGCATTTATGCATCATTCTACCGCTAGATGGATTGAAGTTTGTTTTCCTGTGATGGTGCTTACACCCAGGCCTCATACACTCTTATTAACACTGAGCTACATCACCACCTCTAGATTAAAAGTTTTTAAAATCCTCTGGAGCCAGGTATGGTGGTGCACACCTTTAATCCCAGCACTCTGGAGGCAGAGGCAGGTAAAATCTCTGAGAGTTCAAGACCAGCCTGGTCTACATAATGAGTTCCAGGCCAACTGGGGCTACAGGGAGACCCAATCTCAAAAAGACAAAAAAAAAAATCTGTGGAGGCCTGGGGTGATGACTCAGTGTTAAGAGTACTTACTGAGCTTACTGAACTGGTGGCACATGCCTTTAATCCAGCATTCAGGAGACAGAGGCAGGTGAATCTTGGAGATCCAGGCCAGTCTGGTCTACATAGTGAGTTCCAGGCCAGCAGGGGCTACAGGGAGACACTGTCTCTCTCTCTTAAAAAAAAAAAAAAGTGCTTACTGCTCTTGAAAGGACCCAAGTTCAGTTTCTAGCACTCCTATCAAGTAGCTCACAGCCTCCTGTAACTCCTGCTCTAGGGGATCTGAGGCTTTCTGGCCTCCACAGGCACCTGTACTCAAATGCACAGACATATGTACATACACATAATTTTTTTTTTAATCTTTAGACTTTTCTATGGAAAAAGAAGGGCATTAATAATTTTAATCATGAGGGTTTTTTTGTTTTTGAGACAGGGTCTCACAACAAAGTAGCCCTGGCTGGCTTTGAACTTGCTATGTAGACCAGGCTGGCCTCTGCCACCCGAGTGCTGGGATTAAAGGTGAGCACCACTATACCCTGCAGGAGATGGTTATGATACGGAAGTACTGATCATAGTATTTCCAATTTTGGAAACAAGAAAACCTAATATTAACTAAATTAGTTATTATGGAGGAGTATTGTTCACTAACTACCCATATTCTTATATTACCATGAGCCTGGTAGAATAATAGACTATTGGGACTGTTCTTTAAGAAATTATTCTTCTAACTCATCTTTAAGAAATGAATAATACAGGGCTGGAGAGATGGTTAAAAGTATTTGCTGCTCTTGGAAAGGACCTGGGTTCAATTCTCAGCATTCACATGGCGGCTCCATTGCCCTCTCTGGCCTCTGAGGGCACCGCACACGTATAAACATGGTGCACGTATATACAGGCAGAACAGTTATAAAATAAAAATAAATCTTTTTTTAATATAAGATACTACATTAACAATAGAGTTGGTCAGACTTGGTAAGTGGTAAGTGTACCAAGTTTTTCAGCTAAAAGAAAGTACCATTTTGTCTTTGGGTTTTTGAGACAAGGTCTTGTGCAACCCAAGGTACCCGTGAGCTCATATAACCATATTTTTAACCAGACATTTGCTGGTGGTCCTTTTAACTTTTTGCTGTGATAATGTTTGGTTTTTCTCTTTTGTGTTTTGAGACAGGGTCTCTAACCCAAACTAGCTTCAGACTCCCTGTGTAACCAGGGGTGACCTTGAGCTTCTTATCCTCCTGCCTCTACCTCCTGAATACTAGCATTACATAACATGCTCTACTAGTAATGCCGTCTCTGTTTACTTGGTGCTAGGGACCAAACTCAGGACTTTGTGTGCTAGGCAAGCACTCTGTCGACTGAGCCCCATTCCCAATCCACTACCACAGTA
>NW_008359442.1:3533115-3539558 GCF_000622305.1 Nannospalax galili | reverse complement strand
TTTTTTTTTTTTTTTTGTCTTTTTGAGACAGGGTCTCCCTGTAACCCTAGCAGGCCTGGAACTCACTATGTAGACCAGGCTGGCCTCAACTCACAGAGATCCACCTGCCTCTGCCTCCGAAGTGCTGGGATTAAAGGCACGCACCACCAAGCCCGGCTTAATGAACTAATTTTTAAAGTTCTATGTTAGTCTACTTTTTAAGGATTTGTTGTTCTTTGGTTTGGGTTGGGGATTTTTAGACCAGGTCTCACTGTGTAGTCCAGGCTGTCCTCAGACTTACTCAGCCTCCCAAGTGTTGGGATTACAGGCATGGGCCACCATGCCCTGTATAGTTTTGCCAGTATGTTCATAGGATGCATTTTTAGCAATATAATTGGTAGATCAAAGTGTATGCTTACTGAAAAATTGCCTTCCAGAAAGCTGAACCAGTTAATACTCCTGTTAAAGTGGCTGTTTTCCCATATATTTAACCACACTTAGCTTTACCAAATTTAATTTGTCCAAGAACATATAGCCTTTAACTTTCTGGTGGATTCTGCTCAGTGCTTTGGGTAAATAGTAGTAGTAATAATAATAACTAACCAACAGTGTTTAGTGTATGTCAGGTACTAAGTACTTTATACATGTTAATTCATTTAATCCTCAAAACACCTTTTCAGAGGTAGGTATTATTACTCCAAGATGTGGAGAAAAAGGCAAGGTTTAGGACTTTGGTTAAAATCACATTGGAAATAAATGATAAAACTGGAATTAAAACCCAGGCAGTCTTGCTCCCTATGAAGTTTCTTAAACACTCTACTTTGCTGTTCTAAACCCTTTCTAGGAACTAACAGTCTAGTTACTGGAAGGTGTGATAGCTATGTTCTCCAGTAGGAAATAACATCTACTAGGAAAGTGGCCCTGCCTATTGCATTTGCCTGAACAGATTTTCAGCTGTATTTCTCAGAAGTATATTATCACCTAGCATAACTGCCTGGCATAAAGTGTGAAGGGCAGCAAGGAGTAAGAAGAGGAAAGGAAAGAAGTCTATTATAAGACAGTATATAAGCCAGGCGTGGTGGCGCACACCTGTAGCCCCAGCACTTGGAAGGCAGAAGCAGGCAGATCTCTGTGAGTTCAAGGACAGCCTGGTCTACATAGTGAGTTCCAGGACAGCTGGGGCTACAGGGAGATCCTGTCTCAAAAAAGACCAAAAAAAAAAAAAAAAAAAGAAATTAGATTTCACTTTTCTGGACATTAGAAGGTCCATTATCAAAGCACCTGTGAGGCCTTCTTGCTGCCGCCTCCAATGGCAGAAAGCAAAAGGATAAACAGGTGAGAGCTTGACCTCAGAGCCTCCTCTTGTATCCTATTCAGAAGGATACAATTCACATGGTTTAACTAGCTCCTATTAGGTCCTAACTCCCAACACCGTAACATTGGGGATTATGTTTTGAGAGAGAGACATTCAACCCGCAGAAGAGATATTGTCAAAGATTTAATTCAGAATCACAGTAGTAGTGCTAGGGGTGAAACTTAGCTGCAGAGCGCTTTCCTAGTAAGACAGGCCCTGGGTTTGATACTCTCCCCCTCTCAAAAAAAGCACAGTAGTATGTATGTGATTGTATAATGTACATATAAGCAATTAAATATTTGGTTGAGAGGGGTGAGGTGCTGGAAGTGAAAATGTTAGAGGAAGACACTAAAGAGAAAATGATTGGCAAGATAACTCAGGTTAAAGCACTTGCTCTGCAGGCCATGCATGCCTAATGACCTGAGTTTGGTCCCTGGATCTCAGAGTAGAAGGAGAGAACCAACTCCCAAGAGTTGTCCTCTAGGCTACTGGAGAAATGGCTCAACAATTAAGAATGTTTACTACTCTTGCAGAAGGCCCCAGTTCAGTTCCCAGCACCAACATGGCAGCTCACAATGGCCTGTAACTCCAGCTCCAGGGATTCTAACACCATCTTCTGGTCCCTGAACACACGGTGCACAAAAAAAATGCTGGTTCACTCATAGACATAAAAATAAAAAGTAAATCTTTTAAAAGAAAAAGTTGTCTCCTGGCCTCACTTGGTGGCACACACCTTTAATCCCAGCATTCAAGAAACAGAGGCAGGTGAATCTCTGTGAGTTCAAGGCCAGCCTGGTCTATATAGTGAGTTCCAGGCCAGCTGGGGCTACAGGGAGACCCTATCTCAAAAAAAAAAAAAAGTTGTCCTCTGACCTACTTCCACACTTAACATCATGAATGCATGTCCCTGCACTTAGATATACATCATACACATATACAATGTATAAACAAAAATAATAAGTTGTTTTTTTTTTTTTTAGAAGGACATAAGATAAAAGTCTTAGGAAGGAATTGATTTAACAGAGAAAGAAGATAACTTTAAATTTCTATTCCCTGAGTTTGAGTGGCATTGTATCGTTACCCAGTGTATGGATGAAGTTAAGAACTAGGAGTTATACCAGGGACTGTTTGATGATGTCAGGCATGCATCATCACATTTTTTTAAAATATTTTTATTTTATTTTATGAGTGTATTGCCTGCATGTGTTTAAATACATCCATGTCATGCAATGCCTGCGGCGGTCAGAAAAGGGTTATGGACAGTTGTTAGCCTCCATGTGGGTGCTGGGAATCGAACCCAGGACCTCTTGCAAGAGCAACCAATGCTCTTAACCACTAAGCTATCTCCAGCCACACATCATCACATTTTTTTAAAGGCCAACCAGATGGCTCAGCAGATAAAGGCATCTGCTGCCAAGCCTGACAAGCTGAGTTCCATACCCGGGACCCACATGGTAGAGGAAGAGATCCAACTCCCACAGGTTGCCCTCTAACCTCCACACACTGTGGCATGTGTGCCCACTCACATACAGCTTTGCACTAAATAAATAAATAAATAAATAAATAAATAAATAAATAAATAAATGAATGAATGAATGAATATAATAAAAAATTTAAATATTTTCATATATTAGGACAAAGATAATGGAAAAACTTCTGTGGTTGTGGGGACATGGAACCAAGAAGAACATATTGACTGGGCTAAGAAGAATACTGCAAGAGCTTACCATCTGCAAGACGATGGTACCCAGACAGTCAGGTAAAGACAGCCTGCCTTTGAAACTGATCAGAAGGATTTTTAAAGCTCAAAATATTGACAGTTTAAAAAACTCTGTTAGCCGGGTATGGTGGCACACGCCTGTGGTCCCAGCACTTGGGAGGCAGAGGCAGGCGGATCACTGTGAGTTCAAAGCCAGCCTGGGCTATGTAGTGAGTTCCAGGACAGCTGGGACTACAGGGAGACGCTGTCTCAAAAAGACAAAAAAAAAAAAAAAAAAAAAAAAAAGTAAGTGTACATACAGGTAAAGTGGTAGGAAGATGTTATTTCAGAAAACATCCTTTCAATTCATGTCCTTTGGGGAAAGAAACAACCCTTTGTTAATAGTTAAGAGCACAGTTCTGAAGTCAAGATACCTGGATTCAAATGCTAGCTGGCTCTTTACTTACTACCTTAGGCAAGTTTTATAAACTTTTTAAGCCTCACTTGTTTAACCCTGTTTCTTTGTAAGGTTGTTAGGACATTAAATGAGGTAAGGGAGCGTAACAGTAGCGTGTAGTCAACTGGGTCCTGCCTTTAACGGTGGTGCTGTGCTAATCAGACTGGCAGTGATGTTAGTGATAGTGGCTCCATTCTTCTGTTTACTTTTGTTGTTACAATAGCGTGTAGTCAACTGGGTCCTGCCTTTAACGGTGGTGCTGTGCTAATCAGACTGGCAGTGATGTTAGTGATAGTGGCTCCATTCTCGTTTACTTTTGTTGTTCTCTTGTGTAGTGCTGGGCTTTGTATCCAGGGCCTCACCCATGCTAGGCAAGGGCTCTAACACAGGGCTATGTCCCATTCCCAATAATGGCAGTTCTCTTAGAACTGAGGCAGTTCTAAAGCATTTACCTTTGTGAATCATTTAGTTCTATTTACATATACTTTGGCATTTTCCTTTGTTTCCTAGTTTTGTGCAGTAATACCTCACATGCCTTTTATGCTATATGGGTGTTCCATTACTTTCATTTGCTGTGGCAAAAATACTGACCAAAACCAGCTTGAAGAGAAAAGGGTTTATTTTATCTTGATATCTCCCAGGTCACAGTTCATTAGTGAGAGAAGTCAGGGCAGGAACTAGAAGCAGGAGCTAGAGCACAGACTATGGAGAAATGTTGCTTACTGGCTTACTCCTCTGGCCTGTACACAGTCTGCTTTTTTTTTTTTCTTTTTGAGTCTCCCTGTAGCCCCAACTGGCCTGAAACTCAGTGTAGACCAGGTTGGCTGGCTTCGAACTCACAAGGATCCACCTACCTCTGCCTCCCTAGGGCTTCCACGTCCAGCTCGGTCTGCTTTCTTATATAACACAGGACCACCTGTTCAGGGGTGACACCACCCACAGTGGGCTGGCCCTCCCATATCACTCAACAGTCAAGAAAATGCCCCACAGGTAATCCAGTGGAGGTAATTCCTCAGTTGAGATTCCCACCCAAGTTGACAACTGAAGCTATCCAGGACAGTGGGTGTATTGTGAAATAACAGAAGTAAATTAATCTTCCTAAGAATAACTTAAGCTTTAGCTTTCCTTGTAGTCTCTTACCCAGTAAATTGTCAGTTATCAATTCTTGTACCTTCCCACTCTTGTCACTTCTTGTCACTCCTGAACAGATGTCACTGAGATTGCTTTCAGATGTTTAAGTGTTCTAATATACTAGACAGATTATTTTAGGCTTATATTTTCTGTGAAAATAGTTTATGAGATCATGTGCACGAATATTGAAGCTTAGAGGGGTCTGAATAGCAATATTAAAGCTTTTCATTGGATACTGCTCATTTGAGATTTATACCTTGGTTGAAGTCTGCCTTTTTGTACCACACAGAGTATTTTTTTTTTAATATTTTATTGAATTGTTGTGTATGTCATACATACAATCATCTTTATACCTCTTCCCCCTTCCCTTTGGCACCTCCCATGGCCCCCCCATGGGAGTTCGTACATTCTGTCATTTGTATTAAGGCCTATTATGTAAAGTTAGTATCCCAAGATGTCCCTCAGTGCAAGTTCAATCTACCGGGCTTTAGTCAGCCTAACTAGAGTCTCTCTCTTCAAGAAGATCAGCTCTTCCTCACCCAGCAGTAATAAGCTGCCAATAATTCTTCGACTAAGATTGGGACTTGCTGTTCATTTCCACCGTTCTGTACTGGATTTTTGTCTGCCTATGTTTGCATGGGTCTTATGTATGCTAACACCATTGTAGTTGGTTTGTATGAGAAGGGTCCCAGGTGTCTGTAGGACCATTTCCATATGGTTGTGTACCTCCTCCCTGGCTCTTAAAATTTTCTGCCCCCTCTTCCACAATGGTCCCTGAGCCCTGGGTGGGTGGACCTCAATATAGGAGATCTGTCCAAGGACCCATACTCTGCAGACTCTTACTCTCTGCGTTTTGGCCATTTGTGGCCTTTTGTATTCCTGGCCATCTATTTCATGAGGGAATTCATTGATAAGAATTAAAAGATGCATTAGTTGTGCAATGCCCTCAGAGGTCAGAAGAGTCTGTTGGATCACCTGGGACTGGTGTTACAGACAGTTTTTAGCTGCCATGTGGGTGCTGGGATTCAAACCCAGGTCTTCCGCAAGAACAACCAGTGTTCTTAACTGCTAAGCCATCTTTCCAGCCCCTAAAACAGAACCTTTTTTATTTTGTTTTAGAGGGTTTGTGGTTGGTTGGTGGGTTGGTGGGTGGGTGGGTGGATGATTTGGTTGGTGGGTTGGTTGGTTTCGTTTTGTTGTTGAAACATGATCTTGCTATGTTAGTCCTGATTGGCCTCAAACAGTAATCCTGCAGCGGCTTGTATTACAGGTGTGAACCAGCACACTAGGCTCAGGAGACAACTGTATAGACAAGTAATATGTAAACTAAAGACATTATTAACAAAAATAGTACAGGCCAGGAGTAGTGGAGCTTGCCTTTAATCCCACCACTCAGGCAGAGGCAGGTAGGTCTCTGAGAATTTGAGGCTAGCCTGCTCTACATGATGAGTTCCAGAACAGCCAGGGCTATATAAGACCCTGACTCAAAAAAAAATAGTACAAGGTATCTCTAACTTGTATTCTTACAGAATCTGAAAGACTGATTTTGTGTTATAGCCTAAGAGCCCTAGCCATCTTCCCACACTGCCCATTACAATTATTCTGATTAGTGAGACTTTAATAAAGTTTATGCTTTCTCCAACTCAGGATGGTATCACATTTCTATGGCAATGGAGACATTTGTGATATAACTGATAAACCAAGACAGGTGACTGTAAAACTAAAGTAAGTTGAAGCCTTCTTTTTCACCCGCTTCTTATTGACAAACGTTTTATATAAGATAAAATTATGAATAATTATTAACTCATATTATTTAAATATTT
>NW_008359442.1:3528015-3533097 GCF_000622305.1 Nannospalax galili | reverse complement strand
TTTGAATGAGGTTTTTGTATCTTAATTAGGATAACAAAAGCCATCTCATTTTGTATGATTCAGGCAGCACCTTAAAGTACTCTCTATTTCAGATGTAAGGAATCTGATTCTCCTCATGCCGTAACTGTATATATGCTAGAGCCTCATTCCTGCCAGTATATTCTTGGGGTAAGTAAAATTAATCAAAATTCTCTTCTTTTGTTTTTTAATATGTAATGCTTCACAAATTTGTGTGTCATCCTTTCGCAGGGGCTATATCACTCCAGTTTTAGTATATGTGCTGACAAGGCGAGCACTCAGAAATTCTTTTTTTTTTCTTAAATATTTTATTATTTTTATTTTATGTTTATGAGTGTATTGCCTGCATATATATGAGAGCACCTGTGTCATGCAGTGCCACGGAGGTCAGAAGAGGGCTTCAGATCCCCTGGAACTGGAGTTAAGGATAGTTCACAGCCACCATATGGGTTCTAGGAATCAAACCCAGGTCCTCTGCAAGAGCAGTCAGTGCTCTTAACCACTGAGCCATCTCTCCAGCCCCCCAAAAATTCTTTTATGAGTCTGGGGAGGTAACTTAGCAGTAGAACACTTGTCTGGCATGCAGGATACCCTGGTTTCAAAGACTTACTATACCTTTTTGTCTTTTAGTAAGGTATGATTTATATAAAACGTAAAGATGACTGGGCATACAGCTTAGTTGGTAGTTTGCCTACCATGCTCAAAGTTCTAGGTTCAGTTCCCAGCACTCCATAACAACCAACCAGGCATGGTGGTATACATCTTTTATCCCAGCACTGAAGAGGTGGAGGCTGGAGAATAAAAAGTTCAAAGTCAGTAGTTCAAAGTCAGTGCACGCCTTTAATCCCAGCACTGGGGAGGCAGAGGCAGGTGGATCTCTGTGAGTTTGAGGCCAGCCTGGTCTCCATAGTGAATCCAGGCCAGCTAGCGGGGAGACTGTCTCAAAAAGACCAAAAAAAAAAAAGTTCAAAGTCATCTTTGACTATACATCGAGTTCAAGGCCAGCCCTGGGATATAAGATACTGTCTCAAAGCACAGGTCTTAAGTACTGTTTGATGAGATTTAACACTTTTATATTCTTGTAACTATCACCTAAAACAAGGTATCTGACACTGCAGAAATTTTTCTCATATTGCTTCCTGTCCACTAAACACTCCCTACCCTTCTCCAAAAGATACTGCTTTGTAATTTCTGACACTGTAAATTGATGTACTTCATATTAGATTCCACATGGCTGGAGTTAGAGTTTGTACCTGGCCTCTCAGACTCATTCATGCTGAATATATCAGAATTTTTTCCTCTTCACATTTCCAAATCATAATCTTTTATGCAGTACACCACCTGTGTTTATCCACTGTCCTGTAGATGGGACATTTGATTTGTTTTTCAGTTTGGGATTATGAATGAGGCTGACATGAACATGCTTTACAGGTTCTCCTGTAGCTCTATGTCTGTGAGTGGAATTTCTAAATTATACATGTTAAACTGCTAAATCAAATCATACATGTTAAACTTTGGTCAGGTTACCAAAATGGTAGTACCTTTTTTTTCCTCCTACCAGTAATACAGGAGAGTCCAGTTATTCCATTTCCTTAGTAACATTTATTATTTTCAGTCTGCTTAGTTATTTTAATTGTTTTAGCTTGCATTCCTCATATGAATAATGATATTAAACACTTATGTAGCTTTTAACAATCATATACATTTGTGAACTGTCTAGTCAAGCCTTACTAAAGAAAAAATTATTCACGCACATCTGTAATTGGTAAGGAAAGACCAGGCTTGGTGGCACATGCCCTTAATCCTAGCAATCAGGAGGGAGAGTCAGGTGGATCTGTAAGTTCAAGGCCAGCCTTGTCTACATAGTGAGTTCCAGGCCAGCAGAGTTACATAGTGGGACCCTGTCTCAAAAACACCATTAAAAAAAAAGTACCAACGACTTTATTCAGGACTATTGTTAGGTGAATCTGATCAAAAATACATTGTATACATACATGAAATTGTCAGAAAATAAGAGTAAATAAACAAGGCTATTGCAATAGCTCAGAGAGGTCAAGCTCAACTCTGAATACAGAAGAGACAGCACAGGATTTATAGCAACAAGCCAAATGAGGGAATTGAACAAGTGGAAAATCACGATGAGGGAACATCAAGGGTCTGCAGTTCAACTAAACTGACTTAATCCTTACTAAAGCACGTCAGAATATAGATAACAAGTATAGGAATTCTTCCTAGAAGTGGACAAGACCCAATGCATAGTTGCAAGGAGGGCTGACTATTGGTCAAGAATAAAGAATTTGTCAGTCTTTTACCCACTTTTCTTATTGTTCATTTATCTTTATATTCTTTCTATTAGTTCGAATATATTCTGGCTGGGCATGGTGGTGCACACCTTTGATCCCAGCACTTGGGAAGCAGAGGCAAATTGATCTCTGTGATATCAGAGCCAGCTTGGTCCACATAGCTAGGTCCAGGCTAGCTAGGGATACAGGTAAACCTTTTTCTCAATTTAAGAACACACACACACACACACACACACACACGTGTGTGTGTGTGTGTGTGTGTGTGTGTGTGTGTATTTGGAGATATATATTCATATATATGGATGCAAACTCTTTGTATTGTACTTTTTTTTCTTAATCTGTGACTTGACTGTTCATCTTTATAATGTCTTGATAAGACAAAAGTATATTATTCTTTTTTTAATATTTTATTTTTATTTTATGTGTATGAGTGTTATGCTTGCATGTATGTAGGTAAGTGCACCCATGTCATGCAGTGCCAGCAGAGGACAGAAGAGGCTGTCAGATCCCCTGGAACTGGAGTTATGGACAGTAGTTAGCTGCCATGTAGGTGCTGGGATTCGAACATGGATCTTCTGCAAGAACGGTCAGTGTTCTTAGCCACTGAGCCATCTCTCCAGCCCCAAAAGTATATTATTCTTTTTTTGGGGAGGGGGGGTCCTTTTGAGACAGGGTCTCCCTGTAGCCCCAGCTGTCCTGGAACTCACTAAGTAGACCAAGCTGGCCTTGAACTCACAGAGATCCGCCTGCCTCCACCTCCCAGTGCTGGGATTAAAGGCATGCACCATGACGCCTGGCTAAAAGTATATTATTCTATTAACAATTTATCATATTTTTCCCTTTTATGCTTACTGCTTTTTGTGTCCTAAGAAGTTTTTGCTGCCCCAAAGCCATGAAAATACTTTCTTATATTTCCTTTTAGAAACTCAAAAATCCCCCCTTTGATTATGTTCTGAGCGTGACTTTATTTGTATTTATTGTACATGAACTAGACTCAACTTCTTGAACTTTGTGGGTTCATATAATTGATGAATTTTAGAAAATTTGGCCATTATCTCCTCAAAAATCTCTTCTGCCCTATTCCTTTTTTCCTCTACTTTCCTCCAATTGAACATGTTAGTTTGAAGTTGTCTCAGAATCTCAGAGGCTTCCTTTTGTTCCCACTTTTGCCTATGTTTCAGTTTGGGTCATCTCTGCTAACCCTCATCGAGTTCACTGTCTCCTCTGCTGTGTCCATTCCATTGAATGAGCTCGTCTGTGATACACCTTTCATCTCTTACTGTTTATATTCGGATCTTCTTTATGATCTCCTTTTCTCTACTTGAATACCCTCTTAGTCATATGTTATCTCCCATTTCCCCTATTTTCACAATTATCATAACATCTGATAATGGTTATTTTTTTAATTTGCTTGTTTTTGTTTTGTTTTGTTTGAGACAGGGTCTCCTTGTAGCCGCAGCTGGCCTAGAACTTGCTATGTAGACCAGGCTGGCCTTGAACTCACAGAGATCCACCTGCCTCAGCCTCCCAAGTGCTGGGACTAAAGGTATATGCCACCACGCCTGGCCAAATTATATTTATTTTTATTTTATGTGTATGTATGTTTTGCCTACATGTAAGTGCACCTGTGTCCTGCAATTCCTGCAGAGGCCAAAAGAGGGCATCAGCTCCTCTGGAACTGGATTTATAGATGGTTGTGGAGGCTGGGAATGGAACCTGGGTCCTCTGCAAGAGCAGCCAGTGCTCTTAACCACTGAACCATCTTTCCAGTCCCTGATAAGGGTAATTTCAACATCTGACACATCTTTGAATTAGGTTTACTTTCCCTTTTAAGTAGAACTAATTATTTTGCCATAATGTTTTAGCATCTTGTTTTGTAAGCTCTAACCAGAAACTTTTCCCCTTTTTCTGGCATCTTCTTTTTTCTACCTCTTCTCCCATGCCATTTCTACTTAGAAATAAAAGCACTTACTTGGGGCTGGAGTGGTGGCACAAGTGGTTAGGAGCACTTATGGCTCTTGAAGAAGAACTGGGTTTGGTTCCCAACAGTCTTTTTTTTTTTTTTTTTTTTTTTTCCTTTCGGTCTTTTTGAAACAGAGTCTCCAGCCTGCAACTCACTATGTAGACCAAGCTGGCCTTGAACTCACAGAGATCCACCTGCCTCTGCCTCCCAAGTGCTAGGACTACAGGCATGTACCACCATGCCCGGCTCTCTGACAATCTTTTTTTTAAAAAGCTATATTTATGCCAGGCACTGTGATGTATGTCCGCAATCCCAGCACTCAGGAGGATTGCCAAGATTTCATGGCTAGCCAAGGCTATAAAGCAAGACCCTTTTTCAAAACAAACAGCTTAATTTAGGAAAAATACTGAATGATTTATGTAAAATAAAAACATACATTTAGCAAATATGAGGAGATGGGGCTGGAGAGATGGCTCACAGTTAAGAGCATGGGCTGTTCTTACAGAGGACCTAGGTTTAATACCCACCACCCACATGGCAACTAACAGCCATCCATAACTCCCGTTCCAGGGGATCTGATGCCCTCTTCTGAGCTCTGTGGACATTGCATAACACGGGTGCACCTTTCTGTATGCAGGCAATACACTCATACACGTAAAATAAAAATAATAAAAAATATATAAAATATATATATACAGAGAACAATACTGGGTAAAGTGTTCATCTTACCAACTTTTTAATGAGTTTATTGTTCTTCAGGTTGAATCTCCAGTAATCTGTAAAATCTTAGATACAGCT
>NW_008359442.1:3523192-3527763 GCF_000622305.1 Nannospalax galili | reverse complement strand
GAACTGATTGTATTTTGTTTCTGCTTGGATAATGTGATTCCAAATAAAACTAATCCAAGCAATTTAGAGTCCGGCCTATTCAAATGCCATGATTATTGTACTTATTGAAAGATTTTTAAATAATAAATTTATTGTATAAATTACAGTATATACCTAGCTAATGAAGAAATTGATAGATTGTTTAAATGAGAGACCATGTAAAATATATAAATGCTAGTGCCTGAAATCCTCTCAACAAATTTTTATGTGGCAGCAGTTCTCTGCCAGGCATTAAACCAGACAGTGGGCATGTAGTAAGTAAAGCCTCACTTGTGAGTTTCCGGCATCACTGTTAGCTCTGGAAATTCATTTGTGATAGGTCACTTCTTTCCCTGAACTTCTGTTTCTTCCTTCTCCATATGAGCGTGCTTACTAGCAGAATATCAGTCTCATGAGACAGCTGAGGATTCTTCTCTAAATTGAAGTAGTTCATGCTGAAGCACACTGTGCTAGCTCTCCCTTGTACCTAACTGTATATACAGATCTTAGTTCTGGACAGTTTTACAGCACATTATTTATTTTTAAAGAGAATAAAATGTTCATAAGCAGTGTTGTCATGTAGTCGATGACAAATTATTCAGTTCCTTTATTTTCCCCATTATCCTGTTGCATATATTTGTATATACCTATCTGAAAAAAAGGACAGAAAAGTGGTCTTAAAGGGCCAGGGATGTAGCTCAGAGGTAGAGCACTTTAGCATGTGTTCTAGCTTGTTTCGCCATTGCTGTGACAAAATACTCTGACCAGTACCAACTTGGGGAGGAAAGGGTTTATTTGGCTCACATCTCCCAGGGTCACAGTTCATCAGGGAGCCCAAGGTAGGAATTCAGGCCAGAATCCTGGAAGCAGGAGCCACAGGCTGTGGAGGAATGCTGCTTACTGGCTTGCTCCCCTGGCCCATGCTCAGCCTGCTTTCTTGTACAATAGAGAACAACCTGCCCAGCCAGGGATGGCACTGCCCCAGTGGGCTGGGCCCTCCCACATCACTCAGTAGGCCAGTCCAGTGGCAATAATTCCCCATCTACCCATGTGTGTCCAGTTGACAAGCTATCAGCACAGCATGTATGAGGCCCTGGATTCAAACTCCAGCACCAAAAGTAAATAAAAGCTGGGGATGGGACTCATGCTTTTATTCCCAGCACTGAGGAGATAAAGGCAGGAGGATTGGACTAGCCTGGTCTACACAGTGAGTTCTATACCAATCAGGACTACAGAGTGATAGGCTGTCTCAGAAAGCCAAAACAAAAGAGGCATGATATTCCTGAAAAACAGTATGTTTTTAATATTTTTCTTTTGTGTGATTAAGTCTATTGCCTGCATGTACATAAGTGCACCCATGTCATGCAATGCCCTTGGAGGCCAGAAGAGGGTGTTGGATGCCCATGGAACTGGAGTTGCATATGGTTATTGGCTACCATGTGGGTGCTGGAAATGAAACCCCAGCCTTCTCTGAGAAGAGCAGTTATTGCTCTAACTCCTGAGCCATCTCTACAGCCCCGGAAAACAGTATTTCTGATTAAGAAGACGAAAAAGGAATGCTAAGAAAAGGCTCATTGGACTGGAAAGATGGCTCAGTGGTTAAGAGCACTGCTACTCTCACAGATCCTGAGTTTGATGTCCAGCACCCACATGGCATCTGACAATCATCTGTAACTTCAGTTCCAGGGCATCCAACACCCTCTTCTGGCCTCCATGGGCACCAGGCTTGCACATGGTACATATACATACATGCAGGCAAAGCATTCATCACACATAAAATAAAAAAAATCTTTGAGGGGAAAAAAGCTTCTGGGAGGTGGACTCGGGATCAGAAAGAAAGTTCATTCTCTGCTACTTAGTGAGTTTGAGGCCAGTCTAGGCTACAGGAGACAATTGTCTTGAGAAGTAATTTTGAAAGCCTGGAACTAGTTTAGTAATAATGTACAAAGCACTAGGCTCATTCATTTGTTGTCACTCAGAGGGAAAAAAATCGCTGGAGGCTAAAGAGAGCTCAGTGACAGTATTTGCCTAGCATGCACAAGGTCATGGTTCAATCTCCAGCACAGCAAGAAGAAGAGAAAATGGTTAGTGGCTGGGCATAGTGGCTTAAGCCTATAATTCGCAGCACTTGGGAAGCTGAGGAGGAGGATTACCATGAGTTTGAGGCCAGCCTGGGCTGCTACACAGTGAATCCCAGGCCATCCTGGAAAGAGAATGAGACACTGTCTTGAAAAGAAAAAAAGCAAGCCAGTCCACTAAGAAAAGTTTAAGGACAAATTTAGAGTTCATAGATATTAGTAAGAAGCAGCACATAGAAAAAGCAGGCACTTTTCATTCAAACCTAGATCCATACCCTCTCTAATTGATTCTGAATAAAATGGGAAAAAACAAGTTTCAGTTCTCACATGGCACAGAATACCTCAGGTCACCAAAAATATGTACACTTTTTTCATACAAACCAGTTTCAACACTATTGGGTGTCCTACAGTTCAGTTCTGACACTACTTGGACTTGGCACCAGATATCTAGACTCAATCCCACTTCAGATGGCAGTTCTTAAGTCCTGAATTCCAGTACTTCCAAACAATCAGCTATAAATCAGGGTTCCTGGGACCTGTTGCTTGATCCCAAAGATTTGCTAGAATGACTCACAGAACTCATAAATACTGGTTTACCAGTTTGTAATAAATGACAAAACATTGGTACAGTCGGATGAAAAAGATGAATAAGGCAAGGAAGGTAGTGTGGGGGTGCAGGTCCCGCACCCTCACCTGTTGACATCCTCCCTATGCCTCTTGTGTCTATACCTGGGCACTCTTCAAATCTCAAGAGTTCAAATCAAAAGTTTATAGGGAGCTTACACACTCCCTCTTTCCAGGGTGGGGCTGAAAGTTCCAGCCATCCAATCACTTGATCTTTCACCAGTTACTTGTGAGGCTGTCTAGGGATTGTGCCCTAAGTAGCTCAGGTGTTGAGAGCAGGCTGTGCCTGCCCTACAGATCCTCCATATTGTGTAAAACTGTGGTTTTCAAGCTGTGCCTTGCCAAAAAACTATTTTACAAGCAGAATTTTGGCTCCATTTTGAGGAGAAACAAAGCCATGATGATTCTGAGGGTGTGGGCTTGTAAACCCCATCTGTCTGTCACTACCCACAAGGCACAGACCAATAAGATTACTAAAAAAGTATCATCCTATAATTTTTGTTTTTGTTTTTTTTTGGGGGGGGGGGTGTTGTTGATTTCATCCTATAAATTTAGAAAAAGTGGATTGATAACGTGCACATGACCATATTAAAATTGCATCATGAAAACCAGGCCCAAGAACTTAGTGTGTTCACACACCAGACTGAGGAAAGAGTTCACACACTAACCTGGATCCGATTAACACTGATACTGAGGAACCCACCAACCTGTCATCTGATTACCCTGTGTGTGCAATCAAAGAACCAAGTATAGAACTTCCAACTGTCCTCGGAACTTCAGCTCAGCTGAGTCCCCAGTGTTGACGTGGCCTGCTCGAATTTAAATTCAGCTGTCCACCATCTGCTGTCCTTCATCACTCTGGACCCAGCCCCACCCTTCACTCCTATGATTTCCTGTCTGATCTCTCACTTCCGTGGCTCATCTCAAACCTATGATTCTGTGTAGCAGTGCCTCCAGCAGCCCTCCAACAGTGTTTATCTGACATCACACACACACACACACACACACACACACACACACACCTTTGCACCCCCATCAGCCTTCTGCTTGCCTCTGATTAAGCCTCACTGAAACTCCTTGCTGTAGCCTCTATCCCTTTATAGCCATTCTGTAACCTACATACAAACATATACAGATATGTTTACTGTATGATGTGTAACATGGGATTTAAGAGAATATTAGTAGTTAGGACTGGAATAAAAGCCGATCGTGGTGGTACACACTTTTAGTCCGAGCAGAGAGAGGCAGGTGGAGATCTGAATTTGAGGCCAGGCTGGTCTACATAGAGAGTTTCAGGCCAGCTGGGGGCTACAGGGAGACCCTGTCTCAAAAAAAAAAAAAAAAGAAAGAAAGAAAAGGAATAAAAGGACCTATGTTAGCATCAGTCACCAAGGAATCAGTACTGCTTGGCAAATTGCTGCCAAAAAAACTGACATAGCTTATGAATTTATTGTTATTCAATTAATTCTGACATGGCGAAAAAACACGAACATGTTCATCTATGTTTCTGGCATGGGGTATTAATAGCAAAGCATATAAGCCAATGGTCTCCTTGTGAATAACAAAAGACATTCCTATCAGGAAATTCCCAGGGTTTTAGGAGCTCTGCTCAGAAACATAAGACAAAAAACAAATGTTCTGTATGATAGACACACACACACAAAACAGGGCCTATACTGAGTTCAATATCGTATAACTACTAATTCAACTGTGAACCTAGAAACTTACAGCCACTTGCGAAAGAGATGTACTCCTGCTCTGGAGTGTGTTACTGGATATGTTAAAGCTGTAATGAAATGCTTCTTCTAATCATGTAGTTATAAAAATTTTTTAAAAATAAATAAATAATGG
>NW_008359442.1:3504427-3518790 GCF_000622305.1 Nannospalax galili | reverse complement strand
AAAAACAAATGTATACAAAGGATTGGTGGGGTTGGGGGAGCCAGCCTCCTGTATGCAGTCTATCTCCAATACATCTGAGGATGAGGGCTGCTCCAGATATCCCAATAGCCCTTCTACATCTTGTTTTTCCTCTCAGTAGTCAGTGAAGTCTCATTTGATCTCTATTTAAAAAAAAAAAAAACAAATGTATACAAAGGATTGGTGGGGTTGGGGGAGCCAGCCTCCTGTATGCAGTCTATCTCCAATACATCTGAGGATGAGGGCTGCTCCAGATATCCCAATAGCCCTTCTACATCTTGTTTTTCCTCTCAGTAGTCAGTGAAGTCTCATTTGATCTCCAAATGATTTGCTTCCAACTCAATAAGCAGCTGGGACAGAATAATGGTTCAGCTACAACATACCTAATGTGCTTCGAGAAGGCTTTCTTCAAGTGTAGTCTCAAGTGGGTCATATCCCACACCTACCAAATCGGATTCTTTAAAACAGGATCTAAGGACTTGTGTTTCAAATGAATTTTTACCGACGGATTCTCTGCTTTAAATAAATTCTTGGCCTGGTGAGATGGCTTAGCCAGGTAAAAGCACCAGCAAACCTGACGACCCGAGTTCGATCCCTGGAACTGATATGGTGGAAGGTGAGAACCAGTTCCTGCCGCGTATGATGCTGGCACACCAGTGCATGCTCAATCACGGGTATGCACACATACACACACACACTCAAATAAGTGTTAATAAGCTCTCCAGTGATTCAGTGACTGATAATCACTGATTTAGGCATTTCACTTTTGATAACTTCACACATACTAATCCTCCAAATTAGAGTTCAAGGAAATAACAAATAGCTCATCTTTACAAGAAATTTGTGGCATGGAAACTTTCTGTGAACATTTTTGGTTTCATCTGCTCTTCTTCTAGAAACCACTAGGTGGGGCCTGGAGCCTATCTCTTAGTTCATCTTTACTTAGAGATGCTAAGAAAAAATTGTCTCAAACTGAATAGAAAGCCTTCTGTGTAGTGAGTGCCCTGTGAACTACCGTTTCTTAGTCAGTCTGATACCTATAATACCAATACTGAGATAGGATGTCACATTCAATACCAGCCTGGGCTACATAATGGGACCCTAATTATGGTATTGAGGTCAAAAGGTTCGTTTTAGCAATCATGGCTCCAATAAGAGAGATCCTAGTATCTTACCTTATTAGAAATAACACAGTGAAAGCCAGACATGGTGGTGCACACCTTTAATCCCAGCATTTGGGAGGCAGAGGCAGGTGGATCTCTTTGAGTTCAAGGCCATCCTGGTCTACATAGTGAGTTCCAGGCCAGTGGGGGCTACAGGGAGACCCTGAACCCTTACTGGCTGGGTGTGGTGAAGCACTCCTTTAATCCCACCACTTGGGAGGCACAGGCAAGCAGATCTCTGTGAGTTTGAGGCTAGCTTGGTCTGCATGGTGAGTACCAGGCCAGTTGGGGCTACAGGGAGACCCTGTCTCAAAAAGACTAAAATAAATAAATAAATAAGTAAATAAATAAATAAATAATAAAAAGAACCCTTACTGCTCTTGCAGAGGACCCAGGTTCAGGTCCCATAACCCACATGGTGGCTAACAATCATTTCTAACTACAGTTCCAGAGGATCCAACGCCCTCTCTGGCCTCCATGGGCATTGTATAACATGGGTGCACTCATACAAATGATTTTTTTTAATGAAATAGCAGTATATTAATGCTTTTCTACAGTGGTGGGGAATGAGCATGGTTTTTTTTAATATATTTTTTTAATTTTTTTTGTCTTTTTGAAGCAGGGTCTCCCTGTAGCTTCAGCTATCCTGGAACTCACTATGTAGACCAGGCTAGCCTTGAACTCACAGAAATCCACCTGCCTCTGCCTCCCAAGTGCTGGGACTACAGGTGTGAGCCACCACACCCAGCTTATTTTTTTTAATTTTTAAAAATGTTTTATTTAGTATTTTTATTTTATGTGTATGAGTATATTACCTGCATGTATGTGAGCGCACCCATGTGGTGCAATGCCGCAGAGGTCAGAAGAGGGCTTCGGATTCCCCTGGAACTGGAGTTAAGGATGGTTCATAGCCGCCATGTGGGTGTTAGGAATTGAACCTGGGTCCTCTGCAAGAGCAGTCAGTGCTCTTAACCACTGAGCCATCTCTCAAGCCCCTTCTTTATTACTTTTATTTAATATGTACGAGTGTATTGTCTGCATGTATGTAAGTGCACCTGTGTCATGTAATGCTTGCTGAGATCAGAAGAGGTCATCAGATCCCCTGGAACTAGAGCTTGGATGGTTGTTAGCCATCATGCGGGTGCTGGAATTTGAACCTGGGTCCTCTGCAAGAGCAGCCAGTGCTCTTAACCACTGAGCCATCTCTACATCCCCCCTTTTATTTGTTTTTATGTATATGAGTGTTTTGCCTGCATGTATGTAAGTGCACCCATGTTGTACAATGCTCTCAGAGGCCAGAAGAGGGCGTTGGATCCTCTGGAACTGGAGTTACAGACGTTGTTAGTCACCTTGTGGGTGAATTGGTTCTTTGAGAATTTCATACAATGTGTTTTGATCATATTGACCTACTTCCACCCCCACACCCTGCTGTACTTCCTCTGACTTCACGTCCTCTATTGTTATTTTTCTTTTTTTTCTTAAGGCCTGACAAGTTCAATCTGTATTCCCCCACATTCTCTTAGGTATGAATACATCCCTTGGAATCTGGTGAACCTACCAGGCATCACATCTAAAACAAACCAACAAATATCAATACAAAAGCATAACTCTCACCTCAAAAGGGATGAAAGATCATTTATTCTGGAGCCAAATATGAGTGACCATAGCCTGGGAACACAGATTCAGGCTACCCCAACTTCCATGTTCCAGCATGGAATCGGTTTCATGAAGCTTTTATAGTAACAGAACAAAGAAAAGTCATAAATCGAGACACATTTTGGATACATTGGTGGATACATTCTGTAGGTGGATCATGGGTGGGCGCTGTTCCACTATAGGTCTCTGATGCTATCTGGTGACATTCTCAGCCCTTTGATGAGCTTCTTTGTTAAGCTAATACATTCTATCAGTCACAAGATGTTAAGGTCCCAAACAGAGGCAGGCAAGGAGTGGCTATTTGGGGGCAAAAGATAGCCCTAATAGGAACTAAGCTCTGGATCAGCAACATTCCAAACTCTCCACAATCACTAAGTGTTAATCAGTTACTCTGCCTTGTAGGAAGTTCAGTTCAAGATGCAGGATTTTTCTGGGAATTTACATTCATACAAACAACAACAACAAAACTCTCTCAGCAGCTATCAGTTGTCAATAGATCCTCAGCTAGGGCTGGAGCTTCTTGCCCAGATCCTCCCCCAACCATGCTGGCTTGAGCTTGCACAGGTCTTGCAGGTACTGTCATGAGCTCTGTGGGTGCATATGTGTAACTCCCCGGGGGTATCCAGACATCATGGTTTCCTTGTATTCACTGCCCACTTCAAACTATTACAATCTTCCCTCCTCCCACTTCCACAAAGTGTTTTTTTTTTTTTTTTTTTTGGTCTTTTTGAGACTGGGCCTCCCCGTAGCCCCAGCTGGCCTGGAACTTGCTAGGTAGACCAGCCTGGCCTTGAACTCACAGAGATCCACCTGCCTCTGCCTCCCGAGTGCTGGGATTAAAGGTATATGCCACCACACCTGGCACAAAGTGTATTCTTACCAAGTCACTTGCTTCCACCAATATAAAAGCTAAGAATATCTTTAGATAGCATCTGGGGCCAATTAACAGGGATCCCCACTTTACTGTAACCATTTTCTTTTGTCCTGTACATCATGACAAAAAGACAGAAAATTATGGGCACATGGGAAGAAAAAAGAGCTCCTCATTGGTCTTTTTGAGACAGTGTCTCCCTCTAGCCCCAGCTGTCCTGGAACTCCCTATGTAGACCAGGCTGGCCTTGAACTCACAGAGATCTGCCTGCTTCTGCCTCCTGAGTGCTGGGATTAAAGGCATGCGCCACCACGCCTGGCTACTATAACTTTTATATCAGTCTGGTCTGGTAAATACATTTACCTCCATACCTTGGGTTCATTATTCCCAGCATGACAATTTTCTAATTTTAGTAATTATCCGAGGAATCCTTGGGAAGTTTTTGAATATATAAATTAATGTTTGGTTCTAAGACATTCATAACAGCTTTTCAGTAAATAAGAAAGATCTAAATGTACAACATTAGAAAAAGCTAAGGAATGATTATATTTATATACTGAAATATGATTCAATCATTAAAATTTTTAAATTTTTATAAAGTTACCTGGGGCTAGAGAGATGACTCAGTGGTTACAAGCACATACTGCTTCCAAAGGACCTGGGTTCAGTTTCCGTCATCCACATGATAGCTAACACCCATCCTTAATTCCAGTTCTGGAGGATCCAATGCCCTCTTCTGACCTCTGAGGGCATTGCACATTATGGGTTCACTTATATACAAGCAGGCAAAACACTCATTGTACACATAAAATAAAAATAAATTATTTTTAAAGTTCCTGTGGGCAGAGCTTGGTGGTGCATGCCTTTAATCCCAGCACTCAGGAGGCAGAAGCAGGTCAATCACTGTGAGATTGAAGCCAGCCTATGCTACATAGCAAGTTCCAGACCAGCTGGGGCTACAAGGAGACCCTAAGAAAACAATTATTTGAAGTTATTGTGGGATTTCTGGCTTGCTTAAATAACATCAAACCGTTCATTCTTTAACAATCTTTCATTGAAAGCAAACAATGCGGGGGCTGGAGAGATGGCTCAGTGGTTAAGAGTACTGGTCGCTCTTGAAGAGGACCTGGGTTCTATTCCCGGCACACACATGGCAGCTAACAGCTGTCCTAACTCCAGTTCCAGGGATCAAAGCCCTCTTCTGACCTCCACAGGCATTGCATGACATGGGTGCACTTACATACATGCAAGCAATCATACACATAAAATAAAAATAATAAAATACTTTTTAAAAAAGTAAACAATGCAAGCAAGGTGACCATTTATGAATATCAATATTGTGGTTGTAATTTAAGTGAACAAAGTGATCATTTCTTCATCTCTTATTTTAGTTTTCTTCTGGGGAAATATAGAATATAGCTGACTTTCGTTTCTCATCAGACCCTGAATAACAATAGCACTCAACTAATACTTGCAGTATAAATGAACCCTTATCCTCTTCCACCTTATAAAAACCTTCCCCAGCTACTGTAATTTTTTTCTACCACTCTTTATTTTATAGCGTTTAGTTTATAGTGTTTGGTGGTTTGAGAAAAACAGTATTTTCCAAGCTAGGTATGGTGGTGTATGCCTGCAACCCCAGCACTTAGACATCTGAGGCAAGAGGGGCATGAGTTTGAGGCAAACCTGGGCTATACAGTCAGACCTTGTTACACACATGTACACACCCTCACACACATAAAAACAGAAAAAGAAAAGAAAAAACTTCAGTTTGACAGTGGTTGGGAAGACGGAATAGAATTTTTTAATCATTTTAATCAATTTCTTCTGACAATATGCAATTAATTTTTTTGCTTAAGCTATTTTTCCATGGCTTCATATACCTTTTTCCCCCAAACGTTACTTCTCCTAATGAGTTCATAGTAAAATGTGTCTCCTTCCTCTGTTTTATTTCCCCCATATCAGGAACTGAAAATACTCCAATTCTGAGGTTCCCTTGTGGAACCCTTTTCCTTGGCCCCCTCCCCCAGACTCCCTAGACCCCTGCCCCTGTTTAGGACTAACTGCTCTTTTCGCTTCTGTAAATTGCTTGGCTTGAGGGAACCAGAGGGACAAACTGCACCGTCTCCATTTTGACTGCCGATTCCTCCATTTTTGTGATGACTCATGGTCAAAGACTAGGCAAGTATGGGCCTGTTCAGCCACACCCCCCCCCCCCCACCTCCCCACCCCCCACAGGCTTGAGGCCTTGTAAGGAATAAACAGGGTCCTCTAGCCCTGAAGATAACAGTCAGCACATTCCCGAGCCCTGAGGGCAGCACCCACCAATGAGAGGCCTCCAAGACTGTAACCAATCAATTCAAAAGTATGTTGGTGCACTGGGCTCTTTGGACCAATCAAAATATAACTCTGTCATTGCCCTCCTCCCTTTGTCTGAAACCTATGAAAAGCTCCCTCCCTCTGCAATCCAGGCTCTCAGGGGAACCTACCATGTTAGTTTGGTCTGAGAGTCTGAGCTTAAGCCCAAATAAAGACTCTTTGTTCTTGCATGCTCTCTGGACTCGGTGGTAATTCTTGGGGATCTGTTCTCTGGGCACAACACCCTGAACTCCTCAAAAAAAATGGCTTTCTTTCTGGCTTCTCTGTGAAGAGCACAGTTCCCAGTCTCCTCTTTCCTCAGAATCATAGAAATAAAATCATTTTTTGTTGGGGCTGGAGAGATGGTTCAATAGTTAAGAGCGCTGACTGTTCTTGAAGAGGACCAGGGTTCGATTCCCAGCACCCACATGGCGGCTGTGAAGCATCTTTAACTCCAGTTCCAGGGGAATCCGAGCCCTCTTCTGACCTCTGTGGCATTGCAGGACACGAGTACACATGCAGGCAATATACTCATACACATAAAATAAAAATAATAAAATATTTTGTTAAATCATTTTTTTGCAATTTCTATGAAATTTTTTTCCTAAATCTAAAAAAAAAAAAAAAAATCAAGAAGTGAAGGAATGACTCTTATAAAATGGACATAATCTGGACTAATGACTTTTAACCTTGGAAAGCTCCATGAATCTTGTGTCTTTCGACCTGGGTTTTCCCCTGGAGCCCCAATTTGGTACTACACCCCAAAAAATAACTCCACCCCCAAAAATAATGAATGATTGTGGGTATGCTTAAAATTAAAATATCAAAGTGCTGAAAAGCAGTGTGTTCATCTTCACTGAATAGTGAAGACTGGGAGGGACACTTGAAATTAGGTAAACAAGATATTCTAGAACTAGGAATGAAAAGGCAGGATGGTCTGTTAAGATAAGGGTGGAGACAAACTTCTACTTCCCCAGTGAAGCTGGAGAAATTGGTCTGAATAAAAATGTGCATGAAGCCTGATTCAGGAACAGAGTTCCAGGAGACTGAAGGCACCAAGAGATATCTGGGGGAAATGAGTTTTGGGCCCACTCTTTATTTTTAATTTTTTAATGAATTTTTGTGTATTTCATACATAAAATCATCTTTATACCCTCTTCTCCTTTGGCACCTCCCATATTCCCCTCCCTGGAGTTCATCCATTCTGTCATTTGTGTTAAGGCCTATCATGTAAAGATAGCGTCCTCAGATGCTCCTCAGTGCAAGTTCACCTACTGCGATCTAGTCAGCCTAGCTAGAGTCTTTCCCTTTAAGAAGATCAGCTCTTCCTCACCCAACAGTAATCAGCTGCCAATAATTCTCTAAGACTGGGGCCACAATTCTGTGCTGCGATTTTGTCTGCCTAAGTTTGCAAGCGTTTTGTGCATGTTTACACCATTGTTCTAGGTGTGTATGAGAAGGTTCCCAGGAGCCTGTAGGACTATTTCTGTATGGTCATGCACCTCCTCCCTGGCTCTGACAATCTTTCCACCCCCTCTTCTGCAATGGTCCCTGAATTGGGCCCACTCTTAAAAACTAAATTTAAGGGGTAGAGAGATTGGTTAACAGTTAAGAGCACTGGTGATCTTGCAGAGAACCCAGGTTCGATTCCCAACACCCACATGGTGGCTAACAACCATCTATAACTCCAGTTCCAGGGGATCCAAGGCCCTTCTGACCTCCTCAGGCACTGCATGACATGGGTACACCTACCCACACGTAGGCAATACACTCATACACATAAAATGAAAATAATAAATAAAGTAATAAATAAATAAATAAATAAATAAATAAATAAATAAATAAATACTAGATTTAAGAGTCAGGCTTTTTTGTTCAGGTAATTTGTAATGCTGGCACAGTAACACTGCAAAAAATGTTCAGCAAGATGGCGCAGAGGCTTGTCACACAAGTCCAGTGACCTATGTTCCATCCCTAGAACCCATGTAAAGATGGAAGAAGAGAACCAGCACCACAAAACTGTAGTCTGACCTCCACATGTACTCTGGCATGCACTCCCATTCCTATCATGAATACATACATACACATTTACACACACACTAATAATAATAATAAATAATAAATAATAAATGTGGTGGCACATGCCTTTAATCCCAGCACTGGGGAGGCAGAGGCAGGTGGATCTCTGTGAGTTCCAGGCCAGGTAGCGCTACAGAAAGACCCTGACTCAAAAAGACAAATAATAATAAAAATAATAGAAGCTAGAAAGTTTCATCAAGAAGTTCTTGCTGTCTCAAAGTGAGATACTGTGAAGTGTTTTTATACATGACATGAAACTTGGTTTGTGTACCTCAGTCCCAGAAGGTAGACATAAAGCACTCTTTGTGAATTGCTGGGCTTTGCAAGGCTTAACTGGCATCTGAACAAGCTATACTCAGCAGAACAGCAGGCTCTGCATGAAAATCAACAGTCCCAGGTTGTGAATCAGTTGAAAGAGTTCTCCATTCATCAGCATGCTATGAGCAGCTGAAGGGCCAGGGAAGTGTCAAAAGGGCTCTGGAGCTCTGGGAAACAACGATCACAGTAGCAGATAAGTGTATCTATAAAAAGATAGACTATCTGCTCATCTGAGAAGGAAAATAGACTAATTTGTCTGTAAAGAAGTGATATTGTCGCTTTGGTAAAAATTAATCTCAAGGGGCTAGAGAGATGGCTCAGTGGTTAAGAGCACTGACTGCACATGCAGAGGACCTGGGTTCAGTTTCCAGTATTCCCATGGTGGCTAACAACCATCCATAACTCCAGTTCCAGAGGATCTGACACCCTCTTCTGGCCTCTGCAGGTGTTGTACAACATGGGTGCACTTACATACATGCAGGCAAAATACTCATACACATAAAATTAAACTTAAATTTTTTAATTACAAAAATTAATCTAGCCAGGTGTGGTGGCGCTCACCTTTAATCCCAGCACTTGGGAGGCAGAGGCAGGCGGATCCTCTGTGAGTTCAAGGCCAGCCTGGTCTACATAGTGAGCTCCAGGACAGCTGGGGCTACAGGGAAACCCTATCTCAAAAACAAACAAACAAACAAAAAAATTAATCTCAAATGCATTGGACACAGTAGATTTTCTGTTAATTATCTTTTTTTTAAAAAAATTATTTTGCTTCTTCCTCAGGAAACATCAAATGGAGGATGATGCTGGTGCAGTGGGAGGCTTGGGAGGCTTTGGCGGCTTCTGGCTTCCATAGAGCATTTGGTATTGGTGTCCCAGGCCCTGGGTTGGGGCTCATGGAGGCAAAGCTTAAGACAAGGAGTGGATTCCAGTCACCAAGCTGGGCTGCCTGGTGAAGAACATGAAAATCAAGTCCCTGGAGGAGATGTACCTGTTCTCCCTGCCCAGTAAGGAATCTGAGATTATTGACTGGAAGCATCTCTTAAGGATGAGGGTTTTTTTTTTAATATTTTATTTATTATTTTAATTTTATGTGTATGAGTGTATTGCCTGCATGTATGTGAGTGCACCCGTGTCATGCAATGCCTTGGAGGTCAGAAGAGGGCTTCAGATTCCCCTGGAACTGGAGTTAAGGACGGTTCATAGCCGCCATCTGGGTGCTGGGAATCGAACCCGGGTCCTCTTAACTGCTGAGCCATCTCTCCAGACCCAAGATTGAGGTTTTAAAGATCATGCCAGTGCAGAAACAGACCTGAGCTGGCCAGCAGACCAGATTCAAGGCTTTTGTCGCCACTGGGGACTACAACAGTTGTGTTGCTTTGGGTGTTCAGTGCTCCAAGTAGGTAGCACTGCAATTCGAGGGTCCATCATCTTGGCTAAGCTTTCCATTGTCCCTGTTCAGAGAGGCTACTGGGGAAACAAAATTGGCAAGCCCCACACCGTGCAGTGCAAGGTGACAGGCCACTGTGGCTCTGTGATGGTGCGCCTCATCTCTGCCCCCAGAGGCACTGGCATCATCTCTGCTCCTGTACCCAAGAAGCTGCTGCTGATCGCTGGTATTGATGACTACTACACATCAGCCCGGGCTGCATGGCCACCCTGGGCAACTTCGCCAAGGCCACCTTTGATGCCATCTCTGAGATTTACAGACACCAGACCCCTGACCTGTGGAAAGAGATGGTCTTCACCAAGTCTCCCTATCAAGAATTTCTCTATCATCTTATGAAAACCTGCATCAGAGTCTGTGCAGAGAACCCAGTCTCCAGCTGTGGCTACTATCTAGGGCTTTTATATGAGAAAAAAAATTAAGTGAATTAAGTCTGTTAAAAAAAATTTTCATTTTACATGTATGAATGTACTGTCTGCATGTAGGTAGGTGCACCTGTGTCATGTAATGCCTGAGGTCAGAAGAGGGCATGGGATCCCCTGGAACTGGAGCTTATGGATGGTTGTCAGCACTATGTGGGTGCTAGGAGCTGGGAATTGAACCTGCGTCCTCTGTGAGAGCAGCCAGTGCTCTTAACCACTGAGCCATCTCTCCAGCCCTAATCATCTCTTATGAAATGTAAAATTCCTCTAAATGTTCAACTTCATTCAAATTGCGGTAGACTTTATAGCAATTACATCCCTTCACCTTTCTCCTTCTAATATCTGGTTCTCCCTTTTCTTCTACAAGCCTCTTGCAGTGGCTGACTGGTTTTGTTTCATCTTCAATGACTTCAGGCAGTATAATAAGCTAAGAATTTCAATGAAGACAAAATGCAGGTTATCTGGGAACTTCTGGGTAGTCAGGGTTGTCCCCAGAGGAAGGATGCCTGCAGAGCTGGTGCTTCACTGAGAAAACAGTGGGGACAGTGATAGGGAATGTTAGGCAGGAAAAAAGGGAGCACGAGGCAACCTGTAGCCATGTACTTCTATCACAGGATGGAAAGACACAGGCAAACTTTAGGGACATGAGACAGAAAGAAGCCCCTCACCTAGGAATATGGCAGAAGTCTCTTGTCAGCAGAGAAGCAAGAATTCATGGGACTGGAGAGATGGTTCAGTGGTTAAGAGCACTGGATGCTCTTCCAGCAAACCTTGGTTCAGTTCCCAGCACCCATATAGTAGCTAAAAACCATCCATAACTCCAGACCCAGAAAATCCAACATCCTCTTCTGTCCTCCACAGCATTATACACACATTATACACTTATAAACATGCAGGAAAATATATAAATAAATAAATTTTTTATTATTTTTATTTTATGTGTATGTGTGTATTGCCTGCATGTAGGTAAGTGCACCCATGTCATGTAATGCCTGCGAAGGACAGAAGAGACAGTCAGATCCCCTGGAGCTGGAGTTACAGACAGTTGTTACCTGCCATGTGGGTTCTGGGATTCGAATCCAATCCGGGTCTTCTGCAAGAACAGTCAGTGTTTTCATCCACTGAGCCATCTCTCCAGCCCCATAAATAATATTTTTTTAAAGAAAGAAGGAATTCACAATTAACAGCTACTTAGGGCCTATATTAAGGAGGGCTCTCTAGAAAAATGGAAGCAATAGAATAGAATGAGTGTATAGTAAAAGGAGATTTATTAGATTGGCTTACATGATATGGGTTAGGAACTCAACAATAGCTAAAAAGGCTGAGGACGTGGTAGCTGCTCAGGCCCTGAGGATGGATGCCTCAGCAGTCCCAGTCTAGCTCTGAAGGCCTGGAGGATTCCTGGAGAGCCATTAGTCTTCACTTTACATTGGAAGACCAAAGAAGCTGGGTTCCAGTGTCAGCAGAGGATATCAGCAGTGACATCAGCAGCAACAGGGTAGATGAACTCACCAAGGAGACACAAAAGCAAGCAGGCAAAAAGCAAAAGCTTTTCCTTCTTACACCCTTATATCTGAGCTTCTCTCCTATATCATATAAGGTGTCACCCACATTTAGGGTAATGCAATCAAGAAAATCCTCACAGGTGTGTACAGAGGCTTGTCTTAGTTGATTCCAGACCCAGTCAAATTGACAACTGAGATTAACTATCACAAGTGTCACCATCCCACATTTCCTTATGCCATGTTTAATTTCCAAATGAAGCAAATAACAAGATCGTAATTGCACCTAACATGATATAACCCACACACAACCACAAACGAATTAACTGCCCCCTGCTCCCAGAATAGGTAGCAAAGTTCCTTGCAGAATGCTTAGTCTTTTAATGCCCTATAACTTAAATATGATATAAATTTATAACACTTAACTATTATCTCCATCAACATTTTATTACATAGTAAGGAATTAGAGGAAAGAAAATATCTGCTTAATCTTTGTGTATATATGCACAAAAATTCTTAACAAAATAGGACAAAAATATGTATAGCACTTATAATCCTTTCTGTAACTAGTCACATGGCCTTAGCTGATATTTATCTACCTTCTTCTACCCAATTTGTATTTCCTCCACCCTCAGTGAGCACCTCAGCAGCTTTTGGCTCTTTACTTGGAGGGGACACCCCAACACCTCATTCCTGAAAAGCCTGGGCTATTTATCATCCTGCCTGGATTGAGTTGTTATAGATTTCCATTGATCTTAATCCCAGAGCACAGTAATACCAAGAGACATTCTAAGAGTTCTCCTACACTCCAGACATACTCTTCCTTCCCCTGGTAGTCTGGATCAAGCACCCTTCCTAACTCTTAACTTTTTTCTTAGCTTGCTAACTTAAAAACATCAGGATAAAGCTGGGCGAGGTGGCACACACCTTTAATCCCAGCCCTCAGGAGGCAGAGGCAGGTGGATCTCTGTGAGTTCAAGGCCTGCCTGTTCTTCATAATGAGTTCCAGGACAGCTAGGGCTATAGGGAGACCCCTGTCTCAAAAAGACAAAAAAAAAAACAAAAAAACAAAAACCATCAGGATGAACCCAATGTCTTAGCTTCTAGTTCAATGGAATGTCTGTTGTGCATCCTAGAAGAAGCACTTCCCTATCTTGAATCAGAATTTCTAAGACAGCAGAAAATAAGGATGCAGTAATAGGAAGCATACATTTTCCTAGTGGGGCAAGCGAAATGACTCAGTGAGTAAGGGTGCCTGTTGCCAAGCCTAACAACCTGAGTTTGATCCCAGAACCCACAGGATGGAAGAAAATAACGAACTCCCATAAGTTTTCCTCTGACTTCCACATGTGCCCAGTGGCATGCATGTATCCCTCCACACAATAAATAAAAATCCTTCAAAAAAAACAAAAATAAAAATAAAAAAATTATAGGCCAAAAAAGAGGCATCATCAGAAGGCAGCCTTTATAGCACCTTAATCTTGCCCATTTAGCTTCCAGAATCATCAGAAAATAAATTTCTGTTGTTTAAGCTACTAAGTCTGTGGTACTGTGCTATAGAAACCTGAACAGACTACAACAAAAACATAGTATCAGGGCACGATATAAAATGAGTATTCAGCACTCAGGAGGCAGAGGCAGGAGGATCTCTGTGAGTTCTAGGCCAGCCTGGTCTACAAAGCGAGTTCCAGGTCAGCTGGGGCTACAGGGAGACCCTGTCTCAAAAAGACCAAAAAAAAAAACAAAACAAAAAAACAAGTATTGTCAGCCAGGCATAGTGAATCCAGGGCTACAGAGAGACCCTGTTTCAAAAAGACCAAAAAAAAAAAAGGAGAGGGTGGGGTCTGACCTCCATCTGTGAAGCAGCTGGGATCTCAGTAGACCACCAGAGAGTGCCTGTTCCCATCTCCCTCTGGCATAGGGGCTGTGAACTCAGGGGACTGCCTGAGAGCACCTGGATCATGCCTCCACATGGTGCTGATCTGAAGCTATCAGTTCCCTCCAAAATAAAACCTCAGAGAACCTGAAACCTGTACCAACCAGCTTTATATAACCAATAAGAAATGGACCAGTGCACACCAGTAATACAAACAGAAGCATACTTCAACTTAATTCTCATATCAGAATCACAAACGATAAGTCTCATATCAGAATCATAAACAACAAAAGAAATTCACATGCCAAAATCGCAACAAAATAATAATAAAGTGGAAAGCCAAAACACTATGTCCCCACCAAACTCCACCAATTCTGTAGAAGAGTTCTACAAGGAGAACCCCCTAGATATAACCCAGGGCACTGAATTTAAAAGAACAATCATAATCATGATCAAGGAATTCAAGGAATTTACAGAACATGCGAACAAACAAAGAACTCAAAGAAGATAGGGATAAACTGAATGAATTCACAAAAGAGAAAGAAACATTGAAGAAAACTCAGGCAGAAACGAAGAAGGAAGTGCAAAACTCAATAAGTCAACTTGAAACAACAGGAGAAAGCCTCACCACTAGAATGAATGCAATGGAAAACAAA
>NW_008359442.1:3430050-3504322 GCF_000622305.1 Nannospalax galili | reverse complement strand
TAATGAAAAGACAATATTCACGCAACATAGGCATAGAGGAAGGAGAAGAATTTCAGGTTAATGGTGTTGACCAGATCTTAAACAGGACTGTAGAAGAGAATTTCCTGAAATTAAGGAAAGACATCCTTATACAAATGAAGCACATAGAACACTAAATAGGCAGGATCAGAAAAGAAACTCCCCAAGACATATCATAGTAAAAACACTAAATGTACAGAACACAGAGAGGACACTGAAAGCAGCAAAAGAAAAACAACAAGTCACATATACAGGAAAACCATCAGAATTACAGCTGACTAATCAACACAAGCTATGAGTGCCAGAAGAGCCTGGACCAAGATATTTCCAGTTCTACATGACAATAGATGCCAATCCAGAATACTTTACCCAGCAAAAATTATAGTTGAGGGGGAAGGAAAAATCTTCCATTACATGAAAAGCCTGAAAGAATACATGTCCACAAAATTAGCCCTTCAAAGAATACTTGAAGCAATACAAAGGAGAAAGAAACAACTACACCCCAGGGGCAATGAAGGAAAATAAAGGTATAACTGAGGAAACACAAAGTTAGACAGAGAACACAAACAGCAATCAAAATGACGGCAACCAATACACACCTTTCAATAATAACCTTAAATATCAATGGACTGAACTCCCCAGTCAAAAGACACAGGCTAAGTGAATGGATTAAGAAACAAAATCCAGGGCTGGAGAGCTGGCTCAGCAGTTAAAAGCACTGACTGCTCTTGCAGAGGACCAGGGTTCGATTCCCAGCACGACATGGCGGCTACAAACCGTCCTTAACTCCAGTTCCAGGGGAATCTGAAGCCCTCTTCTGATCTCCACAGCATTGCATGGCACGGGCACACTCACATACATGCAGGCAACACACACATACATATAAAATAAAAGTAATAAAATATTAAAAAGAAAAAAGAAAAAAATCCACCTTTTTTGCTATCTGCAAGAAACCCATCTCACCTTCAAGGACAGGCACTACCTTAAGGTGAAAGGATGGAAAAGAATATTCCAAGCAAATGGCACTAAGAAACAAGCAGGGGTTGCAATTCTACTAGCTGACAAAATAAACTTCAAAGTAAAACTAATCAGAAGAGATAAGGAGAGCTCACTAGCTCACTGACAAGTAAGAGGAGAAAGTGAAGTCTGTATGAGGGCCCATGTTTTTTTCTTTACCTTAATGAATGTTTTCATAAAGTAAAAATAAATTAACAAAAAATTTTTTTGGTCTTTTTGAGACAGGGTCTCCCTGCAGTCCCAGCTGTCCTGGTACTCACTATGTAGACCAGGCTGGCCTTGAACTCACAACCTGCCTGCCTCTGCCTCTGGAGTCCTGGGATTAAAGGCGTGCACCACCACGTCCGGCTTCCTTGCTACTTTTATAAAATGTTTTTTTGGGGTAAATTTTATAATTTAGTTCTTAGGTTATAAAGTTGGGATTGGAACAAGAAGAGCAATAAACATCACTGAGAACAGTGGCTACAGCCTCCCTTAGAAAAGTGAGCTCCCCCCCCTTGCATGTGTGTGGTGTGTGTGTGTGTGTGTGTGTGTGTGTGTGTGTGTGTGTGTTTCTAGGTCTAAAATCCAGGGCCCTGTACATGCTAGGTAGGGGCTGTGCAACTGAGTTACATCTCCAGGTCCAGCATGTCTGTCTAGATACAAATTGCATTATTTCAAGAGGGAGAGTGGTGGTGCTGCTACTGCTGCTATTTGGAAGTGTAGCTAAATGTATGTATACACATGTAGACTACCAAAAAGGTGGCTTTCTGAAGACAGTGGATTAGAAGTCACGGTCCATTCTGAACCTCCTTTCAGCATGCCCTTTTACTACACTCTCCAGTTTTCCTTGAACGCAAGGTTATAAAAAGATGCAAGTTGGAGCCAAACAGGGTGGCGCATGCCTTTAATCCCAGCACTCAGGAGGCAGAAGCATGCAGATCTCTGTGAGTTCCAGGCCAGCTAGGGCCACAGGAAGACCCTGTCTCAAAAAATCAAAATAATAAATAATAATAAAAGATTAAAATAAACAATTTAAAAAACCCCAAAACTCCAAAAGTTAGAATTTTCATTATTTTTATTTCCAAACTTATTTTAAAAGTACATTAAAAGCATCAGAAATACAAACCTGGCCTAATGGTTAACAAAAGAACAACCATTATAAAATGTTTCAGCTGGGTGTGGTGGTGCACGCCTTTAATCGCAGCACTCGGGAGGCAGAGGCAGAGGCAGGAGGATCTCTGTGAGTTCAAGGCCAGCCTGGTCTCCATAGTGAGTTCCAGGACAGCTAGGGCTACAGGGAGATCCTGTCTCAAAAAGACAAAAAAAAAAAGTTTCAGAGACACGTACTTTGTACACAGGAAAGCATCAACAGAACAAACTGATGTACTCTGCAAACCAGTCATATTCAACCGGATTCTCATTCCTCTGAGTTCTCATTTTAGCCCTTTTAAGGAGACAAGTTACATATGTTTGTCCATGTCAATACGGCCACTGTACAGGGATAGACAGACATGTGACTTATAAAGAAACAAACACATCTCTATATATAGTTAGAAAGGGAGCCGAGAATTTAGCCCACTATGTATTTCATGCAAATTAATCAGCAATTTTTCAACAAACATAAAGAAACCGAATACCTTCTATGTACATGCTTCATTTTCTTTATGCTCAAATATGGGCCCCATGCTGGTCAAATCACCTCAGACTCAAAGGTCATGCAGGAAGAGCTGACATTTAAAATCTTACAAGCAGTGATTTTTTTTTTTTTTTGAGACAGGGTCTCCCTGTACCCCCAGCTGGCCTGAACTTGCTGTGTAGACCAGACTGGCCTCGAACTCACAGAGCTCCTCCTGTCTCTGCCTCCCAAGTGCTGGGATTAAAGACGAATGCCACCATACCCAACTACAAGTAGTAATTTTATAGCTTTTTATTAAGTCTCATTTTAAATGTCTACTCCCCCAAAAGAGATAAATATACCTTTAAAAATGTGAACTATCTTCTTGTTATTAATTACAAACTTGTTTGCTTATAGAACCAAATCAAGGTTTTCAATTAAGACAAAACTAATAATTTGCTAAAATTCTTCAAATGGTTTTGGGAGAGGATATTGGATTTCTTAACTCATGGGTGTATTAATGAGATCAATGCTGTGTTAAAACCATAAAAGCACAGATGAAAGAGGTAATCGTGACTTTCAAAAGTAGTATTCAACTAAGAAAAAAGAGAATGGACATGTTATAAAATTCAGTATCAAAAATGAAGGAAGGGAGAGAAGAGAGGGCGTTAGGGAAGGAAAGAAGAGGTAGGTGGGCCAATAGGCCATTCCCACAAAGTGAATGTTAAAGCCTTACCCTCCCATTTAAATTGCAGAAACAGTAATGACTAGTGAACTCTGGAAGGTATTGTTGCTGGATGGGGCTGAACCTAGTTCTGGTTAAAAATCTACTCTGTTGTCTCTTACCATCTCCCATGAGCTTGGTGTTTGGGAACAACACTAAGGGGGGGCACTAGGAGCTGAGTGCTATACTCCAAAGGAACTTTCTGCTCTTTGTACCTTCTGATGTGCAACAAAGATGCTTAAATATAACAGTTGTAAAGGTACTTATTTTGAGTCTAACAGTTTTCCAAAGTTCTAGTGAGTTCAAACTCTGTATGATCAAAATACTTTTACATAAAAATATGACTTCACAGTTGTTATCCTAGGAATCATCTAACAGTTAGAGTTCCAAAGTTCTAGTGAGTTCAAACTCTGTATGATCAAAATACTTTTACATAAAAATATGACTTCACAGTTGTTATCCTAGGAATCACAGAGTACATAATAAAACTAGCTTCAAGTGTAAAAATACTTAATATAGTTGCTCATATCTGTTTAAGATTAATGGGAGAGATAGAAAACAGTTAGGGGCTGGGGATGTAGTTCAGTGGTAGACTGCTTGCCTAGCATACATGAGTCCCTGGGTTCAGTCTCACAAGACAAAACAAACCCCATTAAATATTTAGTTGAAAATATTAATAGATCACTTTGAGAAATTTTTTACCACAGTAGTATGTAAAGAAAAAAGCCATTTCTAAATAGTTATGTGAATACTGTCAGGTAGCTGGATACTACACTCTTCTCACACAGAAGGAAAGCCTAAGTCAAAACTCTCCCAATTACATCTCCATGCCTTGTTAAACAACAATGCACACCATCTTCCATAAGCAACAGCCTAAGCTGATCACACAGGGCCTGCTCCCCCTGAACAGTGCTCCTTTACTATAGAGGGGTCCTCATCACTAGTAGAATGCTCAAATACAGCCCTGAAACAGAGCAGTTCACTGGTAACAAACAAAGGAACTAGACAACTATTCAAGTGTTGCAAAACAATAAGTTCTATAGTAAGGAATGATAATAGCCATAGCTTTATATGTTAGGTGACTCTTATAAAAAGATGAGTGGGTGAGAATTTTTGCTAAGGACAGAGGTATAGGCAATATATCTAATATTCTGCTTTAACAGTGTTACTTATTTAAATCAACCCGCCACCAAAAAAGTATATTGTTTTCTATTTCAGTACTTCAAAGGCTCAAATTTCACATTTTTATAAAAAATAACACTTCAGAAAGATTTTTTTCAAACTTCTTTTTAAAAAATCCACCTAATACATACTCTGAGGACCTGTAACACTGACTCAAAGGGTTGTAATCAGTAGATTTTCTACTTAACATAGTAGAATCATCATTTCTGGCATCTTCTTAGAGGTTTAGTACAAAAGATTGGGTTACAAGTCAGGGTAAAAATCTAAATAAACTTTTACATCAAATCTTAAAATGTCAGGAAACTACAAAGCAAATCCAGATGCTAATGTTCCAGACAAAAGAAAATCCAAAAGTCAACTCTTCAGTTGACTCTTCAAGTTTTGATATGCCACTGACCTCAAAATCTTTTAGAGTCCATCAGTATTAGGGACAAAAAACTGGCACAAGATTCACTGGCCGTGACTTTAAACAGAGGGGACAGGAATCTGCTTGGCTGAGGTGCTGTCATATTCCTGCATTAAGTCGTTAGTGGTGTGGTAGTGCATGGCAATGTAGGAACTCGCAAAGCCAAAAGAGTTTACTGGCTGTAAGATTCCAGGGCTGCTTTCCTCTGGGGAGGGGCTGCTGTTGTAGATGCTGTAGTAAGGTTCAATCCGAGTGTTGATGGGGGTCGAGCTGCTCTGACCACAGTGTTGGTGTCCTGCAGAGATTTTGGGACTTACCACACTTTCCTTTGAATGACTTGGACCACAAGCCTGGTCCACAAATTTCTTCTGTGGCTTTGGAGACAGCATGTAGGCGGAGTTTGTTTCATGATGGGAAGATTTGTTTCTGTTGACTTCAAGGTTCCCTTTTCCCATGGCTCGAAGACGAGTCTTCTGTTTGCAGCAGAGAAAGCCCAGGCCTATGTACTGGAGGCACCACAGCCCTTTCCGCCTCAGTCCCGCACTGTTCCGAGAATATATAAAAGGGTTTAATCCTGACTTGAAAAATATCAGAGTGAATCCAAATAGTTCAAACTGGTAAAGGAGGAAGCTCCCATTGTCAGACAAAACCACCTGCAGCAAGGAAATCCCCAGTGGAAGACAGCACACCAGGACCGACAGCACGATGATCACACAGGTGACCACGGCTTTGGAATCCTTGGCAGTGGACAAGTTGATGGCTGACACCAGCTGGAGTCGGTTGGCTGCAGAGGTCGGCAGCTGGCTGGGACTCTTGGTGTATCCATGAGTCTGAACGTGCTGCAGTTTGTTGTAATTCTGGTTCCTGTACAGGGCCGGCACGGTGCACTGCACGGGCTCTCCACCCCCCTTCACAGGGGCCCCCACGAAAGGTTGTGGTCTGGAAGCATCAACTGTGATCACAGGAGGGCACTTTCGGACTTGAGCATTCTTCCGAAGGGTCTGAGCAATCATGATGTAAGAGACAGACACCACAGCAACACAGAAGGCAAAGTCGATGACATACAGAGACAGAATGGCTTTCCCTTCTCCAGCCATCAGGCTAGACATGGGGAGACAGAGGTGGGACTTACTGGTTCTCAGGGTAGCCAAGGTGGCTAGGGTGAAACTGGTGGCCCAGAGAAGCAGGGTGAGGAGCAAGATGCAGGGGAAGGAGGCCGTGCGATTGGGCTGCTTCCCCAGCACCATCCGGAGCCTGTGCAGGGCGATCACAGCTACCATCTTGAGGGACATGATGATGAAGCCTGAACTGGTGAGGTGGAAGGTGAAGCAGAAAGCATCTGGGATGCCACTGGCTGAGCTGAAGAACAGCACAAAGGTGAACATGGGGGCTGTGACACCACAGATGAAGAGGTCGCAGAAGGATAGGTTCAGGATCATGAAATCAAAGTTGGTTCTGAATTTTCTGAAGGCTGGATCAAAGAAAGACAAGAAGACAATGAAGTTCCCGTAAGAGCCCAAACAGAAGATGACAGCGAGCAGAAAAGTGCAGGTGACCAAGGTGGCTGTGTGGATGAGGTCTTGAAGATCCTGGAGGGAGGTGCTGTTTCCTCCCTGTGAAGGAGGCAGGTGCAGTGAGGTGGCATTGGGCGCATTCTGAAGGGGGGAAGTCGAGTTCATCTTCAGAGAGAAGCGTCTCTTCCTTTTGGTGTCCAAAAAGAGAAGCGTCTCTTCCTTTTGGGGTCAAAAAAAAAAAAAAAAAAGAAACTCAGCAGGAAGGGAGTCAGGACCTCAACTCACAGACGTGTGACATGTGCCAAAAGAGGCCCAAGGTCGGTAAGCCTGCACACAAAAATGTACACCCAGAGACAGAAAGGATTAAGACCACAGTGATCACATTATTTTTACAAAAGTATTAGACATTTTCAGCTCTACTATTTTGAAATTTTAAAATATTTTTTAATTTAAAAAAATCTTATGTCTATGAGGTTGAAGAGGACATCAGATCCCCTGAACTAGAGTTATGGATAGTTGCTAGTCACCATATGGGAGCTGGGGACTGAACCTGGGTTCTCTGCAAGAGTAGCCTGTGCTTTTAACTGCCCAAGCTCTATTATTTTAGAAAGTATGCTTCTTCACAAAGTACAACACAGAACAAACAGTCCAAACCAGGCACTGGAGATACATGGGACCATAACTTCTCCATTGGAGGTACTCCATCTGTGTGACTACAGTCCCATGGGGTTGCAGGGAGCTACGGACACTGAGGAGAAGAAATGAATCTAGCTGGGGGAGGAGCCGGGAAAGGATAAAGGGGGTTTTGGTGAGAAGCCAGCTGGGCAAAAGGTAATGGGCAGGGAGAAGAAAGAACATTCTGGGAGAAGGGGAATACATCTTTACAGCAGAGGGACTGAAGCAAACAGCGGCTGTGCTTGAAACATAAGCAGGGGTATTGTTGATACATAACGTTGCCCTTCACTAAACTCCCATAATTGCTGAAAAGCTCATTTCTTTATTTCCAAGCATGTCTTTCTTTTTCTAGCTTGAGAGTTCTTGGCCAATTTGAATACCCTCCTTTGGGGGGAAAAAAATTCCACTGGGGGGTGGAGCTAGAGAGATGGCTGAGGGGTTAAGAGCATATATGCTGCTCTAGCCGAGGACCCGGGTTCAGTTCCCAGCACCCACATTGTAGTCGCAACTGTCTGACTCTCCAGTTCCGGGGGTCTGACATCTGGCTTTCATGGGTACCAGGCACATAAGCAGTACACACACATACATGCAGGCAAACACTCATAACAGTCCAAAAAAATCTAAGGCCAGAGCATGGTGGTACACGCCTTTATTCCAGCACTCAGGAGGCAGAGGCTGGTGGATCTCTGTGAGTTCAAGGCCAGCCTGGTCTACATAGTGAGTTTCAGGCCAGTCAAGGCAATATAGTGAGACCTGTCTCGACCAAACCAAGCCAAATTCCATGTAGGACTACATTTGTGAAGGAGGGAAAAGAAAAAAATCAAAGTAACAAAAGATGTCTGGAAAAGATGTCTAGAATTATATTTGTAATTTACAAGGTGCAAAGCCACCTCTTCGGGGTCTGCAGATGTAGTATAATGGTAGAGCACCTATCTTCCAAGCATACAGGAGGTTTGATCTCCTGGCACTACATGCATATACTCACACACACACACACACACACACACACACACACACACACACAGACACACACACTCATACATACAGACACATATACAAACACACACACACATATATACACATACACATTTATGGGGCTGGAGAGATAGTTCACAACTACTCTTGCAGAGGACCTGAGTTCTGTTCCCAGCATCCATGCTGGGTAGCTCATATCCACCTGTAACTCCAGCTCTAGGATATCTGACGTCCTCTTCTGGACTCTGCTTACACTTCACTCACCTGCACATTCCCACACACAGACACACACACATGCATAATTTAAAGATAAATCTTAAAATAAAAAGCATCACGAGCCAGGCATGGTGGTACATGCATTTAATCCCAGCACTCAGGAGGCAGAGGTAGGTGAATGTCAGTGTGTTGAGGCTAGCCTGGTCTACATAGAGAGTTCCAGGCCAGTCAGTACTACATAGTGATACCCTGTACCCTGTCTCAAAAACAAACAACAAAACAAGCAAAAGCATCATTATGTAAACTCTGTTAGTTACCATTATTCCAATAGGGATATTCTCATTATCAAACAGGAGGCATGTATTCCTGCATTCATTCACCAGTTTACATTAATCAGATGTGCACCTTAGGCTAGCATTATGGAGCCACTGAAGGTGCATACAAGATTAAGAAGCATACTGGGGCCTGGAGAGATGGCTCAGTGGTTAAGAGCACTGACTGCTCTTGCTAAGGACCCAGGTTCAATTCCCAGCACCCACATGGCAGCTACAACCCATCCTTAACTCCAGTTCCAGGGGCATCCGAAGCCCTTTTCTGACCCCTGCAGCATTGCACGACACGGGTCCACTCACATACATATAGGCAATGCACTCATACACATAAAATAAAAATAAAATATTTTAAAAAAAACATCCTGTTCAAAAATAATCTTCCTGCTCCTTCATTCTTCCCATAATCTTTTTTCTCTATCATGCAAGGAGATGTAATATACACTCACACCAGTCTTCACTGTTTCCAACCTCAATGACCTGTGCGGCCTGGTGTTCTTCCTGCTCCCACAGATTTCAGCAAGGCAGACTACATTCAGAGCTATTCTCTTGACAACTGGAAAGCATTTGCTTTAATCCAACATTTTAGGGATAATCAATGCACTGGGGAGGTCCAGAGCCCATGATCAGAATACTTAAGTACCAGTTCAAGCTCGATCCCAGAGGCCTCAGCTCTCAACCCTTTAGTTGCTGGATCAGGCGGCACAGAGCAGGCCGGGTCAGTCAGGGATTACTGGGGCTCCAAACAATAGCTATGGGCTTTCTAGAATAGAAATCATTCAACATGTACAGCTATGGTAGTGAGAATCCAATAGATATCAGTCCTGGGAGAACTGTATAACTCTGCCTTTTTTCAAGGAAGAAGATAGCCTCTTTCTACATCTGAAATAGCTATATGCTGCAGATCATACATGGCAGTGAATTTGTCCACTGCAAAGTGAAAACCAATTTTTTTCCTGTATTTTCTTTAAAATAAGTTCTATGGGAGAGAAAAATATAAATCCTGAACTTTGGTTTATTGATGAGTAGAGTCAAATAATGGCGACAGCTCTTACTGTTTCTAGTTTAAGACATCTGTTTCTGAATTCCTTTCATAGCTTTATAATAAAAAATATGTTTTGAATGTAGGTGAAAAATTGCTCCTTGGAGTTAATTTATGAAGAGAAGGAAAACTCCACTTGAGGAGGCAGTGAGGAGAGAGATTCTAGTGTAGCAGCCTCCTGGGCTGGGCTCCCAGGCAGAAGTTTCTTTGAAGTGGAGAAACAGAGGAATGAAGAAAGAAAGCAGGAGTTGGGTCCAGGGAAATTAGAGGGATAAAGATCCTGTAATCAAGTTGCTAAGAGAAACAAACTGGGTACTAAGGAAGTAGAGTGATGGAAGTTAGGAAGACTCCAGGCTAGAGGTGACTGGCAAGTGGAAAATGAGATCTTGAAGCACCAGCATTAATTAAGAAGAGGAAAAAAAAAAGATGATTTGAGCCAGGTGGTGGCATAGGCTGTAATCCCAGCTACTCAGGAGGCTGAGACAGGATTGTGCTTAGTGGTAACACATTTGCCTGGCATGCATACGGTCTTGAGTTCAATCCAGGATCGGAAAAAAAAAAATGGAATTATCATGGGGGCAACTTTGGGTAGTATATTTTTTCAATTAATTTTTTTTCAATTAGTAAATACAGAATTTACTGGGTGTGGTGGCGCACGCCTTTAATCCCAGCACTTGGGAAGCAGAGACAGGTTTTTTTTTTTATTTTGATATATCACAGTGAAAGATTTATCGTCCTCTTTTTTTTTTTTTTTTTTTTTTTTGAAAAAAAAAAAAAAAAAAAAAAAAAAAAAAAAAAAAACCCAAAAGCAAAAACAGAACTCCAGCTGGGTGTGGTGATCGATGCCTGTAATTCCATTACTCAGAGGCATAGTATGGACAGAAGGGTCTCTGAGATCCAGACCAGCATCAGTCTCAGTATCTGTTTTACTATTTATGATGTGTCAGGTACTAAACTACTGAATCCCCTTAATATCGACATCACTACTTTGAAGATGAGGAAACTGAGTCAGTGAGAGATAATTCAGCCAAGTGGCATGGCTTCCATATGAACTAAGCAGTTGCCCCTCAGAGCCCACATTCTTCACCCCCCCACACACACACAGGAGGAGAGAAAGAGGGGGAGGGAGGGAGGGAGAGAAGAGGGAGAAGGGGAAGGATAAAGAGAGGGGCCCCTGGGTCAAAGCTAATATTGGCAGGTGTCATTTATTGGGTGATTACTACTTGCTAGACCTTCATACAAGAGGCTTTACATAAGATATTAAACTTTATTTCACTCTTACAATAGACCTAATGGAGATTTTAAATTCAGTTCCCAAGTGAAAGTTTCTAGAACACAAAATTCTAATCTGTCTATATGTGACACATTACCTACCTACCTTATCTACACACACCACACACAATTTGACATACCCCTTGGCAAACCTGATATTTACAATTCCTGTATAAAATAATTAATTGCAAGTCTTTCCTATTAGGATAACTAGAATAAAAGATGCATTCAGGGGTTTGGATGAGAAGAGATTTAAACAGAAGATAAAATAGAAGAAAAGGCTTGAACATAGAAACTTCACAACAGTAAAGGAAATGGAAGAAAAGTCAGCCCAGGTTTCAGTATTAACACCTGGCTCTTTAAAGAAGAAATAAGCTGGGTGTGGTGATACACTCTAGAAGCAGAGGCAGGCAGATCTCTGTGAGTTCAAGGTCAGCTTGGTCTACATAGCGAGTTCCAGGCTAGGTCAACTGGGGCTACAGGGAAGCCCTGTCTCAAAGAAGGAGGAGGAGAAGGAGGAGAAGAAGAAGGAAGAATAAGAATAATTAAGGGTCACAATTTGGAACAAGTTATGATAACAGAAATATAAACCTCAGTGATTTGGAGGGAAGTCAATACCTGTTTACTATTCCTAAATATTACTGAAGGTCTTTCCAATGCAAGTATACATATTACTTTTTATCTCTGGGGTCACAGACATGTCCTAGAAGATGCAAACCATATCAGAGAGATTTTACACTTTTTTTTTCACACTGAAAGTGTAAATCCCTAAGAGAAGCCCCATGGCTTAAGAATGGCCATTCTAGCCAGGTAGAAGTTCACTGAGATGCATAGAATGGGGTGGGACTGGGCAAGCGTTTGCTTAAGTGGCTGCCTTAACCTAGCTACATGAGGTTTCTATTTGAGTTCATTACAAGAAACTGATTTCAGCCGGGTGTGGTGGCGCACACCTTTAATCCCATTACTCAGGAGGCTGAGGCAGGTGTATCTCTGTGAGTTCGAGGCCAGCCTGGTCTACATAATGCGTTCATGGCCAGCTGGGGCTACAAGGAGACCCTGTCTCAAAACAGACCAAAGTGGGGGGGGAGAAAGTAATTTTATTTTATTTATTTTATTTTTTGGTCTTTTTAAGACAGGGTCTCCCTGTAGCCCCAGCTGTCCTGGAACTCACTGTGTAGACCAGGCTGGCCTCGAACTCACAGAGATCTGCCTGCCTCTGCCTCCCGAGTGCTGGGATTAAAAGCATGTGCCACCACGCCCAGCAAGAAACTGATTTTAAAAAAATAAAAAAATTTTAAGTTAGAACATTAGCTGTGAAAAAATATTTATTGTATTTATTTATTGTATGTGCATGTGTGTGTGTGTGCCTATGTCTACACCTCTGCCATGAGTGTGTGGCGTCCAGAGAACTTGTGGAATTCCTTGTTTCCATCACATTGTTCTCAGGGACTGAACTCAGGTCCTCAGGCTTGGTGGCAAGTACCTTTACTGCTCACCGGTTTTAAGCATGCATATCAATCACAATAAGCAGGTTGTAGTGACAGACACCTGAGAGGCTGAGGCAGGAGGATCATGAATTCAAGACCAGCCTGGATTGCAAAAAAAAAAAAAAAAAAAAAAAAAAAAATTCACATGCATCAATCACTATTAAGGAGGAGGGAACCTGAAATATCTAGCAGAAGACCTAGAAACTCAAAACTTACTACCTAGTGGCTACTTTCATTAAGATGTGTGAAAAAAAGTGGATGTGGGGGCACAAGCTTGTGTAATCCCAGCACTCAACGGGGCTGAGGCAGAAATTTGCCCTGTGGGAGACCAGTCTGGGCTTTATATCAAGACCTTCGTCTCGAAAAACAAAACAAAACAAAACAAAAAACAAGGTGTGAAGGACTCCCTAATCGTGTGTTGTTTTAATTTTGGGGGGCAAATATTAGAACATTTATATGAGATTTACAAGTTAACTCACTACCTGGATTATTCCAACTAATTATTTTCCCTCATAGAGTCTCAAGTGTCTTTACAGCAGGCGTTTTTCGAGCCTGCCTCTCACACTGAACAAGGTTCTATGCTATTATCCCCACCGATTCGTATTGATGTGGAAAACCTCTGGGAAGCTAGACAACTTGCCCAAGGTCAGTAAGAATCAAGCTAGCTTTAGTTAGCTTATTTGTTCCAAGAGGTTGAACTAGCCCTTGAAACCGCTAGCAGCTGTCCGGGTGGGAAGACCTAGGTCACTGGAAAGAGGGATGAGGAGAGCCCTAGTCTATCCAAGGATCGAGTGGAGTGGGAGACTGGAGGTCGACGCCCCGCCAATGACTGGCGGTGGTAGGGGCTCCCCAGAGTTGAAAGATGGTGGCAAGGAGGGCCTAGACGGGTGCGGGGACGCCTGGCAGAGCCTCGGAGGAGGGCTGATGGGGTCTGGGGCTCGGCCACGGCATGGGCTGTGGGCTGGAGTCCACCGGGCCAGCAGAGCCCCGGAGCTTCCCGCAGGCCGCGCCGGAGCGCAGGTGCGCGGCCCGCCAGGCCCAGCTCAGCCCCGGCCCGGCCGGCTCCGGCTCCGGCTCCCGTTCCCGCCCCCGCCGGCCTCCGATCCCGATGGGGTCGCTCACCTGCCAGGGGGCCGCAGCGCCGCCCCTCCTCCTCCATCTCTCAGCCCCGACCCCAGCTGCACTCCGCGGCCCGGATGCTGCCGGGCTAGAGGCATCTTCGCCATCGCCGCCGCCTCCGCGCATCCCGGGAGTCTGGGCGAGAGGCGCAGTCACCGAGACAAGGGCGCCGCCCCTCCCTCCGACCCGGGCCGCCCCGCCTGCCCTGCACCCTCACCGCCTCCCTGGCTGCCAGCGATGCCCGCGGAGTGGGACCCAGGCTCGCAGACCTGCGGTGGCAGCAGCCCGAGCCGCCCGCGGTGGGCAGCGGCTGGTACGCACAGCGAGGCGCCTAGCACACCAGGTAGAGAAGACGGGAAAGACAAGGGGCGCGGGGCACCGCAACCCAGTCAGCCCTAGGGTATGGAGCCGCTGGGGTGGGGTGGGTCCGAGGGGGTTCCCAGCTCTCAGGCCTGGGTCCCACCGCAGGCCTCCGTGGAGCAGCCCATGTACCGGCTTTTAAGCTGGCCTGCGTGGCTTCTCATTAGGCTGTCACTTTGCAGCATAGAACTTAAGTTCTAACAGTTTAAGACACAGCGTGCCTATGTGTCTTAGGCATCAGTGATCCTACTGAGGGGATTCGGCATAAGGGAGTTAACTACGGGGGGGAAAATGTAAAGTAACAAAAAACCGGGGCTGGAGAGATGGCTCAGCGGTTAAGAGCGCTGACGGCTCTTGCAGAGGACCCGGGTTCGATTCCCAGCACCTACAGGGCGGCTACGAACTGTCCTTAACTCCAGTTCCAGGGGAATCCAAAGCCCCCTTCTGACCTCTGCGGCATTGCACAACATGGGTGCACTCACATACATACAGGCAATACACTCATACACATAAAAATAAAATATTAAAAAAAACCCCACCACACAGCCAAGAAATCATGGGTACTGAATATTGCTGAATGTACAAATCTTGAAAAGCAATGGTGTAATATATCCAGCCAGGCTTATTGTGACAAAGACAACAAAAAATTAAACTAGACTCTACTGACCTCCACGTGTCTAAAACATTGTTTCAGTTCGCCTCATCTAATAACACGTTACTTCATGCTTTGGCCTCACCATACATGTTAACTCCCTCAGTATCCTACTCTAATTTTAGGATCTTACTACTTTTGGAATCTCCTAGGTAGCTATTTAGAAATAAGAGAGTGCTATTGAATGTCCCTTCTTTCTGCTGGCACCAGAAAACACAGGGATTGATTCCATTCAGGTGAAATATTTTGTGGTGCTGTTGCTACCACAATCTCCATTTTTGGCTAACAGTTTTTCTGTATAAGTACAAACTACTACTATCAAAGATTTGATTTTTCCAGTGCTATTTGTTAAGAAGCAGGTGTAAGAGCTGTGTAATTTGTAAAGCAGATATTTTAACACAAGGAACGTCTATGCTATCACAATTCTGTTTAGAAAAAAAACAAGAAAAATTTCCAACTAATTTCCATGTAAATTATACACCACTCGCCAACATTTGCAATGCATCAGTTCTAATATAAGTTGTCAGTAATGGTAACACTGGGCCCTAGAAACAAAAAAAGACTCATTAGCATTTAGAGTGGAAATTCTGACTCAAATTGTATGTCTCGCCATATAAATTAACTACTGCCTGTCTAAATTCCACTTGAGCATATGAGATTACAAAAAGTTTGGGCTGGACTACTGTCATCAGTGTTACACCTAGGAGTGAAGGAAACACCCTCAAAGTGAAAAAGACAAAATAAGACCTTAGTTGTAAAGGATCCCAGGGATTGAGAAGAGGAATTTAGGACTCAAAGATTCATGATTAGTAAGGGCTATTTGGCAACACAAAATAATTCATACAAAATAAACTAGTGAAACCTGATTGATTTGGATAGAACACTTAGTATAATAAAAAGGAAAATCCAGGCTAGAGTAAGTGGTTAAGTCTGCTGCTCTTGCAGAGGACCCAGGTTCAGTTTCCTGTACCCACATGGCTGCTAACAACCATCTGTAACTCCAGTTTCAGGGGATCCAATGTCCTCTTATGGCCTCTGTGGGCATTGCACACAGGGGTACACTTACATGCATGCAAAACACTCATATACATAAAAAACCTAAGATTTAAAAATAAAAAGAGAAATCCACAAATAATCAGAGCTAACAGTATGCTAACATGTGATTGGGTTATAAATCTCCAGTGAAATCAGCATTCCAGTACAAATCAAACACAAATTCACACATGTCCACTTTTGAGGAACCCACACATCAAGGCCATTAAAATGTTTACATTCACTGGGCACGGTGGTGGTAAACACCTGTAATCAGGAGTCTGAGCTACAGTGAAATTCTATCTTAAAGTCTCAACCTAGCCAGGAGTGGTGGCGCACACCTTTAATCCCAGCACTCAGGAGGCAGAGGCAGGCAGATCTCTGTGAGTTCGAGGCCAGCCTGGTCTACATAATGAGTTCCAGGACAGCTGGGGCTGTAAGGTGGGGCTACAGGAAAACCCTGTCTCAAAAAGACCAAAAAAAAAAGTCTCAACCTAAAAATCTCATTCCTAGGAACTGCCCTAAGAAAAGTATTAAGGTGTGAAAATATGCATTACAATGTGTTCTGCAGGGGAGAATATGGAAAATGTCAACAATGGAGTGATGCTCAGAAACAATCCCAGAAGTCCACACAAGTTCTTTTTTGTGTTAGAGACTGAATTCAGGGGCTTTGCCATGCTAGGACAAGCCCTCTATCAATGAACTTCCTCCTAAATATGAAATACAATTTGCAGTCTTTATTTTTCAAGGGATCCATTTACGAACTGAAGATTCTATCTCACAACCTCAAGGGCTTTCCTCCTTTCCTTCCTCCTCACCAAAGCTCACAGAAATCTTTGGCTTTTCCCTGCCCAAAGACTTTCCAATACTGCCTGCCTCCCCACCCCACAAGTCACTGCCTCTATTAAAAGTTGTATAGAGCATGAACTTCGTTATGTACCACATATCCTAAGAACTGCCTTAGATAATATCAGCCACTCAATTCTTTTCTCTCCCTTTCATACTTGTGACCACTTAAAGTAAATAATTTCATAATTTGCAGTACAATCTGGGCAAGTACCAAGGTAATAAGCAGCAAACCTGATGTCAGAGTCACCTTGGGAACATGCTGGGCACCCAGATTAAAGTACTCTGCTTTGAGGTTTAGAATAGGTTCTAGAATCTTGTCTTCACTAGAGGTTCTCAATCCTTGATGGACCAAGTCAACATAGAGCTTCTTGTTTTGAGAAAAGGGTTTCACTGTAGCCTTCCTGCACTTGGTAGGCAGAGGCAAGTGGATCTCTGTAAGTTCAAAGCCAGCCTGATCTACACAGTGAGTTCCAGGCCAGCTGGGGGTACAGGAGACTGTCTCAAAAAGATTAAAAAAAAAAAAAAAAAAAAAAAAGTTGCTGATGCAGCCAAAGGAATTTTAATTAAGGAACATACTGAGTGCCTAGTACCTTTTAACAAGATCCCCTAATAATTCCAAGTACATTAAGAGAATCAACTATCAAGGCTATCAGAGCTTTTTTGTTTTGACAGAGAAGTTCACCTGTGCTATTTAATACCTGTTCTATTTAATGTGGTAATCACTAGTCATACATAGCCAATGAGCACTTAAAATATGCCCGGGGAGCCTGGCTACTGTATTCCACAGGGCAGATTTAGGCGATTCATTTTGGCCAAAGTAAAGTAATTCATAGATCCAAACCTAAGCAAGCAAAAAGAATCCACAAAGATTGCTGCCTACAGAACTGTCTTCTCTCAATGAAGACAAAAGCCAGGCGTTAAAAACAATCAATTTATTGGGATTAAACTAGATACACAATTGAAAGAATCAATTTGGCACTACTCTATACAGGGATTATTCCTGTGTTTGCTGACAGTCAATACTGTACCAAGACCTCTGCTGTACTTAAACTGGGTCATTCAGTGGGTAGATACTAAAAAATATACTGTAGTATTCCTTTAAGGAAGACTGTACAGGGTGTATCACAAGATGACATTCATCAATTTGTGAATTATTTCAACCTAGAAGATAACCTTGCACTCTATAGAGTTGCAATAGGCAAATTTAGAGATGCACACAAAAAAGGTACATAAAAATCCAGACATTCTAGTGATAAATGAACTTAAAATCCCACATTTCAGCTTTTGTAACATGAGAAAATAATTTAAAGACACAAAAAGTGGCATTTAATAGATACAAAAGCCCCAAATCACTATAATAAAGAGCTGCATGTGAATCTTTACAAACCAGTCACACAATGGTGTCATGTAAAGGCTGCATCTGGACAGTCTTGCCAATGCTATCTCTACAGTTTATACAATCGTTTACATTTATGTAACATATTAAACAAATACCAATTCCTATTAGTCTCAACGATTCTGCAGGCAGAGAGAGAGAGTAATCAAAAGAGAAAAAATTACAGAATTTCCACAAATATAGCAATCTTCCATTTATGTGTAACAGATTTCAAAGTGTGTGTGGGGTGTCAAACAATATTTGTGAAGAATATAGGGTAAAAAGCAACCAGTCAGGGTAATCATTGTTGTTGTTTATTTTTAAAATCACACACTGCATACACACACAACAATCAGTCTAAAATTTATTCGCCAAACCCCCAGTTTTTCAGCAATTGGCTCTATTCAGCACCAAAAACTCCAGTCTGTGGGAAGCACAGACTTCTGTGACTTGGCCAAGCAATCCATCAGGTAACAGGTTAGTTTCGAGACTTGCCCTCTTTGATCCTTTCTTCTTCATGGTTCTCCAGACATAAGGTTGTCAAGGCTTCAGATTTATGGCCCATGGCCCTACTATCATCTAAACCGAACAGCCGTTTGGGAAGAATTCAAAATAATTTGAGATGAATGAAATGACAGGACCTACATTACTGATGAATATTCTCCATTCTAAGAAAATTGTTTTCATAATGAGTTCCTAGACTGTTTGGTCTTGATGCCATGATCATATTGGGTTATTTGTAGTCTGAGACTTTGTGACTCTGTCAGATGTCTCAAAGAAAAAGTGATCAGTATTCTGGGAACACTTCAGGACAAGTTAGGAAATCAAATGGCAGCTGAGAACTGTGGAACACAGACTAATGAGGCCAAACACAGAAGCCACCAAAATGACAAGAGCTCAACAGAGGCTGAGTTTTGAAACCTGCAGAGTCACCACAGATGGTACCTGAGGATCTGGAATTTTTGATGAAACGAGCCCCAAGTGAGGACTAGTCATCTGTATTAAAGAGAATAAAAACTGTTAGATAACAAGACACTTAACTCTAAAAACCCAACCAATGAGGTTTTCCTTCTTCTCCCTATCCTTGTCTGTACAAAGATTTCTTGGCCCTCCCTCTTTACAGAAAGGTAGTAAGCACTTAAGGACCCAGAATAAATGTTTTCATGACTGTGTAGAATCTAGAGTCGCAAGGACAACCCAAAATGTCTCTCAGAAGCCAACTCAGACTACGATTTCTTTTCTTTTACCTAACTATTCCCAGACTACTATACTATTCATTCTATAAAAAAAAAGGTAGTCTCATCAATTCTCTGCCTAATACTGCAAACAAAAAGGCAAAAAAATAAAAATAAAAATTATATGGGAGCTTCTTTCCACCAACCATAGAAAACACCCTATTTACTTATCTACTGAGACAGAATCTTGCCATATAACCCAGGCTGGCTTCAAACTCTGAGTTAGCGGCGTGTAAAGACACACACCTGTAACACCTGCAGAAGCAAGAGGACAGCAAGTCCCAGGCCAGCTAGGGTTACATAGTAAGCCACTGCCTCAACAAAACAACCAAACACACACACACACACACACACACACACACACACACACACACACCCTCCAAAAACCCTCTGGGTGTATACCACCATGTTTATTTATTTACTTCAGTGCTGGGAATTAAACCCAGGGCTTTTGCTAAAAACGTGCTCTGCCACTGGGGTATACTCCCAACCTCAAAAATTGTGTTTAAGAACAAATAGGTGGGGCTGGAGATGGCTCAGCAGTTAAGCTCTTGCAGAGAACTCAGGTTCAATTCCCAGCACCTACACGGCAGCTAACAACTGTCCCTAATTCCAGTTCCAGGGGATTCAATGCTCTCTTCTGACCTCCATGGGCATTGTATGACATGGGTGCACTTACACACATGCAGGCAATACACTCATACACATAAAATTAAAATAATAAAATTTAAAAAAGAACAAATAGTTAGAAGTGGAGAGATGGCCAAGAATAATGGCTACTCTTGCAGAATTCCCTGTATGCACATAGTAGCTAATATCTATCTGAAACTCCAGTTCTGGGATCCGATGCTCTCTTCTGGCCTCCATGGACACTGCATGCATATGGTACACTTCCTAGTACTCAGGAGGTAGAGGCTCAGGCAGGGGAGTCACTCCAAAGTTAAGGCTAGCTTGACCTACATAGCTATCCTACCTCAAAAAGTCAAAACCACACCAGGTATAGTAGCACACATCTTTAATCCCAGCACTCAGGAGACAGAGGCAGATGGATCTCTGTGAGTTCAAGGCCAGCCTGGTCTACATAGCAAGTTCCAGGCTAGCTGGGGCTATGGGGAGACCCTGTCTCAAAAAGTCAAAACCAACACTCTCTCCACCTCCTCAATCACCAGTGGAATGAAATCTGCCTGAGGATGTCAAACTCTAACTTACCCCTCTATGCATAATAGCATGGTGACACAAGGAGATCCGTGAGGACAAGCAACTGGTCATCGGTGAACTGCTGCTTGTGTTCTTGCCAGTTGTCATGGTGTGTCCTTCGGAAATTGGATAAAGTCTTTTTCACGGTCATCTGTAGAGTAGTATCAACATTCTTTACTTCCACTAGATTAGGAAGGATGGAAGCTACAGAATTCTCTTTTATTTTGTTATCAAATGATCTCAAATATACACAGGAGCAATGTCTCTACAAGACTTTAATTACAGAGTAAACTTGCCCTGGCTTTATCAAAGCAGCAAATCAAAGTGCATAGGAAGGCCAGGCGTGGTGGTACACGACTTTAGTCCCAGCACCTGGGAGTCAGAGACAGGCAGAGCTCTGTGAGTTCAAGGCCAGCCTGGTCTACATAGCTGGGGCTACAGGGAGAGCCTGTCTCAAAATACAAAAAAGAGAAAAAGAAGTGCATAGGAAATTATTTTTCAAGAGGTACAAATAAGCTATTAAGGAACACCTTATAATACATTATAAAATATCATGTGCTATTTGAGCTGAGAAACTGGTTCTGGAAGTTGGGTAGCCCTTGACCCCAATTCAGAAACAGACATATTTGTCAAGTGTCCTCTAAGGCCCTAGTCTGGGAATGGCCTGGGCTCTCTAACCCTGTGTCAGGGAGGAGAAAACAGCAAAGCACTGTGTCCTTGAGAACAGCTAGAAAGCTAACCATTTCCAATAGAGGTTACTACTGTGTATCACAAGATGTAAAAGTGCCCATAGCAGGGAACGAAGAGATGGCTCAGTGGTTAAGAGTACTTGCTGCTCTTGCAGAAGACCAAGGTCTAGCTAGTTCTTTGCACCCATATGGTGGGGCTCACAACTGTTAACTCCAGTTCTGGGGAATCTGGGCACTCTCTTCTGGAACCACACACACATGGTATACATACATTCATGAAGGCAAAACATGATGCATATAAAGTAAAAATAAGTCTCTTTTTTAAAAAGTGCCTAAATAGGAAAGAAAAGTTGAAAGTTCAGCCATCACAAATTCATCTATGGGAAGTTCACCCACGGGAAGTGCATCCATGGACAGAAAGTTCCATTGGGGATTCCTGAGGCCGAATTCAACATGCCAGTTTCTGTTTGATGAGGTTCTCAGTATCTGTTGCTATTTGTTCTTTTACTAGGAAGCCCGGCCTGAGGAGTTACTCTGCTTTGCCTGGGACTCTATTGGGAACTCCAGCTGGTCATCTTAAAAGGGCTTCCCCAGTGGATGTCTGTTTGTTCTCAGCACCTGATTTGACAATGTTTTGTTATCTATATCCATCCATCCACCTGCTACTTGCTATTTATTCTTTTACTTTGGCTTGCTGGGTATTTAATAAACTCATTCAGAATAAAAAAATATATAGTTCATTCTCAGGACTATACAGAACATACCTCAATAGGCTGAGGATCGTTCAAATGTGCACTGAGATTCATAAGAAGCTGGGGCATCCAAGTGGGAACATCATAAGGGCTAGAAAGAACACACGCACCAAGTCCGAGCACACCAGCATGACGCTTGACCAACTCTGAAAGGAAAAGAGCAGATGTATCTTTTTTTTTTTTTAACAGAAAAGCATATTTATTAACACACTCAGAAGCAGAAAGATGATATATATACATATATGTTAAATTAGAGTTCTCTTTGGACAGGTTTAGGCAATGAAAAAGAAACATTTGTTCCATTACAGGTAGCCAACAAGTAATGAATGAAGTTTCAGTTAAATATAGCTGAAAAAAATCAGTTTGTTAATTTTGCCCAATATTGCTAATAATCTGATTAGTTCAAGAATATTTTTTTAATCTTTTTAAATATTTTTTTTCAATTTTTAATAACTACATGATTAGAAGAAGCATTTAATTACAGTGTTAACATATTCAGATGTATCTTTTACAGTGAAGTAAATTTTCATTCATGCTAGATGTACTTTCAGGGTACATATTTCTGCATTGAAAATAAATTTATAAGCACACATGCACACACACACACACACAAACTTGCTTTCTGAGATTGAACTAAAAACTGTAAGAATATTTAAGACATTCTATATCTGGGGCTAAGGAATGGGTTAAGTGCTCAGGGGTTAAGTGCACTGACTGCTTTTGCAGAGGACCCAGGTTCATGATGGGTAACAACTGTCTGAAACTCCAGTTCCAGGGGATCTGATGGCTTCTTCTCAATTCTGCAGGCACTGCAAGCATGTGATGCACTTACATACATGCGAGTAAAATGCACACACACAACATTCTAGGGTTAGACAGATGGCTCAGGGGTTAAGAGCACTGGCTGCTCTTGCAGAGGACCCAGGTTCGAATCCTAGTATCCACATGGCAGCTAACAACTGTCCTTAAATCTAGTTCCAGGGGATTGGATACCCTTTTCTATCTTTCACAGACATTGCAGGATGTGAGTGCACTTACATACATGCAGGCAATACACTCATACACATAAAATAAAAATAAGTAAATCAAAAATATATATATAATTCTTGGGGCTGGAGAGATGGCTCAGCAGTTAATAACACTGACTGTTCTTGCAGAAGACCAGGATTTGAATCCCAGCACCCACATGGCAGCTAACAACTGCCCGTAACTCCAGTTCCAGGGGATCCAACAGCCTCTTGTCTTCGGATTGCACAACATGGGTGCACTTACCTACACTCAGGCAATACATGCATACACATAAAATAAAAATTAAATACTTAAAATATATATGTAATCTTCCAGTAATAAAAACTAGAACACTGATAATATAATTGGTATTAACCATATGACATAACTAAGGTTCTAATGTAGTCAGGCTGAAGAGCTTCATATTCTAGCACTTTGACCAAATTCAATGAATTTCCCATTTCTTCATCTTCCCAGGTCTTTTGTATTTTCTTGGGCTGTACTTAGCAATGACAAGGTCAGATGTTTCTTTGTAGTCTCACTTAAATTTCCCTTTAAACATGATACAGTAGTACTGCACCTGGCTTATGCTCAATTACCTCGAAGTTCTCATAAGACTCTTCTCTTTCATCACACTGCATTAACATTTTGGACAATATATCACACATACATTGGTGGGCTAATAAGATTCTATCTCCTAATTATGTCATAGCCATTTCTCTGTGCTATAAGTCTATTCTACAATGTTTGCATGATGATGAAATTACCCAATAATGTACTTTTAGATTGTGTGCATTTATGTGTGGAGGCTAGAAGTCAATCTCAGGTGCTATTTCTCAGGAGCCATTTACCTTCTCCCCCTCCTTGTTAAGTTTGTTTATTTTAGACAGGGCCTTCCTATAGCCCCGGCTGGCCTGGACCTCACTATGTAGACCAGGCTGGCTTTGATCTCATAGAGATCTGCCTGCTTCTGCTTCCTGAGTGCTGGGACTAAGGCCTGTGCCACTACACCTGATTCTTATTTATTTTAATGTGCATGAATGTTTTGTTGCAGGTATGTAAGTGGACCACATGCAATGCCCTCAAAGGCATTCTGAGGGGTGTTAGATCCCGTGGAACTGGAGGTATAGGCAGTTATTAGCTGACATATGGGTGCTGGGAACCAAAACTGGTCTTCTGAAAGAGCAGGAAGTGCTCTTAACTGCTGAGCCATCTCTCTAGCCCTAATATCTAAATTTTATTTATTTATTTATTTGTATGTATGTATGTATGCATGTATATATGCATGTCCACATGTATAAGAGTACATACAGAAGCTAGAAGGGGTGTTGGAACCCTGGAGTTGGAATTACAGGTGGTTGTGAGCTACCTGATAATACAGGTGGCTAGGAACTGAACTCCAGCCCTCTGGAAGAGCAGTAAGTGCTCTTGATCACTGAGCCATCTCTCCATCTCCCACTTTGTTTTTTGAGACAAGGTCTTTCACTAGAATTGGGGATGCCTATCTCTACCACTTCTGTGCTGGAATTATTAAAAACCACCAGACCTGGCTTTTAATATGGGTGCTGGAGTTCAAACTCAGGGCCTCATGCTTATAAGGCAAGCACCTTACTAATTCATCTATCTTCCCAGCCCTCTTTCTTTTTAAAAATTCGTGTGTGATTGTGTCTGTGTATGCACATATGTGAGTGCCATGGTGAATGTGGAGGTCAGAGGACAACTTTCAAGAGTTGGTCTCACCTGTACCATGTGGGTTCTAAGGATCAAACTCAAGTCATTAGGCTTGGTGACAAGCCCCTTTACCCAACTGAGCCATCTTAATGGCCCCAAATTTTTCTTGCAGTACACTAACATCTAAGCCCTAAATTGTCAAGCAGATATTGTAGATCTTCTGAAATAACTAATCTTGGATCTGTCTTTATGAAGCTATTTTGGATAAGTGGTAGAATTGCTTTATTAATTAAAGTAACTGCATACAGTAGTGTACAGGTTCCTTTGTACGTAACAATTTTAGCTTTTATATTTCAGGTCCTGCCTTCTATTTGCCAACTCCTTAGACAGTCCCAGCACTAGCAGATACCTGAACACACACAAGCATTTTAACTATTTGAACAAGCATAGTTAATTCCCCAAAGGAATGGTGTTTTCCAGTATTACCTGCAGAAGGAATGGTATCTGCTACTGAACCAGGGTCTCGCTTTCTTTTCTTGGGTAGTTTTGTTTTGCAAAGTTGCTCAAAATGAATCTGCATAGCACTGTCCATGGTAAGGAAGTTACACTGTAACAGACCACTTAAGGTGGTGGCAGCCATTTCTCGAACCTATAGAAAGAATCATTTTCATTAAAAATAAGGTAATATAGCCAGGTATGGTGGGGCATGCCTTTAATCCCAGCACTCGGGAGGCAGAGGCAGGCAGATCTCTGTGAGTTCAAGGCCAGCCTGGTCTACACAGTGAGTTCCAGGACAGCTGTGGCTACAGTGAGACCCTCTCAAAAAGACCAAATAAACAAACAAACAAATAAATAAAAATAAGGTAATAAAGAATGAGGTGGCGGGGGCTGGAGAGATGACTCAGCGGTTAAGAGCACTGATTATTCTTGCAGAAGACCCGGGTTCAAATCCCAGCACCCACACGGCAGCTAACAGCTGTCCGTAACTCCAGTTCCAGGGGACCCCACAGCCTCTGACCTCCACGGGTATTGCACAACACGGGTGCACTTACCTACGTGCAGGTAACACACGCACACACATAAAATAAAAATAATATAAAAAAAAAGAAAAAAGAATGAGGTGGCATAGAAACTAGGATAGGCACCTTCCCTAGAACTGTATGCAAGTATATTTTTTTTAGTAGGTTAACAGAAATATCACCAGATTCCCCAAGGCTCTGTGGCCTCAAAACAAATAAAAGCTATTACATTAAGGTTACCGAAGTATAACTATTTTATATAAAATGAAGTTTCTGTACAAATACCTGATTTGTTTAATATTCAAAGACACATACAACAAAATACAAAAATAAACCAGGCGTGTTGGTTCAGCACTTGGGAGCAGAGGCAGGTTGGATCTCTGTGAGACTGAGGTCAGCATGGTCTACATATTGAGTTCCAAGCCAGTTGGGGCTACAGGGGCACTCTGTCCCAAAAAACAAATAACAACAACAAAAACCCCAAACAAAATAAAAAACAAGTGCTCTGCTTTATATTCTTTGAGAGATTTTTTTTTTTTTTCTTTTCAAACTTTTTTTTTTTTGGTCTTTTTGAGACAGGGTCTCCCTGTAGCCCCAGCTGTCTTGGAACTCGCTATGTAGATCAGGCTGGCCTTGAACTCACAAAGATCTGCCTGCCTCTGCCTCCCAAGTGCTGGGATTAAAGGCATGCTCCACCACACCTGGCTTCAAACTTTTATTTTTTAAAAGCACTGTCACCAGGTTGCTTTATTTCCTATAAAGCTTATTAATCAATTCATTAATGTGGTATGGGATGGAATGTCAGGTTTCATACATGCTAAGTGCTCTACCACTGATCTATATCCCCAGTTCTCATCTCATTCTACATTAAAAAAAAAAAAAAAAAAAGGTCTCACTAAGCTGCCCAGGGTGGTTCAGCACTTACTTTGTATTAGGAACTTGTAGTACTAAGAAGTGAACCCAGGGCCCTACATGTTAGGCAAGTATCAGGGTTCCTTCCAAAGGTCCTTTTACAAAAAATGGGGGGAGGGAAGCTGATACAGGAAGTTGCTAAGTTGCTACTGTGAAGGCTCAGACAATAGGATTGAAAAGGTCAGGGGCAGTTTGGGCTACACATTAAGTTCAAGGCCAACTTGTACAATTTAGCAATCCCTCCCACACTTTTGATTGATTACAAGAATTCACAGATTACTAAATTTTATGGCTACTGACTTCTGTTCAAAGAGCTAATGCTAACAGACTATGACACACAGTCGTGATGTGGACTGTTACACTTCAACACTGGCAAGCATCATTACACACTGTTTTGTGATGAAATAAAAAAGGTCTTGTTAGCAGGGCATGGTGGTGCATGCCTTTAGTCCCAGCACTCAGGAGGCAGAGGCAGGCAGATCTCTTTGAGTTCAAGGCCAGCCTGGTCTACATAGTGAGTTCAGGTCAGCTGGGACTACAAGGAGACCCTGTCTCAAAAAAAGAGGTCTTGTTTTAGTTTGGTTTGTTTCTCTGGTCACTAATAGGTCTGACTTCCTGCTTCCCTCCTTCCGTTCTTTGCTTTTCATTCTTTACAGCATATATTTGTCTTTATATTACCACAAATGCTCTACAAAAATTTAAAAATAGATCGTTTAAATGTAACTTTTAATCTGAAGGCTTAGAAAGTCATCTCAGCTTGAAGTTCCTATAAATATCCAAACCCATTTTTATAATTAACAATAATGGGGGGAGGGACTGGAGAGATGGCTCAGTGGTTAAGAGCACTGACTGCTCTTGCAGAGGACCCTGGTTCGATTCCCAGCACCCACATGGAGGCTACGAACCATCCTTAACTTCAGTTCCAGAGGAATCTGAAGCCTTCCATGGCATTTCATGACATGGGTGGACTCATATACATGCAGGCAATATACTCGTACGCATAAAATAAAAATAAAAAATAATGGGGGGAGGGTGTCCACTATGGAAAACATAGTATAAAATACTATTTATATCTTCCCTCCAAGCTACTAATAAATTACACCAATACTTCCAGCAGAATTACTCTCTCAGTATTAATCTACATTTGGGGTATGTTCCTCCAGGGGTTAGTCAGAATTTATGTGCCTGTATTTATTTTACAAGGCGAGGGAAAAAAATATTATTTCACTTTCTTAGACGGAAATATCTCCTTACATTTCTATTTTTTCTTTAAAAAAGTTACCATTTATAAAGTATTTTTCTGATATAATCAAAAGATTTAGCCAATTATTACTGCTGTATCGTTATCTACAATAGTTCTTTTTTTTTTTTTTCCTCATCAGTCAACTTTTCATCCTGTTCACCAGCTCCTCCTGTGAGGCCAGGCCAGTGTAAGTGAAGTTCCTTCCTCAAACACCTCTCCCATGGAGGAGGCCTGGTTCCTCTATTGTAGGCTCTGCTGAGGGGATACCTTAATTTCTTATGCCATAGAACATAGGTATATTCTGCTTAGAAAATGTACTATTTTCAAAAAAGAAAAAAAAGAAGAAAATGTACCATCTTCAATTAAATAGTAACAAATGTGAAACAAAACTATATCTGCTATGCTTTAAGAAGCTGCCCATTTATACAGATGGTATGTGTTCTATAAATCTTGCATTGTTCTATTTACTGAACCTTACTAAAAACAAGGTTCAAAAAACTGCAAGGAACACTAAGCATAACATCTAAGCTCTGGCTAAGAAAACAGTGCACACCGTTCTCTCCCTGCTCCACGTCCACCTACCTTACTTTTTTTTTTTTTTCTTTTTTTTTTGAGATAAGGTCTTGCGCTCAGCCTGGCCTAGAACTTAGTTCAGGCTGGCCTCAAATTCATGATCCTCCTGGCTTAGCCTCTCAAGTGCTAGAATTCTAAGTGTGCACTACCACACCTGGCTCAAAGCCACAAGTCCCAAGTAGCAAGTTTTCCATGTGCTATTTCCCCAAAACAGGATTTCTAAGGTGCTCCTAACTTAACCCCACCCTTCTTATCCATCTCACTGATGCAATGTGTGTTCACTATAGATTCTTCCTGCCTCCTCTCATTTGCCACCCCTTGTTTGCCCTCCTTCCTCAGTCAGATCTCCCCAGGGATACAGACCCAGCTTGGTAAGAGCAATGAGATACCAGCCTACCACCACAAGCCCCAAGAGAATTTAATATATCTCTCAATTTTTACAGTTGTGTGTGTGCACACGCATGTGTGGTAGGATTCATGGTGCACATGTGGGTATCAGAGGACAACTTTTGGAAGTTGGTTCTCTTTCCACAATGTGGTTTGTGAAACTCGGGTTGTCAAGCATGGCAGCAGGCACCTGCTGAGCCATCTCACTGGCCCTGAACTTTATTAAAAATACACATGAAAATAATCTACTTTATATAGCCAGTCTCATCAGTGGTTAGTTATAAGAAATCAGAGCCAATTTTTTGTTGTTGTTTAAGACAGGGTCTCATGTAGTCAAGGCTGGTCTCACACTTACTGTGTAGTTGACACTGAGCTTAAACTTCTGGTTTCCTCTCAAATGTTGGGATTACAGATATGTACCACAATACCTGGTTTATGTGGTACTGGGGATGGAATCCAGGGCTTCGTGCATGCTAGGCAAGTACTTCTACCAAAGTGGACCTCATGTTGCCAAATCCTTTGGTCTTTCTTTTTAAAAATTATTTTTATTTATTATTTTTACTTTATGTGTAGGCATGTATTGCCGGTCTTTGATATCTTATTCCTATTTTGCCCCCTTAAACGTCATTGTATATATATTTTTTATGTAACCCACTTCAAGTTATTTCTGGAAAAATGTGTTAGAAATTGCTTCTCTTTGGAATAATAAAAAAAAATCAACAAGAATTATTGTTTTTCTTCACATTTACTAATTTTGTTTTACTATTCACTGTTGTTTTTTTAAAGACAGTCTCACTATGTAGCCCTGGCTGACCTGAAGTCACTATGAAAGCTAAGCTGGTCTCAATCTCATGGAGATCTGCCTGCTTCTGACTCCTGAGTGCTGGGATTAAAGGCATGAGCCACCATGCCCCCCACATTTACTAACTTTAAAACCTAGTACTATCCTAAATATCCTTCAAGTAACTAGCCTGAAGCACTAATCTATACATTTCTAACATGTAAAATAACAGATAACTCACCACAATTCTAGGACACTCAATGCAAGGGTGGGCCACTCTTAAATTAGCAGTGCCCCATGTGAAAGAAGGGGGTGGCTTCTGATCATCATGTTTCTCAGCTTCTGACTTTGTTTCCTTCTGCCTTTTGAAATGAGGACTGCTTTCTCCCCAATAAATGAACTTTTAGAGTATCTTGCTGCTTTGGGAACAAAATTAAGCTCAGATTCTAATTCACTGGATTTTTCAAACCTACATTCGACTTGCTGGGATTGTAGGAATGGGCCACCATACCTGCCTTACTGTCTTCACTTTCACTTTGGGAGAAGGGGCAATTTCTTGCAAAACTAGCCTTTGAATCTGGGATGTACTTCTCATTATGTTTCTTTCTAATTGTTTATGTCTAAAAGTGTTTTGTGTATACATATGTAAGTGTACTGCTGCTGTACAATGGCCCTGGAGATCAGAAGAAGACATAGGATCTCCTGGAACTGGAGTTTAGGATGGCTGTTAGCCACCATGTACGTGCTGGGAACCTAACCCAGGTCCTCCATTAGAGCAACTACTGCTCTTAATCCGAGTCATTTCTCCAGCCCCTTTAGCTTAGTTTTTTTTTTTTTTTTTCTTTTTGAGACAGGGTCTCCCTGTAGCCCCAGCCGACCTGGAACTTGCTATGTACACCAGGCTGACCTTGAACTCACAGAGATCCACCTGCCTCTGCCTCCCAAGTGCTGGGATTAAAAGCGTGTGCCACCACACCTGGCCTTGCTTAGTTTTTTAAAAGTGTAAGAAATGTAACCATTTTCACTGACTGATGTTCACTGGTTGATGTCACCAGTATGAGTAATATTTACTTCCAGAACACAAGAATCTGGATAGGCTCATTAGGAAGGAGGAAAAATTTCCCTTTCCTATGGATAAAATCTATTCTTGTTGCACAAAATAAACATAACATATATAAAGTTCTCTACTACATGAACAAGTTTTAAAGTCTGTAAAATAAGTAAAAATTTTATAAATGCATGTATTTTTGTTTCCCAAGATCAATTATAATTATGCCTTATTGCATATTTGTGGCAGCTCTTCCTACATTAGGCTACCTGAACTAAAAGATTAACTTTTGGTATAAAGTATGAATATAACTTCACCATGTAAGTGGGAAGAAGGATAATAGTATGTTCTGTGTTGGCCAATCTGCCTTCATGTACACATCTAGTCCCTTAAAAACCCAGCAAGGGAGCTGGAGAGATGACTCAGTGGTTGAGAGCACTGACTGCTCTTGCAGAGGACCCGGGTTTGATTCACAGCACCCGCATGGTGGCTATGAACCGTCCTTGGCTCCAGTTCCAGGGGAATCCAAAGCCCTGTTCTGACCTCTGTGGCATTGCACGACAGGGGTGCACTCACATATGTGCAAGCAATACACTCACATAAAATGATAAAAATAATAAATAAAATATTTATAAAAAACCCAGTAAGAAACTTCAGGTTTACAAATGTGTATGTGCCAAACCGAATGCCAAGGAAAGGCATATCAAGTATATGCCACTGTTTTTGCAATCTGTACTAAAGGAACCATGAATATGGTATCAAGACCATTCACCTATGTTAAAACTAAACTTAATGATTTACGTTTCATGCCAGATGTGGTGGTACATGTCTTTAATTTCAACACTCAGTAGGCAGAGAGAGGTAGATCTGAGTTTGAGGCCAGCATGGTCTACATATTGAGTTCAAGGTAAGCCAGAGCTATATGGTGAGACTCTGTCTCATAAGTAATTTTGTTTTCAACAAAATACATCTTATGAATCTGCAAATACCTCTTTAAAAAGAATCATAGTATTTTTTTAATGATAGTCAAGACTATCTGTAGCCAAAGCTGGCCCTGAACTTACAAAAATGTTCTTGCTTCAGCCTCATAAGATTATTTTATTTTTAATTTTATGTGTATATTGCCCGCACTTGTATAATAAGTGTACCCAAGTGGTGAAATGCCGGAGGAGAACAGAAGAGGACACTGGATCCCCTGGAGCTGGAGTTCTGGATGGTTGTTCGCTAGCATGTGGGTATTGGGAATTGAACCTGGGTTCTCTGCAAGAGCAGCCAGTACTCTTAACTGCTGATTTTTTGTTATTTAAAACAAAATTTTTTTGTTATTAAGACTGGGTCTCTCTGTAGCCACAGATGGCCTGAAACTCCCTAGGTAGACCAAGCTGGCCACAACCCAGAGATCTACCTGCCTCTGTCTACTGAATGCTGCAATTAAAGGCATGCATCGAGCATATGATTGGTTTTTTTTTTTTTTAATTTTTTTTTTGTCTTTTTGAAGCAGGGTCTCCCTGTAGCCCCAGCTGTCCTGGAACTCACTATGTAAACCAGGCTGGCCTTGAACTCACAGTGATCCACCTGCCTCTGCCTCCCAAGTGCTGGAACTATAGGCGTGCACCACCACGCCCAGCTTATTTATTATTTTTATGTGTATGCGTGTATTGTCTGCACGTAGGTAAGTGCACCCATATCATGCAATGCCTGAGAAGGACAGAAGAGGCTGTTGGATCCCCTGGAACTGGAGTTGGACAGTTGTTAGTTGCCATGTGGGTGCTGGAATTTGAGCCTGGGTCTTCTGCAAGAACAGCCAGTGTTCTTAACTGCTGAGCCATCTCTCTAGCCCCTCATATGATTGTTTTTTATGCTGACTGAATTTTAACAAATTATAACTTAAGTTTTACCTCTAACTGTTCATCCTCCAAAAGGCTTATAATCAACCACCTGATGTCTTTAACTGCATCTTCATTGTTAAGGAAAATAAAGAGGTTATAAAATACCATGGTCTGGAGGTAGGTCAGTACTGTATATCTTGCATGCCAAGAACTGCTTCTTGCTGTCTGTGAATGAGAAATGAGATGACAATGACATGAAACCAATATATGAGCCAAGTTCTACTTTCACAGGTAGTCAAAGTAAGTCCTATCTCTTTCCATGTGAAGAATGAGAAATTCTCTGAGGCAGCTGTTCAGATAGTTTGGTAATGGGACAGGAACATATAGGTCATGATTAATGACAATCAATTCTGCTAAGGATCACATTTTATTTTACTTTCAGTAGTAGTAGGCAGGGCCTTAAAAGCAAATAAGATTAAGAACTACATAGTTTTGCACGCACGCACGCACGCACACACGCACACACTCCCAAATACAATTTCAGGCTGTTGAAAAGCATTTTTCAGTGGCAAACTCAGTCTCTAAGATGATGCCCATTTTCACATTGTGTGAACAAGGCGAACACTACTGAGTTGGCTGTACTGCAGTGCAGCCAGAAAATAACTGAGTCACTACAGGTCTTTATTGGAGGCCATGGGACAGACATAAGGAGAGATGGTAAGAGGGAATCGTGCCCCTGCCTTCATAAATACTGTGCATTAAGGCATTTTAACAATTATGTCCTTGTGTGTATGGGTAATTTTTGACACGAGTGATTTGCCCGAAATCAAAGAAGTTGGTGGCTGAACCAGGTATGAAATCTAGGTCTGTTTCTTAGGTCAATATATATGTCTTCCTATACCAAAAGAAAAATCAAAACGAAGATCAGGTTCAGTGTGGAGTTCTTAGAACGGTAAACCTGAATGCGAAAGAGGGGATGTAAATCTTAGAGTTTTGCACTTACTTGGTTTAGCACCTGAAGTACCAAAGGCACTTGATGAGGGTAAAGTAACCCCTGAGACATTAGTGATAAACAGAGCTTTGCATCTCTTTTCAGTTCATCATAGCTATTGTCATTTTCCACCGGGGCAATCTACAGGACAAAACAAGACAAATTGAAAGATGACTCCCAATAATCACAAAGGCATCCCACAAGATGGAAATCCTCAGCAGTCAGGACACAAGAGATGTCAAATTTAAGGCCAGCCAGAGCTACAAAATCAATCTAAAGCCAACAAAAACTTACAGACATCCTGTCTCAAAAAAAAAAAAGAAAGAAAACAAAATCACATTTTCACTTTTTTTGTTATTGTCTTTTGAGACAGGGTCTCCCTGAAGCCCCAGCTGGTCTGGAACTCACTATGTAGGCCAGGCTGGCCTAGATCTTACAGAGATCCGCCCACCTTTGCCTCCCAAGTGCTGGGATTAAAGGCATGTGCTTCCATGCCCAGGCTACATTCTGGCCTACATTTTTACAATTTTAAAACACATGAATAGCTAGAGCAAGCACAACCAACACCTCATATACCAATTGTTAAACAATGGCAAACTCAGGGACAATCCTGTGTTTCATTTTTTGCTGCCCTTTGGCTCCTCTCTTCATCTAAATTATCTGAAGTAAGTCTCACAAATACTCCATCCATAAATATTCCATTATGTTATCTCTTTAAAAAACACTTGAAATGACATCATCATACCGGAAACTTCATTACAAAATAGACTACTCAACAGTCTCAAAGGTCCCTAACTATGTAGCATCAATGTGCTATTCAACTGGCTTTCTGAAACATTCAACATAATGATTACATGTTGCATTTAGCTGTTGTGTTTAGTCTCTGAAAATTCCTTGTTATCTGTTTTGATGTTTTTCTTTCACAATTTCCTCAGTTGTGGCCTTCCCTGATTACATCCCTGCATTGGAGTGGCTTGATCCAGTAAGCCCTGTACTCAGCTCATTGGATCTAGGTTTGGTTCTACTGACACGTGACAATGGGCACAGCATAAAAAGTGTATTGTGTTTCCTTCACTGATATTTAGCTTTTTTCTTATATGCTGATCCATTATCAAAAGAAGTTTGCAAAATTGTGGCAGTCATTTTTTCTTCATTGCTACCTTGAATAGTTAACATATGAAAAAGATTCCTCTTGTTCAGAATAGAGTTCCTTCCCACTGAGGCGAACAGTGACTTTTTAAAAGATATTTTATTTATTATTTTTATTTTATGTGTATTGCCTATATGTATGTAGGTGTTCCTGTGCTGTGCAATACCCCCAGAAGTCAGAAAACAGTGTTGGATACTCTGGAACTTGAGTTACAGATGGTTGTTAGCTGCTATGTGGGTGCTGGGAATTGAACCTGGGTACTCTGCAAGAGCAGCTAGTGCTCTTAGCCCCTGAGCCATCTCTCCAGCCCCAATGATGACTTTTTAAAAGCACTTATGTCATTACAAACCAATGAACTGCAACAGATTTGAAGCATTTTAGGTAAAGAGAGCTAGGAAATAAACAGTCTTTAAGAGAAATAAATTATACTAATTTTTAAGTTAAATTTGTAATTGCTAATATTCTTTAAAACAATTTTAATTAAATTCATTCACTGATTGATTCTTGTGTGTGTCTGTAGGTATGCACGTACAAACACACTGCAGCTGGCATGTGGTGGTCAGGGAACAACTTGTAGGACTCAGTTCTCTTTCTACCATTTGAGTCCCCAGGACTGAATTTAGGTTGTTAGGTTTTGTGGCTAGTACCTTTACCTGCTGAGCCATTTGGCAACCCCACTATAAATGTTTTCAAATGATAAGAGCTAGCATTAAGAGATTTTCATGGTAATAAAAATTTCAGTATTATCATTGCACTGTGTGTTACACAATCTACACACATGATAAAATGACAGAATTATAGAGTGTTTAGAACAATGTTAATTTCCTAATTTTGAGACTGTACTATACACTTATACAAGATGTTAGGAGATGCAGTAGAGTATTTGTAATCTCCTGTGAATACTTAATTATTTCAAAATAGTTTTTGGAAAAAAAAGTCAATATTCATGAAACTTAGGTTTTTGGGTTTTTTTTTCTTTGTTTTGAGTCATCTCGTTGCAGCAGCTCTTATTAGGAGCTGGGATTGTTCTTTTTTCTTTTGTTTTCTAATTTCTTACTCAAGAACAAACCTAAATGATCTAAGTTTTCCTTAAGATGTGAAATAAGAAAGCTGGGTCAATGTCTATAACTATGTACACTTCTTTGAGATTCCCTCCCTGCTGTAGTAACGTAGATTCCTTTTGGAGCCTCACCCTTCTCTGGCATTGACAGGGCTGTCAATTGAGGGATCACTGCATTCTAGCCCAAGAGATTAGAGCCTGCTCAATGATCTTTGATTTGGGCATATAAATGTTGAGATCCAAGGGAGCCATGTCCAGAAGGGGATCCTGCATTTTTTTTTTTTTTTTTTGGTAACATAGATCCTCAGCATCACAGAGGCGCCTATGCACATCTTATCTTTTACTTCATTGTGTAAACCACTCAGGTACTTTCTGGTAACCTAATTTTCTACTCTTACTTGCAATTAAAGAACCTCAACTGATATAATGATACAAAGTATTTCATCTTTTTTCTTGCCTTGTTTTCACACAAAATTTATTACTAAAATTTAACTGACATCAAATTGTTAATTAATAGAACATGCTACTCATCACACTAACAGAAGACCTTATAGGACTGTCTCTGATTTTTGAGAAAATTTTATTTTTCTGAAGAAATCCTGCCAATGGAAAATAATTGTATACTAGTGCATCACAGTGTCTATAAAATTTCCTATAAGTCTGACTCATGCAAACTATGACTCTGCAGAAGACTCTGATGAGCACTCCTTATTGTGAAACTTAGGATGCAATGCCTCCCCCTCTCCTGGCCACTACTGTGAGCTCTCAACTGCTTTCACTTTTGGTAATTTATCTTTAAAAATACATTCAAAGTATAAAATAGATACTATGTAAAAGCTGTTCATTAAATCATGAATGAATAAGAATATGGGGTGGACCCTGTGGGGATAGGCAAGTGCTCTCCAATAAGTTACATTCTACACTGGACACAGCTCTGAGCACTTTGTACATACAGACAGACAACCCCCCTCTGTTGGTTTAGAATACAATCTATCAGTGCAGTGTTCTACTTAATCTCAAATCTTGTTCACAGACAGCAATGTTAGTATGGAACAGGAAGTAGAATGGAAAATTCCAATGACATGATATTCATGTTTATATTCATAGTCAATCATGAAATTTCTCAATGTTAAGGATGAGAGACATGTAATATTAACTTACATTTTACAGATTTAGAAAAAGTTCTGAGCTGTATTATTTGCCCATGATTACATAGTATATCAATAACAGAGCCAAGACTGAATCCAGGAAGCCTGGTTCAGTGTTTATTATCAATGTACTCCTGCCTTTTACATAGTAAACAACTGCAGAATCGGGCGTGGTGGTGCACACCTTTAATCCCAGCAGAGGCAGAGGCAGGCACATCTCTTTGAGTTCAAGGCCAGCCTGATCTATATAGAGAGTTCCAAGCCAGCTGGGGCTACAGGGAGACCCTGCCTCATAAAGAACAACAACAACAAAAACTCCACAACTATAATAAAAGCAAATAAACTACTATAGTGTAAATTTTTTATTAAATTATAATAGTTACATAATGGAATAATAGAGAAAAGAAATGTCTATTAAGCTTTTTCACTATGCCTTTTAATTATTTTCTCTTAAACTGCTATTCCTCAAAAATAGGCTATTAGTAAAACAATGTTCTGACTGTAAAACTTTCATGTTTAGTTGTGCATGGTGGCTCATGTCTGTAATCACAACACGTAGGGGATGGAGGATTAAGAAGTTTACAGTCATCATCCTCCGCTACACTGCAAGGCTGAGGTTAGCCTAGGCAACATGAGATCCTGTATCAGACAAGAGGAGGTAGAGGGAGAAAGGAGAGGGAAGAAAGGAGATCTTTGATGGACCTGTCGGGATCCTGCTCTCATATTCATTTAATACTAAAACAATTATATCAATCTAAACTACTATCATCTAAGAATTTTCTCTTATTCGTAGGGACCCAATCAATATTCAACCAGTCAGAGAGAGAGAGAAAGAGAGAGAGAGAGGGAGAGAGAGAGAAAGAGAGAATCAACCATCAACCATTAGCTGATGACCATGAATTTCTTTTTAAGGTCAGAAGAGGCATATTCTTCATTTCAACCTATAGTCTTACCTTAAAAAACAAAGGCAGAAGCTGAAGCTGTTCTTTGACTGCAGTAGAAAAAGATCTTCCTGCACTTGCCATTAGCCATTTCAGTACTATTTGGAAATAAACACACAGAATCAGCTATTGCTATCAAGTTACGGACCATATTGATGTAATTCTAGTGTTAGTCTGTCACTGATCTCTTTAATTTTAAGCTTACCTATGATATCTCAAATTACACTCTGATTCATCAGCAGTATAAGAATAGCCATGGTAAAGGCTATCAACCAATCCAGGGTACTGAGGGTATTCTCTAAGAATCTACAGATTATTAAGAGCCTACCAAGTACTTAAAGTAGACATCAGAACTAGCCTTCAATAATTCCAAGGTAGGTAAAATAATGATCAAGTAGTTTAGAGCTAAAATTATTTTAAAACTTTAGTTATTAAAAAGGATACCCTGAATATCCTGAAAAAGACAATGAATACATACTGATTTCAAAAGTTACTACAAATCTACAGAAGTCAACTGTACGGTACTGACATAAGAATCGGTAGGTACACAGCTAAAAGACACAGAAAATGAAGAAACAGACCCTCACAATGGGATGTGCAATCAGAGTGCCAAAGCTATTCAATGGAGAAAGAAGTTTTTCAGTACAGTGTTAAGTTCTTAACTTGATGAACATATTCAAAAGAATGAAGTTAGACCTTACTTCATAACACATGCTGAAACGAGATAGTCTAATTATATTATTCCATATCTTCAATTTTTTGAAAAAACAAAAATAAAAAAACCCACATGATTCAATTTAATGATTCCCAAGGAAACAAAAGAAAAAATAATCCGAAGCTCACCAAAACTCAGGTCACTAAGGGACACTATCAAAAGCATAAAGCCTGGTATGGAGATACATGCCTGCAATCCCAATACTTGGGAAGCTAGGGCAGGAAGATTAGGAATTGTAGGTCAACCTGGGCTACATGAGACCACATCTAAACAAACAAACAAACAACAAACAAAACAAAACAAAAAACAGAGGGAGAGACGGCAAGCAAGAGCTTGGATAAAATACTTTTTTTCTTTTTTTCCTTTTTCTTTTTTTTTTGAGACAGGGTCTCTCTGTAGCCCCAGCTGGCCTAGAACTGCTATGTAGGCTAGGCTGACTTTGAACTCAGAGATGTGCCTGCCTCTGCCTCCCAAGTGCTGGGACTAAAGGCATATGTCACCATGCCCCAGCAGGATAAAGTATTTATAAATCATCTATCTGACCATATAAAGAACTACAACTCAGGGCTGGGGAGATGGCTCAGCAGTTAAGAACACGGTTCTTGCAGAAGACCAGGCTTCGAATCCCAGCACCCATATGGCAGCTAACAACTATCCATAACTCCAGTTCCAGGGGATCTGACAGCCTCTTCTGTCACGGGCATTACACAACATGGGTGCGCTTACTTATATGCAGGCATAACACTCATACACATAAAAGAAAAATAATATTTTTAAAAAAGAACTACAACTCAACAAGCAACAAAATAGCAAGACTGATTTAAAAATGGAGAAAAAGAATTGAACTAACAATTCTAAGAAAGCACACAAATGGCCCATTAAACACACAAAAAGATGTTAAACATCACTTGTTATTAGGTAAATGCAAATCAAGATTACAACTTTTCAAACCTATTAGGATGACTATTAGAAAAAGAAAATAGAAAACAAGTACGGGGTAAGGATGTGAGGAGAATGAACTCCTGAGCATCTGATGACTGCACTATAAAACATGCAGCGCTGTGGAGAACAGTTTGGCACACGCTGGTGGTAAGTACAGAAATACCATGTGGTGCAGCAACTCCACTTTCAGGTATATAAAGAAACAACGGAAAGCAGGAACTCTGATACTTATGTATCAATGGTCAGAGCAGCATTATTTGTACTAGTGAAAAGGTGGAAATGTCCATCAACAGATGAATGCACAAAGCAAATGGAGGAGGAAATGAATTTGCTATTTATAGTACAACATGGATTAATCATGAAGTGTATAAAGTGAAATATGCCAGGGATGAAAATGGTGGCTACCCAGGGCTAGTGAAGGAGGAGAATGAGATTTTCACCGTTCCAAAAAGAGAAGAATCTTGGAGATTCTTAAACTCAAAAACTGTTAAAAGCAGAAAATACATACTATATTTTCAAAAATTATATTAAAGAAGTGACAGGGGAACCCTGAATGAATTAAAATACATCTGTTCTTAAGTGAATTTCTATGGATTTTAATGACTCACTGGTTTTTAAGAGTTTAATGCCCTGAGTTCGTTCATCTTCTTCACCAATTCCATTTTCTTCCATAACATGGTTCTGAATTTCTTCATCCACATCCATGAGGGGCTTCAATTTCTCTAGGATTCGAGCAGTAAACTCAGGGATACAAGGGGATGTTGTTGGCGCAGTGTTTGGCAAAGAGACATCTATCATGAATATGTAGGTCAGCACACTGTTAAATAAAACATGTAACAAGAGGTCTGACATCGTAACAAACAGATTCAAAAGTTATGGCCCAACCAAAGTAAATTTTCCCAAGGTAATTCCAAGAGAGATGCTCCAGATTGCTTCATGTATGAAATATAACATAATACTGAGGCATTAAGCTTAGGGATGGTGGGGCTGGAGAGATGGCTCAGTAGTTAAGAATACTGACTGCTCTTGCAGAGGACCCAGGTTCAAGTCCCAGCACCCACATGGTGGTTAACAACCGTCCAAAACTTGTTCCAGGGGACACCCTCTTCTGACCTCTGCAGGCATTGCACGACACAAGTGCACTTACATACATGCAGGCAATACAGTCACACACATAAAATAATAAAAACTAAGAAATAAAATATTTTAGCCGGGCATGGTGGCACACGCCCTTAATCCCAGCACTCAGGAGGCAGAGGCAGGTGGATCTCTGTGAGTTCAAAGCCAGCCTGGTCTACATGGGGAGTTCCAGGCCAGCTGGGACTACAAGACCCTGTGACAAAAAGACCAAAAATAAACAAAAACAAAAATGTGAGGAAGATGACACAACATTCACTGGTAACATAACCAGTGCGTATTGCTAGGTATTGAAATTTAAAGAACTTGAGAAGTATTTCAAACCACAGAGAAAAAAACCATACCTACCTCCCTATTCTTTCTCTGACATTTTTGTAAACCTGGGTGAGTTTGGGTTCCAAGTACTTCAGTAGTCTATGTAATAGCTCAGGCACTCTCCATTCTTGCTGGGCAAGGCCACCTTGTAGCACATAAAGTCGACTACAATTAAAGAACAGACACATCAAATTACACTGTTTTTCTGTAGTGACAGTACAAACAATGTTTGCATCTAACTATTTTTTATTTTCTCTTAGATTGCCATACATAGCTGTGATGCTTTGAGTAAGAATCTCCCCCATAGGTTCCAATATTTGGACATTTTGTCCCCACTTGGTAGTGCTGTTTTGGGAGGTCTTAAAGGTATGGCGACACTGGAAGAAGCATGTCACTGGGGGTAGGCTTAGAGAGTTCTTAAGCCTTGCTGGACTTCTAGTCATTCTCTTGCTTCCTGTGCCTGTTTGAAGATGTGAGAGCTTAGCTTCTGCTCCTCATCCAGCCACCTCTGCCACCATGCCTCCCTGCCATGATGGACTCTTGCTCCTTTGGAACTATAAGTTAAATAAACTCTTCCTTCTATAAGTTGCTTTGGTCAGTGTTTCTATCACAGCAACAGAAAAGTAACAATACAATAGTGTTTTTCACTTAAGCACCCACAATTCATATATTAACAGCATTGACCTAACTTTTTGAGAACAGTAATTGAACTACTCACTAATGAATAAAATACTTAGTTTTTATTTTAATGTAGTTTTTCTCTATTTTTTTTCTTATTGTCCCAGCTTCTCTCTAACTTCACATGTCTCTATCATGTAATCTTTATGCCTTTCTTTTTTGTAGGGAATGGTACTGGGTGCATGTTAGGCAAGCACTCTAGCAGCAGACTATATCCCTAGCCCTTCTTCTTCACAGGTTTCTTAACAAGAACGAAAAGAAAATGTGACAAAGACAGTATCTCAAGGAAGAACAAGCCCCACAAAGATCTGACATCAAGAAGGCAGGGTAGCTTATTTGGAAATTGCTATGCTGTCTACAAAACGATGACCAGTATCAGTTTCCAGAAGAGAGGAACAATTTAGTCTAACAGTCACACAATTCTTTTTTTCCCCATTTTTTCTCCTTTTGTTTGGATTTTGTTTTGAAACAGGGTATTGCTATATAATCCCGGTTGGCCTGGAACTTGCTATATAGTTCAGGCTGGCCTCAAACACATGGTCCTCCTGCCTAACTCTCCTAACTCTACAGGTTGCATACAATGCCCAGCAACTTATCTCCATTTAACCATCTGTTAACACAAAATTTTTGGTGTTAATCTTACAGATTTTCTTTGTATTTACCATGCATCTACAAAGGATCCACCTTCGCCACTCAAGGGTGACTCCAAGAGCAGCTCAAAAAGCCAATGAAGCTTCCGGGGATCTCTGCTTTCCTGTGTTGAAGATATAGAGTAATAATTAATTCTAAAAGATAAGTCATATCCTGTCATATTAAAAATTAAGAAGTATGTAAGAAGTAAACCAAACTAAAACTGGCAAGTCAAATCCAAGTTCAATTATCATAACTCATGGTAACAGTCAGAAAATTGTTAAATGAGCAATTTAAATAGAAGTATGTGAGCAATGGGTATATTTAGTATTAAAAACCACACCTATAACTTTGTATTACATGCTTCTATGTGTAAGCTACACTTCCAAAACCATGATTTGACTTGTCAATTTAAAATATATTATAATAAAAGAAAAATATCAAACTCACTTAAGAATTATTATCAAGGGTTACTGGAAAGGCTGAAAAGTATTATCTTCAATTATGTGAGATGACAAAAGGTATGGACAAAATTTCAAGATTTAAGGGATACAATGAGATTTCATATATTTTGATTCTAGGTAATTAAACAATTCGAAAAGGTAAGTGAAAAAAGGAAGAAAGCCAGAGATCTTACACAGGATGTTGCGATACAAGTTCCCCAGTCATTGTAGGTTTCTACCGTAATGTTGGACAAGGCTGTTCTAAGGAGCGGGCACAAAAGCCCCCAAAGCTTCTCCACCTACTCAGAATCAAACACATGGCCAAAGTTAGTGATACAACATGTTTCTTAAAATACCTCTTCCTAGAAATGTACTTGCACAAAAACTGATAGAGAGTATTTTTTAGAGCACCCAAATAATCCAAGAAGGTATCTTTCTATGTTATCATCATAATTCATATGCAGAAATGGGTCAATTTTTTTCTAAGAATGTTATTCTGAAAAAAGGGAAAACTTTATATGCTTCTGTATAATCTCTTTCCTACACAGAGAACTACTCTTTTTAAACTACTTTTTTTTCAAAATATTATTTTTATTTTTTGTGTATGAGTGTACTGCCTGCATGTGTGTAAGTGCACCCTTGTTGTGCAATGCCCATGGAGGTCAGAGGAGAGCGCCAAATTCCCCTGGAACTGGAGAGTTACAGACAGTTGTTAGCTGCCATGTGGGTGCTGGGAATTGAACCCAGGTCCTCTGTGAGAGCAGTCAGTGCTCTTAACCGCCAAGCCATCTCTCCGGCCCCTGCTTTTTTTTGGTCTTTTTGAAGCAGAGTCTCCCTGTAGCCCCAGTTGTCCTGGAACTCACTATGTACACCAGGCTGGCCTTGAACTCACAGAGATCCACCTGCCTCTGCCTCCCAAGTGCTGGGACTACAGGAGTGCGCCACCACACCTGGCTCCAGCCCCCTTTTTAAACTTTCAAACAACAGTAATTTCACTGGGCAAAAACAAAACTTCAAGTTAAATTTTTTCATGCTTATTAAGGTCATTTGATAGAATTCAAAAGTAGGAAATGATGATGATACAATATAGAAATTAGCTTTAGGTATAATCTTCAAATTCAAATCTTTGATAACCACAAATAACCTTTAAATAGTTTTGCTATACATACGCCCAACACTTGGGAGGCAGAAGCAGGTGGATCTGAGTTCAAGGCCAGCCTGGTCTACATAGTGAGTTCCAGGCTAGCTGGGGCTACAGGGAGACCCTGTTTCAAAAAAAAAAAAAAAAAAAAAAAAAAAAAAAAGGTTTTGTTATACATGGACTGTGAATATGTTTGTGGTATCAAAGTTTAATGAGCACACAAATCAGCCTGTGATCTTGATTAATCGCAATAGGAAATAAGGACCTTCTTTTTCTAACAGCCTCCTAAATAGTGATCACTTTGTGCATCCATGTATTCTAGCTTTAAAAGGGCAAATGGGGAGGGAGTGTTTGGCATAAAAAAGCATCAAGCACAGATTTGAAAGAAAAAAAATGTGTTTTGGAAAATAGCTAATTCAAAAGTAGCTCTAATGATAGGATGATTAGTGATGTGTATAAGCTTGGTTCCTTGAAAGCAAAGTGTTTAGCCCTGCTAAAAGCTGACCCAAACCATGTATAGGTATTCTCTGAGAAAAGAGTAGCCTATCTTCTACTGGACATTCTTGGCATTTATACAAGTTATTTTTTGCCTACTACATTTGGCTAATGAACTAATGGTATAAAACAGAACCTTACAACTAGAAGAGTGATGTTCTAAAAAGGACATTCCAACTTATACTCTCTGCAAGATTAGACAAATAATGGGGAAGAGAAAGAGGCTGTGAGAACGGATTTGATGGGAGACCAGGAAGACTTCATGGAGGGAAACACCCATGTGCAGCACCAGCCAACTGACAGGGTCCAGAAATACAGGATGAAAGCTTTAGGGCTTTCTTCCTTTTTTAAGAGAAAGAACTGCTGCCTCATTAAAAAAAATTTTTTAAAATATTTTTTTGGCTTTTTGAGACAGGGTCTCCCTGTAGCCCCAGCTGGCCTTGAACACACAGAGATCTGCCTGCCTCTGCCTCCCAAGTATACCACTACACTCGGCCTCACTGTTTTGTTTTTAAGATTTCTTTTATTGGCTGGGTGTGGTGGTTCACATCTTTAATCCTGGCATATAGGAAGCAAAGGCAGGCAGATCTCTGAGAGTCTTTTTTTTTTTTTTAAACTTTACACGTCTAGGGGCTGGAGAGATGGCTCAGAGGTTAAGAACACTGGCTGTTCTTGCAGAAGACCCAGTTTTGAATCCCAGTACCCACATGGCAGCTAACAACTGTCCGTAACTCCAGTTCCAGGGGATCCAATGGCCTCTTTTGAGCTCCTCGGGCATTGCACGACATGGGTGCACTTACCTACATGCAGGCAATACAAAAAAAAAAAAAAAAAAAAAAAGAAGAGTGCATGTCTGTGTATGGGTTTGTTCAGGATATATCTTGATTTCCCACATTCACATGGAATTTTGGCAAATAATTTAAAAATTTAAAGACTAGTTGGGCTGGTGGCTCAGACTTTAATCCAGCACAGAGGGTGGGGAAGGAGGAAAAGGCAGGCAGATCTCTGTGAGTTTGAGGCAAGCTAGGGCTTCATTTTGAGACTGGGTCTCAAAAAATCAAAACCAAAACTAAACAAAAAAATAACTGAATGTTGGATGTAGAAACAAATTATGGTATGCATTCAAAGGAGACTCAAACATTTTGTGCACAAAACCCCTAAACCCCTAAACTTGCTCTCTAGTAGAGAATAACCATGAACTTCTGATCCTCCTGCTTCTGCCTCCAGAATGCTGGGATTATAGGTTTGTGCTACCAAATGCTAGGGACCCAAGACCTTTAAGGATGCTAGATAACCACTCTAACAACCAAGTTACCCTGCCAGCTCCAGTTTTGGCTTATTTTATGGAGACGAACATACCAAAACTCAGGCAGCAATACTGAAGATGTAATGTGGATTACTATATGATTTTTTTCTTTTTTTGAGACAAGGTCTCATGCACCCCAGGGTTGGTCTTCAACTCTTGCTCTTCCTGACTTTGCCTCCTGAGTACAGGATTATTGGTGTGTGTTACCTGGTTAAATAATTTTTTTTTTTTTTGAAACAGGGTATCCCTGTAACCCAGCTGGCTTGAAACTTCCTATGTAGATCAGGTGGCTTCAATCTCAGGCTCTTGCCTCTGCCTCCTGAGTGCTGGAACTAAAGGCATGTGCCACCATGCCTGGCTAAAGTATTTTTTTTTAATCATTATTTTTATTTTATGTGTATGACTGTATTGCCTGCTTGTAGGTAGGTGGACCTGTGCCGTGCAGTGCTTGAGGGGATCAGAAGAGGGTGTCAGATGCCTTGGAACTGGAGTTACAAATGCTTGTTAGGTGCCATGTGGGTGCTGGGAATTGAGCCTGGGTCCTCTGCAAAAGCAGTCAGTGTTCTTAACCAGTGAGCTGTCTCTCCAGTCCCCTAAATAATGTATTTTAATGGTGAATGTGAGCTGGATATGCTGGCATATGCCTCTATTTCCAGCACTGGGGAACACAGACAATTTCAGATCATTTCTGGTTATTTAGGAAGTTCAAATCAGCCTGGACTATAAGACCCTGTCTAAAAACAAAATAAAACAAAAATTGTCCACAGAATGATCACATCACCTTCTCAAATGTCCAGTGCTTAGAGCCTCTAATTAAGCCAGCTATAATTTCTGCAACACATCGCTGGGTGCTTTCATGAGAATCTGCAACCAAACGTTCTAAATGGGGCTTCAGAACAGGCAGGAAGGCATCATCAAAGTTTCTAAAGATACCCTATAAAAACAAAGACAGTAATTCAGCATTGAAATGGCCATCACCTCCATCATAAATATAGTTACCTTCTAAATAACTCTCCCTTTGGAATATTAACAGTTACAGTGATTAGCATGCCTAGTTTATATAAAAATGCATTTTTCAAAAAGGCCAAAAAAGTGCATTTTTATTTTCAAGTGCTAGTCACGAACATTAAAAATAAGTATCATAAAGCCTTTTTGTTTTTTAAGCATAAATCTTGGCCTTCAATCAAGGTCAATATGAACTACATAATTCCAGTGCCATTTAAGATTAAGACAAGACAGGTATGTTCAAATTTATCAAATATTTAAAGCTTATGAACCTACAAAATAGTCAATCACTAAGCTTTATCACAAGGATATAGAAAAAACATAGTTACCTTAAAGAGGCAAAAACGTCGGGGATTAAACTTATCTTTTCCTTTTCTGTCTTCTAAAGATAGAAAAGTAATTAACTGTTCAACAAATTTAGGGTCAGAAAAATGATCATATATAATCTGTTCTGCCTATAAAGTTAAAAAAAAAGAACAATATTCAGGGTTTAAAACCTATTTACGAACAATTCTGAAAGCTAAAATTACAAAACTCTGATTCACTAAATGGCTATTTTGTTCTAAAGTAACTGCATGCTTTTAAAATAGTATTTTCCATGAAAATGCAACTCTGTAAGTCTTTCTAAGATCTTTTTTTCCTTTATTTTCTCAAGTTTGGATGTCATTTCTCACACTATGAATTAAAACAAAGAAAAGGTTCTGCTTAGGAAGTGAGGACCAGTTGTATAAAATGTATGAATTTATAAAAATTCCCAAACTGTTAGTGAAATTTCAACAAATAATTTCCCTATTTGTGGACACCAGCTATTAAAAAGAAATCTGTTGAAGGCCGGGCATGGTGGTGTGCACCTTTAATCTTAGCACTCAAGAGGCATAGCCAAGTAAAGCTCTGTGAGTTCAAGGGTGGTCTACATAGGGTAGCCAGAGTATGTAGTGAGACCCTGTCTCAAAAAAATAAGAATGAATGAATGAAAAAAAGAAGGAAGGAAAAAAAGCAAGATAGAAAGACAGAAAAGCTGTTGAGAATTAGGAAATTTATGCTGTGAACTTGAAAGTTTAAAAGCCCTGATTAACTTTCAAAGTGACAAAGCAGTTTGTTCAATAAGTACTGAATAAGTTTGTTTTTTCTTTTTGTTTGTTTGATGATATTCCAGGCCAGGCTGGCCTTGAACTCACAGCAGTCTTCCTGCAACAGCCTTGAGTACAGATTACAAAAGGGTACCACCACACCTGGCTGAACTGTAAAGTTGTAACTTAAATCTAAACATCTATTTCCTGAGCACCCATGATTCACATGCAAAAAGAAACCTGAAAATTAGCCATTATCTTTGCCTTTAAGAACTTTCAGCCAGAACTAACACAAGAAGTCAGCAGCTAACTAAATAAAGCACTGGGAGTACTAAACACAGTAGCAATTTGAGGGCAACCTTAGCAGTGATAGAGCCACATCAACTGACACCTGTAAGTGATAGGAAAGTCCTGAACGAAGACTGAACTAAACCAGCAGATAAGATGCATTTCAAACCATGGTGAAATGAATGCTTACCTCCGTCATATCCTCCCTGCTTCTGCCAAGCTTGGGCTGCTCTTCCACACCAGCATAAACAACCATATTCCTATATAGTGAGAGTTTATTTTTGTAATACACACAAGAAGAAAATGCTACAGCTTCATGGGCAAATTATCAGAAGGTACTTGTAATGAACTCTAATGGATGTAAAGTTTGGAGATGTGAGTATATTGGTAATAACAGCCTCAGCTTAAAAATCTACAGGCCCCTGAACCCTGAGGACATAAACACTGGCTGCTCTTGCAGACAACCCAGGTTCGATTCCCAACACCTAACAACCACCCACAACTCTAGTTCTAGGGGATCCAATGCCTTCTTCTGACATCCATGGGCATTGCACGACATGGGTACACTTATACACATTCAGGCAATATACTCATACACATAAAATAAAAAGTAATAAATAAAAGCCGGGTGTGGTGGGGCACGCCTTTAATCCCAGCACTCGGGAGGCAGAGGCAGGCGGATCTCTGTGAGTTCAAGGCCAGCCTAGTCTACATAGTGAGTTCCAGGAAAGCTGGGGCTACAGGGAGACCCTGTCTCAAAACGACCAAAAAAAAAAAAAGTTAAAAAAACCAAACAGCCAGGCGTGGTGGCGCATACCTTTGATCCCAGCACTTGGGAGGCAGAGGCAGGTAGATCTCTGTGAGGTCAAAGCTAGCCTGGTCTACATAGTGAGTTCCAAGGCAGCTAGCCAGGGACCCTGTCTCAAAAAATTACAAACAAAAAAAAAGTTAAAAACTAACAAACAAACAAACAAGCTAAGAACTGTAGTTCAAGAGGTAGGAAGGAATGAAGTACTGCATTGACAGGCATTGACAGGAGGGTTTGGGAGAGGGTACCCTCAAGTGCCTCTGAACCTCCCCAGAATTCCAATATAACAAAACAAAGGATATCAAATGCTATTTGACAGCAAGGTGGATGGGAAGTTACCACTTACTTTGGCCAGGTATAGTATCCCCAGTGAGTTTTTTCAACAAAGCAAGTTGACTCCCATTCTTTTTTTGTTCTTGGTATATTTTTGCTATCATAATGCAACCAATGATTATCAGGTCTATCACCAGCAAGAATTTTGGTGGGTTTACGACACCCGCCTAAAGAAAAGATAATCACATTTGATTAATCTGAAAACATTACTCCAACAATTTTTTTTTTTTTTTTTTTTTTGGTTTTTTTTTAAGACAGGGTTCCCCTTTAGCCCCAGCTGGCCTGGAACTCATTATGTAGATCAGGCTGGCCTTGAACTCACAGAGCTCCACCTGCCTCTGCCCCCTGAATGCTGAGACTAAAGGTGTGTGCCACCACACCTGGCTTATTCTCAATTTTTAATAAATAGTACTACTGCAACTCTTACTAGCAAGAAATCACTCATTAATATTTGACACCCAAAACCCACAGTGGGGTGTGGTGGATGCCTTTAATCCCAGCAGGGTGATCTCTGAGTTCCAGGAGAGCCTGGGCAACAGAATGAGACCCTAACCATATAACCCGCTGAGATGGTTCAGCAGCTATAAGTACCTGCAGCCAAGCCTGATAATCAAAGTACAAGTCCCAATCCACATGGTGCAGGGAGCACACTGACTCCCACAAGTTGTTCTCTGGCCTCCATACATGAGCCAAGGTATGTAACCCACCCACCGATACAAAAAAGTACATTTTCAAAGATCTGCTAGGGATGGAGTACAGCAGTGGCCTGCCATAGGCAACCCTGGACTCCATCATCAGCACTAAAAGAAGGAGTGGGGAGATGTCTACTTTGGATTATTTAGGAAAAGACAGATGGATTTACAGTACTTGGGGAGGAATACAGTATAACAAAATTAAAAGGATTTTGTTAAAGCATTTTAGTTCTGAATTAATTACAGGCTTACAGAGTTCAAGGAATTTCTTACATTATTCTTCACAGACCAAACAGTTTTATATATTAGCATCTATACTTTTAACATGTTTTCCTCTCTCCCTTCTCCCTCCATACATCCACTTTTCTCTTTAACCATTTTAAGGAACACAGTACACAAAATGTATCTGTACCCCCACAGTATTCTGTGCATTTCCTTTAAGAACATGCCTTTATATACTAGACTACAATTCTTAAAATAAAAATTTAACAGACACTGTACAATTTTATCAACACACTTTACTAAAATTTTTAGTCAGCTGTTCAAATTCATGTCCATGAAAAATGGAAAAGTTTTTCAGACACTTTTCTATGGATTATGGTTTAATTCAGAATTAAAATATTGCATTCAAAGAGATTACTGACACATGATAAATTCAATGTTTTAATCTTAGATTAATTATTTATTGGGGGAAGGCTTTCTTTTGAAAAATTCTGACAATATAGAAGACAAAAAGAAGAAAATCAACCTTGCCTCTAATCTCACTGCTCAGAGAGAAGTATTTAATGAACTGATATTTTCATGTGGCCCAGGTTGGCCTCAAACTTGCTAGCCATAGAACAGAGACCCCAGCTCTACTGAAGTACTTGGATTATAGTCCTATGCTATCATGTCAGTCTCTCAACTACTTTCTTCCTAAAATTCGTACTTTGTTTTCATATCCATAGAACAATATCTGAGGTAAAGAATTAAATACTTCAAGGAAATTTTCTAAATTTTATTGAAAAGCATTGATAATACTCTGGGGCTTACTCACTGAGTTCATAAGGGTTGATGGTCAGCTTTTTGTGGGTTCTCTTCAGCTGCTTGAGGATACCAGCCACAGCTGAGACAGCCATCTACAAAACAGGTTAATGTGAACATCAACATTTTTAAATCTTTTTTTTCTATAGTATTAATACCATCATCTTTAAAAATTTTTTTCATTTATTTTTATTTTACATGTATGAGTGCTTTCCCTGAATGTATGTAAATGCGCCAATGTTGTGCAATGCCTGCAGAAGCCAGAAGAGGACACTGGAACTAGAGTTAGGGACAGTTGTTGGCTGCCATGTTGGGAACTGAACCCAAATCCTCTGCAAGAGCAACCAGTGTTCTTAATTGCTAAGCCATCTCTTCAGTCTCTAAAAGTTATTTTTTTTTAATATTTTATTTATTATTTTTATTTTATGTGTATGTGTGTATTGCCTGCATGTAGGTGAGTGCACCTGTGTCGTGCAATGCCGGTGGAGGACAGAAGAGGCTGTTGGATCCTCTGGAACAGGAGTTACAGACAGTTGTTAGCTGCCATGTGGGTGCTGGGATTCGAACCTGGGTCTTCTCAGTCAGTGTTCTTAGCCACTGAGCCATCTCTCCAGCCCTCTAAAAGTTATTTTTAATTATGTGTGTGCGCATGTGCATATGACTACAGGTGCCAGAGGCATCAGATCCCTCTTGATCTGAAGTTACAGGTGGTTGTGAGCCATTTGATATGGGTGCTGGGAATTAAATTCAAGTCCTCTAGAAAAGCAGTACATGCTCTTAACCACTGAGCCATCACTTCAGAGAGATCTCTTATTACATACTTCACCATAACAGAAGCTAGACTTTATTTCTTTCAAAAATATCTCCCCACAAAAGAGTCTTATTCACTCCTGATAAACTGTTGCAACCTCTGTGGAGATCAAGGTGGAGGTTTCTCAAAGACAGAAAACAGCACTATCATATGACACAGTGATATCATTCCTAGGCCTCCCCATGGACTTTACATTCTACCCGAGATACTTGAACAGCCATATTTATTGCTGCTGTATTTACAATAGCAAGAAAATGGAATCAAACAGGATGCCCATCACAGACAACGAAAATGTGGTACATGTATACAATGGAATTTTGTTTGACCAAATTAAATTTGCAGGAAAAAGAACAGACTTGGAATTTTTTTTTTTGAGACACCTGGAAATTATTGTATCCCAGACTCAGACAAACACCATGTTCTCTCTCAAATGCAATTCCTAGCTTCTAACAGACACACACACACACACACACACACACACACACACGTTATTTATGTGGGAATGAGTGTAGGTGTTAAGTCCCGATACTAGAAGGGGGACCGTGACAGGGGAAAAAGGTCTGAATGAGGTGAGGATGACAGGGTAATAGAATATGTTAAGACATGCAAGTGGAAAAGGTAATGTTAGGAGCAGGGGGTATTCAGGGGAGACAATCAAAACAAAGTATGCATGGAAATGCCACAATGAAATCTCTAAGTTTAGGGCCAGCGGATGGCTCAGCAGGTAAAAGAGCTTGCTGCGAAAGTCCAATGACTGACTGTTTAATCCCCTTTCCCTTGGTGAAAGTAGAGAACTGACTCCCAAGGATGGTCCTCCGACCGCCACATGTGTGCTGTGATGCTTGCACACACATACACACTAATAATAAAATGGATTCAAATTTATAAAATAAATAAATATAAAGATATACAGGCCAGCCCTGGTGAGACAGCCACGGACATCTGGCTCAGAAGGGTTGTTAGCAGCTCCCATCCTTGGACCTTTCTTTACCTATGCTAGATTCTACAGAAAAAGCTTTGGCCCTTCTTTTGTTAAATCAGTATCAGCTCACTCTTTGTATTGGCCTTAGGAGCTTTCTAAGGGTTTTCCTCCAGGAAGTAGGATAGCTCATTTCTAATATTGTGAGAACAAAATCAAAAAGTTGTACCCTTAGATTTTTTCCCCCTGCTTGCAATATGGATTTTTAATTTTCCCAAGTCAAACTTTCCCATTAGCTTATATAGACCTAGTGTTAAAATATACATTGTTGCCAGATGTGGTGGTGCACACTTTTAATTCCAGCACTTAGGTGGCAGAGGCAGGTGGATCTCTATGAGTTTAAGGCCAGCTTGGTCTATATAAGTGAGTTCCAGGTCAGCTGGGGCTCTAGGGAGACCCTGTCTCAAAAAGATGAAAAAAAATAAATAAAATCTGGGCTCTGGCTGTATAGGATGCTCACATGGAAAAAAAAAAATCAGCTAACTGTACAGCTATGAAATGTGTGCTCCAGGAAAACCCTGCCTCATAAAAACCAAAAATCAAAACCCAAACCAAGAGGAGATATCAAATCAATACACTCCAGGGTATTTATTTACACTGTTTGTAAATAATTTAAGGAGTTCTGATGAAGTAAATATTCTCAACCCCAATACAGTAAGTAAAACATGTACCTTACGAACGACGATTGCATCGTGGTTGAGATTCTCAACAAAAAAACGTATGGCACGAAGAGGCAATACTCGGTCATCTCTTAGGAGCAGAGACAGAAGCCCAATGCCTATATGCTCAAATTTCCAAGGCCTAGGGGTGGGGGCACAACACACAAAACACAGTACTTAAAACTACTTAAAAATCTGTTCTGGCACTTCTTCTTTGAGACAAGTCTTGCTAAGCAGCCCCAGGCTGCTGAAGGTTGGTATCCTGGGTGTGCACCACTGTGCTCAGCTCTGTATCTGAAACAAGTTTAAGTTTCTCAAGAATTAAATGGGACTACTGAAGGTCACTGTCCTATCATTGGGCCTAAACTGCTCCTCCATCCCTTCCCCTAGTCTTCTAATATACAAATCAAAATACAAATTTCTATAACAGTCATTCTTAGGCTCTCATACACAAAATCCCTATAGCAGTTAAGAAAATACCTTGAAAGCTTAAAAAAATCAAGAATTTGTTTATACTCACAGATTTCTTTGCTCCACACTATCTAGCAAAGTGTTTACCAAATTTTCATAATTCCTTAAAAAAAAATCAAATATTATTTTACTAAAATATTAAGACAAACATAATACAAATTCAAATTCACCTTCCTCCTACTTCTTACAAGAAGGCCAGAATAAAAGTAAATGACTGAATAGAAGCACTAAGACAACACTAAGAACATTAAGTGTTAGCTACAGTGAAGGACCAAACTGCTTCCTTTGTCTTAAGGCTCTCAGTTTTTCAAGGCAGGATCTCATACTAAAGGCTTGCCTCCAACTCCCAAACTTCCTGCCTCATCACCAAGTGGGTAATCCAAAGTAAACAGTAAAACTGTAAGTAGTCCTTAAAGACTTAGGAGTAGTCTGTGGGGTATGCTGGTTATCTGAAATCTATTATTGGGTTGGCTATGGGAGTTCTGTATTCACAGACCCTTGAGCAAACAAGCTCAGTGGTGGTACCATGCACCTATTCCCAACATTTTGGAGTTTGAGATTGCTCTGGGCAATATTGTGACACCTTGCCTTGAGGGAAAAAATAAGGCATTTGGGAAAACAGACTAGTCCCAGTTGTAAGATGAACCCGAAAGTGACTGCTAAGGCTGTAGCTCAACTGTCACTGACTTGTTCTGGGTCCCCAAATTAAAAAAACAACTTACTGCTGGGCATGGTGGGGCACGCCTTTAATCCCAGCTCTAGGGAGGCAGAGGCAGGCGGATCTCTGTGAGTTCAAGGCCAGCCTGGTCTACATAGTGAATTCCAGGATAGCTGGGGCTACAGGGAGACCTTGTCTCAAAAAGACCAAAAAAACAAAAAAAACCCCAGCTTACTAATACCCCGGATACCAAGTTTAACAAACAAGTAATTATTCTAAGAGCTACAGAGCGATTCGTTGAAACTGAATTTAGAACTTAATAACAGATGTGTACCAATTATACTGTGCCTGATATACTACTATCTAAAAACTATCAAAGGCAATTCACATTGGAAAAAGACACAATAAAAAAGTAAGTTTAGCTAGGCATGGTAGCACATGCCTTTAATCCCAGCACTTAGGAGATAGAGACAGCGGATCTCTGTGAGTTCCAGGCCAGCTGGGCTACAGAGAGACCAGTTTCAAAAAGATTTAAAAAGAAAAAGGTAATTTTCACTTTCAACATGGTGTTTTTCACTTCTACACCTAAAGTAAAAATTAGGGCTCTTTGCAATAATTATCTCCCAACTTTTTTGCATTTTTTCAGAAGTCAGTGTGTAAAAACAAGTGGTAAGGTAAGTTTAAATTTTAGAGCTATTTAGCAGAAAATTCATCAATTACCTTAGGGCATCAGCATTTTTTTCTTGTTGGCGTTTAAGTCCTTCTTTAATTTTTTCGGGGCTAAGCAATGTCTGGTTGACAGAAGGATTTTTTGATTGCTGAAGTAATTCTGCTATTGCAACACATGACTTCGGAATCTTATTAAAAAGGAAAAACAGAGTTACAACACATACTACAACCTGGATCATTACCAGATATGAAGTACCTCCCCACAAAAGGCTAAAGTACTGAAGATTTGGTCCTTGACAAAAGCAGCATTGAGAGGCAGGGCCTGGATGAAGTGTCTGGGTCATGAGGGCTTTACCTCTATCAATGGATTAATCCACTGATGGAGTCAAAATTTGAACTCTTAAGCAGTGGAACTGGGGAAGGTGGAGAACATGGACTTGAGGGCACACCATTGAAAGGTGTATCTTGGTCCTAGCCCCTTCTTGCTACTCCTTCCTGCTTCTTGGTTGCCTGAGGTAACTTCTTCCACTGTGCACTCCTGGGCATGATGCTCTGCCTTACCTGAGGTCCTATGTACTAAAACCTCTTGACACTGTGGATCAAAAGAAATCTTTTCTCCTTTAAGCTGATCTTGTCATGTGACAAAAGGTCTAAGTAATATATGGATGAACCTTGAAAATATAACACTAAATAAAAGAAGCCAGATATGAAAGGCCACAATTTTATGATTCCCATCTATATGAAATGTCTACTAATGGGTAAATTCATAAAGAAAGTAGATTAGTACTGCCCAGAGGTAAGGGGTGTGAAGGAATGCCATTGGGTACAAGGTTTCTTTTAGTGAAGAAGACCTGGCATGAGAGTGCTTACACATATCTATGAATATACTATATACAAGTATAAAACTGTAAGTGGGTGAATTTTATCATACAGGATTTAAAAGTTTTGAATTACATTTTATTTATTGCATGAAAATGTATGAGTGTGTCAGCAAGCTTGACACATTACATGTGAATGTCAAAAGACAACTTGCAGGAGTTGTCCATATGGTCCCCAAGGATTGAATACAGGTCATCAGTGTTAGTGGTAAGTGCCTTTCCCCCTGAGCCATCTTGCTGACCTCATGGTAGGATTTTATCACAAGTTGTCATTATTATTATTTTTTTCCAAGGAAGCTGAGAGTGGGGCCAGGCATGGTGGCACATGCCTTTAATCCCAGCACTAGGATCAGGCCAGCTTGGTCTACATAACAAGTTCCAGGTCAGCTAGGGCTACTGGGAGACCCTGTCTCAAAAAGACCAAAAGATAGATGATAGGTAGGTAGGTAGGTAGGTAGATGGATAGAGATAGATAGATAGATAGATAGATAGATAGATAGATAGATAGATAGATAGAAAGAAAGAAAGAAAGACAGAGAGAGAGAAAAGAAAGAAAGAAAGAAAGAAAGAAAGAAAGAAAGAAAGAAAGAAAGAAAGAAAGAAAGAAAAAGAAAAGAGAGAAAGAGAGAGAGAGAGAGAGAAAAGAGCTGGGTGTGGTGGTACATGCCTATAACTCCAGCACTAAGGAGGCAAGAAGATAGGAGTTCGAAGTCAAATAGGCTACAGAGTTAGGACCTTGCCTCAAGGGGAAAGTCATATGGGGATGATAGTCACAAACAGTGAGGGATACTTTTACAGCTGCAGTGATAACTCTGGATGTTAAACCGAGAGTGATGTAAACCATAGTCAATCTGGGTAAAGAAGGGATTCAGTGACTCACCCTTCTGTCGGCCTCGCACATCAAGGAGGTGTGAATATGTATTTTTTAGATGACTTATTTGTGTATGTGTGCATGCATGCATTGGTGCCCCTGGAGGCCAGAAGGAGGAGTCAGATCCCCTGTACCTAGAGTTTCAGACTGTTGTGACTCATCCAATGTGGGTGCTGGGAATTGAATCTGGGTCCTCTGGAAGAACAGCAAATGCTCATAACCGCTAAACTATCTCTCTAGTCCCCTAAAGATGTTTTATTTTTTATTTAAAAAAAATTATTCCAAAGAGAGGTTATTTACTTATTATTTATTATTTTATTCCAAAGAGAAGCAATTTTTAACACATCTTTCCAGAAATAACTTGAAGCAGATTACATAAAAATATACACAATGAAGTTTAAAGGGGGAAAAATAGGAATAAGAAATTGAAGACCAAAGGATTTGCCAACATGGAGTCAACTTTGGTGGAATAATGAAGGTTTCCGTTAGCTTTGTTCTTTATTTTTTATCTATTTTTTAAAAATCATAATGAGTTTATTGGGCTTGCTAACAGAGTAGAGGGTGGGGTTTATATACAGAAAAGTGGGCACCCCCCCTCATTTACGGCTGCGCTGGGAAGTCTACACTCAAATATACATCCTGTGATTTCCTGACAGCCCCACAAAATAGTGAGAGAGGTGCCTCATGGCGTTCTCAGTCCCCAATGAGGAGACCTTAGCTGCATGTGGGGGAGGGGCTAAGGATAAAGATGTATTTTTAAAGTTCTGAGGTAGGCAAGAGTGGTGGTCATGCTTTCAATCCCAGCACTTGAGAGGCTGAAAACATGAGGACAGCTACAAGTTCAGGACCAACTTGGGCTACTGAGTGAGATCTTACCTTGGAAACAAACAAAACAAAACACTCAGATGGTATGCTATGTGTATCTCTATGTACCCATGAACCTTATTTCATTCACCAAATAGCATCTAACTTTAATATTTTGCACTGTAAGTTATGAACCTACTGGTTGATTTTTGTAGTTTTGGCTAATATGGCCAACCCTCTAACTTGTTAAAAAAAAAATCTGCCATGACAAGGTTTGGTGGCTCATGCCTATAATCCTATCATTCAAGAGGTGGAAATAGGTGGATCACTGTGAATCTGAGGCCAGACTGGTTAATAAAGCAAGTTTCAGGTCAGCCAGAGCTACTGAATGAGCTTGTCTCAAAACAACAAACAAGGACAAGGGAGGGCAGGGAGAAAATTTGCCATTGAGGGCCACAAAGAATGGTAACTACAACGATGTTAATCCATTGGGGCTTCTTGGTAGGAAATGATATGGCTTTCTCCTGGTCATGCTGTAACTTGTGAGTCCATCCTGTTACCTGCAATAATGATCACTAAAAAGCATTAGATGAAAAAAGGAAGCAAACGCTTTTAAAAAATAATCACGTCAAAAATATTACAGAGGGCTGGAGAGATGGCTCAGCAGTTAAGAGCACTGGCTGCTCTTGCAGAGGACCTGGGTTCAATTCCCAGCACCACATGGTGCCTAACAACCATCTATAGCTCTAGTTCCAGGGGATCCAATGCCCTCTTCTGGCCTCCATAGACATGGTACACTTACATACACTCAGGCAAAATACTCATACATAGATAAAAATTAAAAAAAAATTTTTTTAATTACAGAAAAAAAAAGAAATACAGAAAATAAAAGTCAGATTTTCTACTACAATTTGAATGAACAAATGGTTTGCTTACTGTAAAGTCCAAGCCAATTGTTTCGTATTGTCTATGAATCTTTTCTGCAAGGTCATCAAATAATCTCACTATTGAAGGCTTTTCCAATGACATTGCTTGGCTAAGCCCTGAGGAAACGAGTGCTGGCCAAGTCTGCACAATACAGTCCCAATCGTGAAGGTTTGCCAGGCACACACCACTGTGATTTCCAAGGAGACAATACAAGGCGCCCTATAACAACAAATACATTTACATGGAAAGTTTAGCTGAATACAACATGGTGTTTTAGTTTCACACTGATTCTTAAATACTTATGAAACTGATTTGTAAGTAAGTTCATACATTTAATGTTATTTTTAGAATCTTGAACGTGAGATTTAACTATGTAGTATCCATTAATATTTTCTCTAAGTCATTTAATAGAGGGTTTGCTATAAGAATGGCCCTTAGGTAATACTTAAAAAGGTAACAATGTTTCTAAGAACACAGAGTCCATCCTTATTTTCTTCTGATACCATAAAAACCATGAAATATACCACTAAGTATTTTCTGGATCTATAGGTTGAAACAATTTATCAAATAACAGTTAGTATGCAGATGCTAAATACATAAAAACTTGGTTACTTGGGAAGAGTGGGAGGAGTGGATACCATCAAGATACATTGTATAGACTTGGAGTTAGGTTAAAAAAGAAAAAAAATACATTGTATACAAGGAATGAACTTGTCAAATAAATATTTTTAAAAACTTGATTATTTAGGTACACTATGTAGTTTTTACTGACAAAAGTACAACTAATCAGAATGATTCTGATGAAGTAGGTGCATTTTCTATTAGCAACAAAACATTTTGTTACTTCTAGAACACTTTTTCCTAGTTTCCAGTCCAGACTCTATCCCACCCACTGCATATTCTACTCCCCTCTATAGCCTCTACATATAGTCATTGGTAACCTGGACATCTCTTGTTTTGTCCATTCATGACATTCTTCCCAAGACCAACCAACATATGATCCAATTGAGTCAGACCTACAAGGAACACTCAACACAAGGGTGGGAAGTCAGCAAACAATTTTTGGAAAGGGTCAGAATGTAAGTAAGAAAGTAAACACTAGGGTCACTTGGTATTAGTCTCAACTACTTACCTCTGACACTGAATAAAATAATGAAGAAAGTCACAGAAACTACATAAAAAGAACGATGCATTCTAATAAAACCTTAGTTATAAAAGGCTGTTAACTAAGCCTGGCCTATAGTCTGTTGATCTGTCTTAAAAGCTAACTGTTAAGTAGGGGCTGGAGAGATGGCTCAGCAGTTAAGAACACTGGTTGTTCTTGCAGAAGACCTAAGTTTGAATCCCAGCACCCACATTTCTGTCCTCTGTGGGAATTGCACGACATGGGTGAACCACCTACATGCAGGCAATACATACACATAAAATAAAAATAATAAATAAAATATTAAAAAAAAAAAAAAAGCTAACTGTTAAGTAACATACTTGATCTTCCTCTAAATCCTCTCCAGAAAGCTGAGAGTGGTAACTGAGTCCTCCTTGGTAAGCTTTCTCTCTGCCTCTGTGACTGCTCCTCATTTCATACTTTCCTTCTGCTCTCTTTCCTCTCAGTCATCTTTTCTTCTCTTGCAGATTATTTTCATTTTATTTTATGTGTACGCGTGTCTTGCTTACATGCATGTAAGTGCACCCAGGTCATGCAGCTAGTGCTCTTAACCGCTGAGCCATCTCTCCAGCCCCCTCGGTCATCTTTTTTATTTGCCTTCTAATTTTACACTTTATTTTACTAAATATTTATTATTTTTATTTTATGTGTATGTGTGTATTGCCTGCATGTAGGTAAGTGCACCCATGTCATGCAATGTCTGTGGAGGACAGAAGAGGCTGTCAGATCCCCTGGAACTGGAGTTACGGACAGTTGTCAGCTGCCATGTGGGTGCTGGGATTCGAACCCAGGTCTTCTACAAGAACAGTCTGTGTTCTTAACTGCTACACTATCTTTCCAGCCCCCATAATTTTACGTTTTATTTTGAGATGGTTCTTATTGTGTTGCCCAGGCTAGCCTTCAACTCCTTATCACAAAAGAGCTCTCCCCCGCAACTCCACCCCCAATAACATAACCAGTAGTATAATCCAGAAGCTTAGTAATGGATACCACCACTCTTAATTTTATCTATTATTTTTATTTTATGTGTATTGCCTACATGTATGTTAAGTGCACCCATGTTATGCAAAGCCCACAGAGTTCAGAAGAGGGCATACCCTGGAACTGGAGTTAAGAATGGTTGTTAGCTGCCATATGAGTGCTGGGAACCGAACCTGGGTCCTCTCCAAGAGTAGCCAGTGCTCTTACCACTGAACCATCTCTCCATTTTTCAGGCTCCTCATATTAATTTTCAGGCTCCTCACTATTTATTATCTCTCCATCAACCCACCAACTAATATAGACTCCACTGTGTCTTGAAAATATGTTATATGCCTTATTTCGTCTGTCTTCTGCCCTTCCTTCATGCTGGTTATCCTAGGCAACTTAGCTATTCTCTTCTAAATGAAGTGGCTGCACCTTGTATTTTCTCCATGATAACACTATTAAAATGTAAGATGAAATGACATCTTCAATTTACATACATTTAAAAATATATAACAGGAGCCAGGCATGGTGGTGCATGCCTTTAATCCCAGCACTTGGAAGGCAGAGGTAGGCAGATCTTTGGGGGCTACAGGGAGACCCTGTCTCAAAAAGACACACACACAGATAGACAGACAGACAAAGCAAATATAACAAAATCTTAGTACAGATTCTGAATAGTGGATATGTGGATACTTAATGTAGAATTAAAAACAGAACCTATACCTTGAACTGCTGTTGCGTGACATCTTGTCTATCAGGTCGTAGGAACTCCAAAATCAAGGGGATGATATCTCTGCAGCAGAAGTTATATGCTCCCAGGGCCGCAAAAAATGTTTGCTGAGCCTTGTTTCTGACCTAGGGAAAATATTAAAAGAAGAAAAGAATTTCAAAAGATGTTGAAAGGCCAGGTATGGTGCTGCACGCCTTTAGTCCCAACACTCAGGAGACAGGCAGGTCTCTCTGAGTTTGAGGCCAGCCTGATCTATGCAGAGAGTGTCAGGGTAGCCAGGGTTACATAGTAAAACCCTGTATCAAAAAAACAACAAAAAAAAATTATTATTTTTATTTTATGTCTATGAGTGTATTGCCTGCATGTATGTGAGTGCACCCGTGTCGTGCAATGCTGCGGAGGTCAGAAGAGGGCTTCGGATTCCCCTGGAAATGGAGTTAAGGACGGTTTGTAGCTACCATGTGGATGCCGGGAGTTTGAACCCGGGTCCTCTGCAAGAGCAGTCAGTGCTCTTAACCACTGAGCCATCTCTCCAGCCCCAACAAAAATTTTTTTAAAAACAAAACAGAAGCCTAAATGAAGTATAAAAACAAAGTGATAATTATTTGGATGTTTTCCTAAATAACAGAAAAATATATCAAAAATAAATAAATGATTTGCAAAAATAAATGATTATTAAAAGGAAAATATTATTACTAATGACATCCATTGGTACTTTTGATAAAAGAGAGATTGAATGGTACTGAAAAACAACTGTCTAATAACACAGCTAAAAATAAACAGCGGGCATACTAATAAGTTACTCTTGATAAGAATTGGATTTCCTATGACTACACACAGAAAATTAGAAAGAGTATGCATGGATCTCAGAATTTTTTCAGTTTCATGTGCTTTTGGTACCATACTATCTAAAGGCTGGACTGTACAAGTCACATTGGAGGCAGCTCCTTGAAACCTAAACATTATATGACCTTCCCAGAGTAGCCTTCAAAATTCCATTTAGTTAAGTGGCAACACCATAATACTAGCATAATCTTAAAATTATAAATTAAAAAAAAAAGAAGCAATTTAAATTGGATGTATTAGTGCATGCCAATAATCTCAGAACGTGAGAGGTGAAGGCTGGTAGACAGGGAGTTCGAGGCCAGCCTAGGCTACATAGCAAAGCCCTGGTCAGGGAGTAGGGGGATCCTAAAAAGAGAAACAATTAGGCAGCAAATTTAAATGTTTTCGTGTATTAAGAAAAAAACTTGAATATATCTGAGATTTGGAAAATATTTTCAATGCCAGTATGGGGAAAGGCAGGAATTGTCTAGATTTTAGATCTAGAGGAGGGACTATTTAAATGCCCCTACTGAAACAGGGCCACTTAGATTGCACACAGTAAAATGAGAATGTGGGGAGGGGAGAGTGTTTAGACAAGCCTCACCTGACTGTATGAACTTGTTGATAATCGAAGAAGATCTCTGATCATATCTTGATGTACTCTTTTGTACTCACAACCTTCAACAGTTAGTGTTCGTAACTTGAAAAAGAAATAATATAAATCAGGGCTCAAAGTGTTCACTAAAAGTTTATTTAATTATGAAAACCATAAATAATACAAACTATTCATAGCATTTCAAAGGTTTATGACCGAAAAGGTATTTACCTCATGCTGCAACATCACCCTGTCGATTAATAATGCTCTGATATGCTGCTTTTTTCCGTGGAGCTAGAAAACAAGGTAGTAAACATTTCAATGTTTTCACTGAGTGATTTCAACAATGGACTCCTGAATCCCTTAATGAAAACTTATCTTAAAGCATGGCCACAAATGGGCAAGGTGGTTCAAGAATAAAACCAATTGCTACATATACCTAACAACATGAGTTTGATGCCTACAACAAACATAGTTAAGAATTGACTCCTGCAAGTTGTCCTCTGAACTTCACATGCACCCTGTGGTGCACACATATCCACATGCACACATATATACAAATAAATACATGTAATTAAAAAAATGTTTTGAATTGTTCTCCTTGAATTGGAGAGATGGTTCAGCGGTTAAGAGCACCCACACAGGCAACTCCCAACTGTGAGTAACTCCAGTCCCAGAGAACTTGACACCCTCTTCTGGACTTCATGGGCACCTGCCATCACATGCACAAATCCACACACAGACATACACATTTATACATAATTCAAAATAAATCTTCAGTTATTTCCCTTTTATACCTTTATCACAGTAGCCGCTCAAGTTCCCCAATCCCACCTTTTTTCAAAACATCCTGGTCCTATCTTAATGCCAGTAACTTGATGCCAGCTGGATTTTTCTTCATGTAGACCATAATATTCTGACTGTTGACCCAGTTTCTACTCTGTTTCTTAGCACTTATATTTCACAGTGGTGGCAGAGCTTTCTAATATTCAGTAAACTGAGTATTGATTTTTCCTATATGCAAATTAATCTTAAGAACTTTTAGCCAGGTAAGACGGTGCATGCTTAAAATCTCTGCAGCTTAGGAGGCTGAGCCAGAATTAACAGGAATTAAAAAGGCCAGTCAGGGCTAAAACATGGCAAGTCCCTTCTCAAAAACAAACAAACAAACAAACAAACACATTTTAGTGGCTCTCCATTGTTGAAAACGAACTTTTTCACAACAAAATTATGAATCTAGTTTACCATTTAACACTCTTCTAAAGCATACCATACTTCCCATTTCCATCATTTTTATGTACTGTTCTATATAAAATATCTATCACAACTAATACACAGCATTTATAGATTCCACTTCAGTCCAACTCCACTGTGGAATGCTGCTCCAGACAGTGCCTCTCTTCTCAGACAGTCTCATGCTCCTAGAGAGGCTTTTGCTATTTTTTATTACTGGAGCATGAATATAATACAAGAAATGTTTCTCTCAGATTTACATAAACTTCATGACTGTGCGCCATTCTCATAAACTTCTTCTAGTTTTTCTAAGATAGCCAGAATGCTATTAGCAAATTCCCACATAGAATTCAGAAACGAGGGCTGAAGAGGTGGCTTAGTGGTTAAGAACACTGGTTGTTCTTGCAGAAGACCTGGATTTGAATCCCAGCACCCCCATGGCAGTTAACAACTGTCTGTAACTCTAGTTCCAAGGGATCCGACGCCCTCTTCTGACCTCCATGGGCATTTCACGACATGGGGGCACTTACGCACATGTAGGCAATACAAAAAAAAAGAATTCAGAAATGATCTTGGAAAGTAGCAGATGATTTTACATATGTAAAATACCTTTTCTTTCCTTTTTAGCAGTTCTGGGAATTAAGCTTAGGGTCTCACACAAGCTAGACAACTCGTCTATGCCATGTTTTTTGCCTTCATGTATTATTATTAAAGCTACTACATTTACTTATGCAGAAAGGCTTCTTTATGGAAAGGGACCCCCAAATCAGGTGTTAAACACCTTCTAAAAAATATTCAGACTTTAGGGGAAAATACTGACCCGATTTTCCATTGATTTCTTCACTAAGTTAAAACTTTTCCATCGAGAGTCAAATTCATGTTTATGAGATCCTTGAAATTGCAAAAGGTCGCCAATAATCTGTCAAAGAATTTCATATTTTATCATAAGTCATTAATCAAGCCCAACTATATTAACAGTAGGAGCTGCAGAAAGCCAATTCTACCTTTATAATAAGAAACAATGACTTGGTATCATCTTCTGAATTCTCAAGTATGTGGTCTAAAATGGGAGAAGAAAAAAAATTCAGTTGAAATATTCTAAATTTACTACAAACACCAATTCACTGCTTAACAACAGCAACAGTAGCAACAACAACACCACCCCCGAAATGCCAATGCTCTCCCTCTTTGAATAAAAAATGTTAAGTAAAAGCACAGATCATAGACCACAATTCCTAAACCTTCTGACTACTAAAGATGAATATATACATATACTTACTAAGAAGTTTCCTTACGACTTTAGCAATTGCTTCTCGGTGGTTCTCTCTAGATAGGTCTATTAAAAAAAAAACAAAAAAAACAAGAGAAAGCATTTTAGACACTGAATGTTCCTCATTTCACTGAATTTCTTACAATAGCGCCTTAAAACATAAAGTGCCCAGAAGGGGAAAAAATGGCTTTGCCTTTATCTTAATTGGATTAGTGAATCGGCATTTAAAAGCTGTCCTCTGAATCTACACACATACCCAAAATAAATAAATGTAATTTAAATTTTAAAAAGAGAATTTAAGGCATAATGAACATCATGATACAGAAAGACCTACCCTTTGCACATAGCAGTCGAATTATTGACCCAATTTCTGTTATTTACTGGCAATTTTTTTATCTAATAATTTCTAGTTTTTCTTTTTTTTAGACAGGGTCTCCCTGTAGCCCCTGTTGGCCTGGAACTCAGTATGCAGACCAAGCTGGTCTTGAACTCACAAGAGCTCCGCCTGCCTCTGCCTCCCAAGTGCTGGGATTAAAGGGGTGAGCCACCATGCAGGGACCAGTTTCTAGTTTCTTCAGAAATAACGAAAGGGATTGCTGTGTAGTTAGTCCATTTTATATACTAAAAAGAATCTAAGTCATAATTAGAAAACTACTCCATTTTAATTTTTACAGAGTAGACGACTAAGTAGCCCACATATACTTTCTCTGATTAGTATTCACATACCATAGTCAAGTCCAGTACATAGCTTTGTCTCCTCTAAGGACACCATACTTGGTACCCTGTATAAAAACAAGAGTGCCTGCATGTATTAATAATATCAACACTAAAGATCAAAGAGGAAAATCTCATTATTACAATGTTTAAATTAAAACAATGATAAGCTTTATACTTCTGAAGAGTAATGCTTTGTTTCAATAAGCATATTAATATCTTAAAGAAAATGTTAATTTAGAGGGGAAAATTCACTTCTCAGTAGAACACTGTATTGATAATTGAATACTAAATGGAAAAACTTAAATCCACTGATAAGCACTTACACATTTATACAAAGAAAATTCTGCTTCATAATTTTATAATGACATTTAAACACAAATCAACTTTCCAGGAAGCACAAAGCAGACAAGCCTCTATAGATAATTATTTCTGTATCTTTTTACACCAGCAAAATGGATCTTTCCTAATCCCTGCAGTAAAATACTATTGCTTTTAAAGAAATTCTATGTAAAAATTTACATGTCTTTGCCGGGCGTGGTGGTGCACACCTTTAATCCCAGCACTAGGGAGGCAGAGGCAGGGAGATCTCTGGGAGTTCAAGGCCAGCCTGGTCTACATAGTGAGTTCCAGAACAGCTGGGGCTACAGGGAGACCCTGTCTCAAAAAGACCAAAAAATAAATAAATAAATAAATAAATTTACATGTCCTAAATGAATATCTGCTACTAGCCAGGCATGATGGCTCATGCTGTATTCTAGCACTCTGGAGACTGATGCAGGAAGGTAAGTGTGAATTACAGGACAGCCTGGACTAAAAAGTGAGACTTCTGCAAAAAAACAAAAACAAAAACAAACAAACAAACAAAAACCCCAAAACAACCCCAAAACGATGTTACCACAACCAGATCCAGCTAGTTAAATTCAGTGAAAGGCTGAAAGATATCTTTTAGATATATAAGAACATATTTTTTTTAGGAAGAATAAAAATTTATATTTGAAATACAGATTTTCTTCAGTGAAAAATCTACCTCAATTTTCAACATTTCAAATTATGAGATTTGGTTCAACAACTGCTCCAATATGAAGAGGTGGTACTAAGAAGTGGAACACAGGTAAAACTGCAATAACCACAAGTGAACAGAGCTCACAAGGCTAATTAGTGAATAGAAAATGTTACTTATCATTAATGAACTTACAGCATTTATAGTGGGGAAAATGTTACTTTTAAATCAACATACCCCTCAAGCGAACCTTCATAACTCATAAGTAACTCATTAGCTGAGTTATTTAAAGTTATCCCCATCATATTTAACTTACAAATCCTGAAAGCTAGGTAACAGGGAATGACACTGGGATTACTGAATGCCATTGTAATTCAGTGCCTACAACAGCAACATCTTTTCAAGTTTCCAAGCCAAAGCTACAGAATATAAACAAGGAATGGGTCTCTTTTTCATAAATGTACTTGTAAGATTCATTAATACACTATATAGTAAAAACAAAAACAACAATAAAAACAAAAAAACACCACCCATTTGCTTTTCAGAGACTTTCTAAAACGTGGCTATCATTCTACAAAGTTTCAGCCTGTGGCAACAGTTTGTGAATCTGAGCATCTTGTTAACTTCTGTATGATCAGAAATACATATGTACTCAAAATCCAGACAGTAGAAAATAAGATTCCTTTACAGTGAATTTGAATCTCTACTGAAATTAGATTTCACCACTAAATAGAAAAGTTTGTTCTCATAGAATACTGATGCTAAAGCATAAGGGAGGAATCACCCCCTTTCCTATAGAGCATGTGGAAGGGCTTGACATGAGCTGGTATATGAGAACAGGTATCTCTTCACTGCTGATACAAACCTAGAAGTTTCTTAAAGTAAAAATACAACTGTACTTTACCAGTGCATAGTGATACATTATAGTAAATTAAGTGTAAGTTTCAATCAGTCACATTATCCTTAACAAGATTAAAAAGCACGCCTTTAATCCCAGCACTCAGGAGGCAGAGGCAGATGGGTCTCTGTGAGTTCAAGGCCAGCCTGGTCTACACAGTAAGTTCCAGGACAGCTGGGGCTACAAGGAGACCTTGTCTCAAAAAGACCAAAAAAAAAAAAGTAATCTCCACAAGTAAATTGTTTTCCATAATTTTTATTGCATTAAAAAAATACTATTTGAGGGCTGGGAAGATGGTGCAGTGAACAAAGTACTTGCTGTACAAACACAAGGATATGAGTTTAGACCCCAGCACCCAAGTACAAGCTGGGTGTGGTGGCACGTGCCTAAAATCCTAGAGGGGAGGGTTTACCAAAGGATCTCAGGGGCTTTCTGCCTAGCCAGTTTAGCCAAATTAGCAAGCTGCAGGTTCAATGAGACTCTGTCTCAACAAGTAATGTGGAGAGCAAGAGAGGAAGACATTACATTACACACATTTCTGACTCAGCAACATCAATCATACTATAATCACATTTTAAAAAATTTCATCTAAGTCTGAAGCTTAAACCTATGTATCAACTTCGAATTGCTTTCTATCAGAAAATCTGAAGTATCATCATATATCCTACACAAACAAAAACAAAGAAGCTTAATCAAGTGGAAAAAACCCAGTTTATATAAGATTTTAAAATACTCAAACTTAAAAACGGTTTACTTTCTAATTCTACTTTTCAAAGTCAAAATACAATTTCCATGTCTTCAATATATATGGTATTTAATTATAAAAATATTTCAAGAGAAATATTACCCAAGAGAAATGTCATCCAAGAGAATTTCTTTATATAGTCATTTATCTAAGAACCAGCTTTAATTTGATCTGTTCCTACTTATCATAAATTAAACTCTAATTAGGTTGACATGTTTTACATCAAATGTTTCTCAGCAAGTATACACAGTAGATGTGGCATGCCTTTAATTCCAGCACTCAGAAAGCTGAGGCAGGGGAATCATTGAGTTTGAGGCCAGCCTGGATTACATAAAGAGATCCTGTCTCAAAACACAGAAAAACAAACAAAAAGTAAAAGCAGCAAATTCCATACTGCTGTGTGAAACTCATCCTGTTCATTCACTCACTCACTCATTCATTCATTCATCTTACAAGCCAGTAATAGAGAACGAAACACAATTCTATGTATGTAATAATGAGGCCAAATCAGCTTTATAGCTCCTAGATAGTACTAGGCCACCCAGTAATTTATAACAAAATGTTTTAGACTTTGGGTCATTTTAAAGATTAATGAATTATCCACTACTATGCTATTTGAACCACTAGATGGCAATCTCATCATGAAACAGACACAGTATTATACACAAGTCTTCCTGTGCAGAAGTGAAAGAGCACCATACCATCTAAATAAAAACACAGGAGACAGACATGAAGTTGGCCCTAGTAGGATTTGTCCTCTTTATGGTAGAAGCGTTCACAAGAGACAGCTGGCCTGTTTCTGTGTACCCAATTCTGTGCATCAGTAACAGCTGAAAATAACACAACTGAAAAGCTCCTCTTACCCTACATGTGAACAAAGGGTTGCTAAGAGAAACTGTACATCCTGGAGATTTCAAATTAACTGTGAGAATAGAAGCTATTTTCATGTCTGACACACAAAGCTTTTAAAAATCAATGAAAACAGTCAGAAGGTGAAATAAGGAGAAAACAGGGTTACTCACCATGGAGTAGTAACTGTTTCCTTTTCTGTGAGCAGCTTCCCCAGCAGAGCTGGGTAGTTTCCTGGAGGTGCCAAGAGAGGTTAGCTAGCCCTGCCCCTCATTGCATACGCAACACATCCTTTCACATAGCAATGAAATGGTCTCAATCTTAGACCTCAAGGATATTTCTGAATGGGAAATTAGTAAAAGCTGAGATCCTAAGATTGATATAACTGTGATCTAACAGATCAGAGGAAAAGGGGACGAAGTAAAAGAAGTATTTTGAGATGAAAAGTGGTAACTCCTCTACCTTGAGTAACCCTGTTTTTTAAGATGTTGATTTTTGCATCCTGTGATAGCTTGGTTAGACCTATAAGATTCTACAGAACGTGTACTGAAAAAGGAGAAAATTGTGGATTTCAGGATTAAAGGCAAATGTTCAAAGTTCCTGTGTGACGCTGGAAAGATCTAATTCAGCTTCTACATCTCCAAAGGTAGAACTGTATGTCCTAACTGCAGGACTAGTGCCTCTCTTGAAGAATTAACTAGAAGTTCCAAGAGCAAAACAGGGGGAGAGTCCACTGCCTGTCAACAACTGATGGTACCTAACATAACTGTAAAACTCAAATTGTTTGAGTTGTATTAAACTGAAAACTCTTACTCTTTATAACCCTCAAGGACCTTATTATAATTCATATTTTGGCACAGTAAAGTTTATGGTAATTACAAGTATTTCATAACCACACATGGGTAAAGGCCCAAAGTGTGCTCAAAAGCTGCACTGTTTACTTTCATACTTGGGATTCAGCTTTTTATATTTTGCCAGTCACTAATCTACACAGCATAGAAAAAAATTTTCACATTCAATAGTCATTTCCCTAACAGTGAAATTAAAAAGCATCACATAAACTATTAGAAACTAAGCTACATTTTCTTATGATGAAACTCAGAAGTGAACAAGCTTTTAGCTTTTCATCAGTTTTCCAAAAGACAAAAACTTTATTACCAACAAACACAGAAGGCAAATTTAATTGTGAGTACACCGACTGAAAGGATTACAGAAGCTAGAATTTTTAAAAAATATTTATTATTTTTAATTTTGTGTATGAGTATATTACCCTGCAGGTGTTTAAGTAAACCTGTGTCAAACAATTGCCCATGGAAGGCAGAAGAGGGCATCAGATTCCTCTGGAACAGGAGCTGTATACGGTTGTTAGCCACCATGTGGGTGCTGGGAATGGAACCAGAGTCTTCTGCAAGAGCAGCCAGTACTCTTAACTGCTGAGCCAGCTCTCCAGCCCCCCAAAGCTAGAATGTTTTATAATTAAGACTTTGATGAAAAATTTAAATATAAATTGAAAAACACCATTTGAGCTGCTATTAGTTCCAAAGACTGTTCTGGTATTATAGAACATGAGTGTCTCATAAGTCTACAACTAGATTGACATTAACAAGAGGCATCTCCCTAGGCATCTGAGGCATTATACTAGCATACTCGCCACAGTTTTGCATCCTTCTCTTCACACCTGGGACATTATCCTCCATTTCCTATAGGTTAAGCAATATTTTTTTCCTCTGTTAGCTTTAACCTGCTGGTAATCTCTGAATTATGCTCTATTCCTTCCTCACACTGAGTATAACTTCATATCATGGAATGGAGACACTGACTTAAATTATTTTGCTGTATTTTTTTTAAGTCACCTTAGATTTAGATGATTTTAACAATTATTGCACTATATAAGAAAAAGAATTTTAGACATTTTAAAGACTGCTTTATTAAAGATGCATTCACCTTGTGCAATAAAAGTCAAAATGGACAGAGTAGCACTTCACCAAAATAATCTCAAGTTTTGGATAAAGGCAATACATGTTATCACTGGAAAGATTCTGTTAAGAACTTCTTAAAAGCCAAAGGAAGGCCTTTTAAATTCTCTTTGGCAATTCAAATCAAAGAGATGATCATTTGCTTTTAATTCTACATAATGCAATTATCCTGCATATAGGATCTGAAAATATGTAAATTAATGATTTTTAAAAAGTGGTTTTATATTATAGAAACATTACATTATTTTTATTCAATGTGTTTATGACTTCATCTATATTTTATATTAAAATTTAACTTCAAATGTAAAAATTTGTCCCCTCCCCTTTTCTTTTCCAAAGATAGGGTCTCACTATGTAGCCCAGACTGGCCTCAAATTTGACGTTCTCCTGCCTCAGTCTCCTGGGTGCTGCAAGCATGTGCCACCATTCCTGGCTAAAGATGAAAATTCTCAAACAAACTTTTTCAGTCTAAATATATTTTCTGAGAAAAGCCTATGACACCCAGTTATCAATTTTAGAGCTTACAATGCATAGCACTATATTGCATAGTATGGTACACTAAAAAATTTTAGAATATACTCAATTATTGAAAATGCATCTCATTACATAAAAACTGAATTGATTTGATGTAACCAAGTATAAGAAAACTTGTCTTAAGGGTGAGAAAGGTTTAGACAGGGTCTTGCTATGTAGCCCAGGCTGGTTTCAAACATGCAATCCTCCTACCTCAACCTCTTGGGTATTGGGATTACAAATGTGAACCATAGCATGTAGCTTAGAAGGAACTTCTGACATGATACATGTTTACTTCAAGAGAAAACTTAGTCAGGCTTGGTGGCTTGAACCTATAATCTCAAAATGCTAGAAGCTTAAGGTGAAAGCACTGACACAAGTTCCAGGCTTAGCTTAGGCTACAGAGTGAGACTCCCATCTCAAAATAAAAAAACAAAACAAAACAAACAAATGCCAGAAAGATAAAGGCTTGCCTCAATAGATTATGACAGTGTGCATGGCACAGAGCCACATGTTGGTATGAAATGCAAGACAAACACTTAAGTATCCTCAGCTGACCTCAATACTGCACCCCAAACAACACTCAGTACTAAAAAGTTTATAACAAAAGACATATGCTTTCACTTGCAGACAAATTGTTGAATTAAATGGCCCCGAGTCTCACTGTCAACACTTTCAAGTAGACTGATACGCCAAATTTGGTAAGCAGTAAATAATTTTCTGCATGCTGCACAAAGATTACGCTTTTATAATACGGCACAAGATTAAGATCACTGGAGAGAAAAAAAACCTCAAAGTCTCGCGTTTAAAAATATAGTTAATAAAATTTTTTTTTAATTTTAAAGGTGGGTATTAAAAAATATATGTATATAGTTGAAAACCAATCTTTCTTAACAAAAATGACTATTGGGTAAAATTGTTCTTACAACTATAAAATGAGTGGTTGAAAAACTAAAGTTCTTTTTAAGGAATTCAGCAAATTCTTAGACAAACTTAAAACATATTTTCCTACTTAAATGATCCTATTAACCCTAACACTTCAAAAGCTCAATGCTAAGAAATGCTTTTAGAGTGAAATGATAGGAAAAGTATGACTCCCTCAAAGTTTATGTGTTGGAAAAAAGAAAACAAGTAATCTCCTTAAGCCCACTTCTGTAAAGGGTAAAACTGGGTTAGCTACTCATTTTTATGTGCTCTTCATTAAGTCTCTCAAGACTATGTTGAGAAAAAAAAGATCTCAAAACACAGAAGCTAAGAGCCATCTGCTGAACAAGTGAACTACGCTGACTGCTGGTGCTCATTTCACAGTGACTCCCTGTCAGCCCCTGACAGCACTAGTGATGGGTAAACTGCAACATTCATTCCAAATAATTGTTGAAACACAATTAAAAATCCTAAGAGCAACTTGACATATCTAAAACTTTAAATCATACTGGATAATGTTGAAGATATTTTTATTAAAAACACTATAGGATTTGTTTGGTCTGAGCTACAAAAGCCTAAGTCAATGCTGACTCAGCAGTCAAAGTAGTGTGTTTTTTGTTGTTAGTTTGTTTTTTGTTTTAAAGAATATCTTAAATTTGCATATACATTTATTACCTCCAAACTGTTATTTTAAAATTTATTGACCTCTAAAGATATTCTATCTTGGTACCATATGAAAAACTAGGTAAGAATTTTATAGACCTAAATTGTGCCTTAGGTGTTTTTGACCTAAGAATTACAAATGTGGAAGGTTAATACAGAAACAACAGCAACAAAACAAGCAGTAAATCCATTAAGTGAGCAAACTTAAAATATGTGCCAAATGGCTAAATAGTATAACACATAGTTACTTTTTACTTACAAGTTAGTAACTGGCTCTCCTTTCAATGGAGGTAGGAGGTTTCCGGAGCCAATTAAGCAGTTGTGTACTACAGTGAGACTCTGCAGAATATCATCTCTAAATAAGAGAAAAGATATTGTCATATTTAGAAGATGCCTAATTCATTTCTAACAAGGCTTCTAGAGGCTAAGGTGAAAAACAAACATTTATCAAGTGGAGATATACAAAATTAGGTTAAGGAAACCACAAACACCTTCAATTTACCAATTTAATGGCACAAGAAAAATAGATTCATTGTTAACACTAGACCTACTTGCACTTAAACAACTGCCATATAAGAAGCTTTTTGTTTTCGGTCTTTTTGAGACAAGATCTCCCTGTAGCCCCTGCTAGCCTGGAACTCTATATGTAGACCAGACTGGCCGTGATCTGCCTGCCTCTGCCTCCTAAGTGCTGGAAGACACCCCGCCTGGCTAAGAAGCAATTTTAATTTAATCAACTCAATACCAAAGATCACTACCACCAATAGGAAGGAGAAACAATGGCACAGATTGTCTACTTCCATTCTTTTCAAAATGGAGTTTAATCCCATTACTCAGGAGGCGGTGGCAGAGGTAGGTGGATCTCTGTGAGATCGAGGCCAGCCTGGTCTACACAGTAAATTCCAGGCCAGCTGGGGCTACAGGGAGACCCTGACTCAAGAAAAAAATAAACAAAAATGGAATTGGAATCTGGCTACACA
>NW_008359442.1:3429246-3429809 GCF_000622305.1 Nannospalax galili | reverse complement strand
GAAGAAAAAAAAAAAAAAAAGGAAAAAGATACCTGAAGAAGGGTCGCTTTCTTCTGGAGTTGCTGAAGTAATAGAGCAGAGAGATTGTTGAAGATGACAGGATTCTACAAAAGTTCAAGTTTCTGTAATTTTGGTGGCAGTAGTGGTGGTTACTATGAAGGTTATGTGAAAGTTATAAAGATGATAAAAGTAAAAAAAAAAAGTGATGGGGCCGGGTGTGGTGGCTCACACCTTTAATGCCAGCACTTGGGAGGCAGAAGAAGGCAGATCGCTGTGAGTTTGAGGCCGGCCTGGTCTACATAGTGCGTTCCAGGACAGCTGGGGCTACAGGGAAATCCTGTCTCAAAAAAAGAAAGAAGAAGAAAGAAGAAAGAAGAAAGAAGAAAGAAGGGTAGTGCGTTCCAGGACAGCTGGGGCTACAGGGAAACCCTGTCTCAAAAAAAGAAAGAAGAAGAAAGAAGAAAGAAGAAAGAAGGAAGAAGAAGAAGAAGAAGAAGAAGAAGAAGAAGAAGAAGAAGAAGAAGAAGAAGAAGAAGAAGAAGAAGAAGAAGAAGAAGAAGAAG
>NW_008359442.1:3403937-3428887 GCF_000622305.1 Nannospalax galili | reverse complement strand
TTATTTTGATATATCACAGTGAAAGATTTATCGTCCTCTTTTTTTTTTTTTTTTTTTTTTTTAAAAAAAAAAAAAAAAAAAAAAAAAAAAAATGGGGGGCCTACAACTTACATACTTTCTAAAATGAAATTGCGAAGGAGAAAAGTTTCTGCTAGAAACTAGGGCAGAAATTACATTACAGTTTGTCTATTTAAAATGTTTAAATGGGGTTAGTGATGTAGCTAGTTAGCAGAGTGCCTGCTTTGTATGCACAAGGTCCTAGGTTCAATCCCCAGCATTGCACATGTCAGATATGCTAGAGTATGACTAAAATCCCAGCACTTGGAAGCAGAGGCAGGAGGATCAAAAGTTCAGGATCATCCTTGGCCAGCCAGGACTACATAAGAACCTGTCACAAAATAAAACCAAACAAAACATACCTCCAAAAGAACAGTTTAACTGCTGGTGAATTTTTTTTTATACAACATTAAATGGTTTTCTTAATACAGTTATGGCATATTTTCAAAACAAACATTGAATATTTATGTAAAAGGAGGTAAGGTAGGCACAGAGATTTTGTTTGGTCTATAACTGAAAAATACTAATTGATTATAAAGAAAACTAACCTGGACATTTCAAGTTCTCCATCCCCACAAGACTGGAGTTTGATGAGCTCAGGCTGAAGAAAGGAGTCCAGCAGATAGAAGGCAAAAGATATTTCCTCTGAGGAGGGAACATGCCACTGGATTCCCAGATCCCACAAATCCCCAGGTTTACCCCAGTCCTAAAAAAGCAAAGTTTTCCAGTAAGTTGTGAACTGGAGAAAACTATGTAGAACAAATATATACAAGAGACTCATGAAAATATCACATTACCCCTTTATTATCACTCCTGAAAAAACTCTCCCTAAAGACCATTTAAAATTTATATGAAGCTATCTAATTTAGCAATAAACTTCTGTGCAACTACAACAGTTAGAGATGGCACAACCACCAAGCTGTTTCAGGTACTAATAGAAAAGAAGAAAACTACCCAAGCATGGTAGTGTACACCTGCAATCACAGCACTGGAGAGGCTGATGCAGGAGGATCATAACTTCAAGGTCAGCCCAGGCAACATAATAGGAAAGGAAGGCAGAGGTTTATCTCCAATGCAAAGTTAATGGCATAAGCCTAATACAGTCCAGTAACATTTTAAAATAAAGAACTGACATTTTTATACATAGCAAGGAAAAACAATATACTTTGAATCAATTAGAAAAAGTACCCAGTATATTCTTAAATGCTAAATTATTGAGAATGCTTGCCTTGATAGGGAAGTATTCAGAAGGAGGCTTGTCAAAGCCACCAGGCACACTGCAGTACTCTGTGGGGTAGATAAGTGTGGTAGAACGAAGAAGATGATGCAAAAGGTTACAAGACAGCGTGTAACCCTGCTTACAGGTCAAATGCAGGGTTCTCTGGAGAATCTTTACAAGCTGCTCCCTATAAAGAAGCAACTTCTTCCCATCCACACGAGTAATCTGAGAAGATAGGAAAAATAGTTGGAAGTACTTGGTTTTAAATACCAAGAATGAATAATAAACTCAAGGTTCAATACAGTAGCTTAAAAAGTGTTTCTTGAACCTGTCTCCTAAAAAACAAAATCTTTAACTCCTTTCTCATTTTAGAACTGTTAACTATACTCAAATAATTAATTCTTTTTCTAAAATCACAACACATTTCTACCCTTAGGCTCTCATATGCCAAAGTAATACTCCTTTCAAAAGGGTCTAGATATCTGTAAAGGAACCAAAAATACTTAAATTTCTGAACTACTTCACAAAGGAAACTCAAAATTGACTGAGGATCAAATTTTTTTTAATGTAAAGTTATTTCCAAACCTGATAAACTCCCAGTTAATGAGTTGCTCATCATTAACTGCAAAATCTCTGAGAAGACTGGTGAACATGCAGTAATAAACATTTCCATGGTCATTTGACAATGAGAGAATATGAAAAGTTCTGACTTCTGCAACTATACCAAGAAATTCTCAGGCCCTGGTGGTACATGCTTTACTTCCCAGCACTCAAGAGGCCAAGAAAGAAAGAAAGATCACATAGAATTCAATGCTAGTGTGGGCAATTTAGATAGATCTTGATTCACCCTCCCCTAAATTCCCAAACCCCTGACTTTTCATGTGCTTTAAAAATCAGTTTGTCAAAAGGACTAAATCCTAAAACCAAGCTAATGCCCTCACATATTTTCTTCCAAAGATTTACAATACCTCAGACAGAAGCTGAAGATTCCACAGTAACTCCTTGTCTAACTCTTCTTCATTCAATACGTCATCATCTAAACATGGCAAAATAGCATCAGGAAAAAACATGAACCCCATTAAGTAGATTTCTTTAAAATATTTCTAGCTTATATTTCTAATAATTCAGATAGTCTTTTTTTGGTCTTTTTGAGACAGGGTCTCCCTGTAGCCCCAGCTGTCCTGGAACTCACTATGTAGATCAGGCTGGCCTTGAACTCACAGAGATCCGCCTGCCTCTGCCTCCCGAGTGCTGGGATTAAAGGTGTGCACCACCACACCCGGCAATTCAGATAGTCTTTGAGGGAGACTCCTTAGTTCTTCATAAAGATGAACTCACTACAAAAGTAGAAACCTATTTTTAAGAAAATCAACACACTGAGCCTGGAGAGATGGTTCAGGAGTTAAGAGCACTGGCTGCTCTTCCAAAGGACCCAGGTTCAGTTCCCAGCACACACACTGCAGCTAACAACCTTCCATACATGTGTATGACACAATTACATACATGCAGGCAAAATACTCATACACTTAAAATAAAATAAATAATAAAAGAAAATCAACGAATCAACTAAGACTTCTGTCATTCTATAGCTCACAAAATAGCTGACATTTTTCAAAGTAGCTCCTGATAGCTAGCTATGAAAACATTAATTTAATACAGTACAACTTTGAAACTACTTACCAACATGAATGACACATTTTAGAGGGGGTAGTTCTTCCCACAAAATACAAAGGTACATTGCTTTAAAAAAATCTTGATATTAACAGAGTTCTAGAAGCAAAAAACAACTATGTAGAATTACAGGCTCAAAACAAAGATGTCTCCTTTTTCTGACTTACTCATTGTAAGCTGAGTTATGACACCACAGCAGTGGGGGACAAAGAGCTTCAGGGACTCTTCCGGGCAGCACTGAAAATGGATTTGTATAAGTAAGTTCTTCCAAAAGGTAAGTAACAGTCAAAAATATGCACTAGCACTGTTTGTAGTGGTAACAGTAATGTGTTTGTTTTCATTACACTGGGTACTTATGAAATAATTAACTACACACTCATCACTCAAGAGGTAGAGAAAGGACGATACAGGGTTGAGATCAACCCAGTTACAAAGCAAGACATGGTCTCCAAAACAAAACCAAACAAAAAAAAAATAGAAGAAATAAACTTACCTTTACAGCAGCACGGCACATGTCTGCCACCATGCGACCTGCAACTCTTGTTTCAAATATATGGGAAACAGAAAAATTAAAAACCTTCTGAAGCGCTACCTGTTAAGACATGTGAGACATGAAAATGCACGATCAGTGTAATCTTTAGAAATTAACCATCCTATGGAACGTCAAAGAAAATAGTACTCAAATTATTCCAAAAACAACCAAGAAGAGAAGTTATAAAGACTTACTACATTCAGGTCTGAAAACAATCTCTGTACATGATTCTAACTTAAAGCACTTGAGGGGGCTGACAAGAGAGCTGAGCAGGTAAAGGTACTTATCATCAAGACTGACAACCTGAGTTCAATGCCCAGAACCCACATGGTAGGAAAGAACAGACACTCTCTCACAAATTGTCCTCTGACCGTCACACATGTGCCATGGTACACATGCCCACATAGGGAAGGGAGGGGAGAGGAGAGAGGAAAAGAAGGAGGGAAAAAAGGTAAAACAAAACACTTGAAGTTAAAGACTCCTTGAAATAGAAACCCTCTGCACGATTACAGCTAAGGGAGACCAAATGCAATTTAATTATCTTGATAGCTAATCCAATATAACATAATGTTTAAAATACCTATTTCTTACAATTTGTCATTCTGACAGGTAGCAAACTATAAATAGCTATACCACTTAAAAGACCTCAAGGCCAGGCACAGTGGTACACAGTTTTAATCCCAACACTTGGGAGGCAGAGGCAGGTGGATCTCTGTGAGTTCCAGGACAGCTGGGGCTTAGGGAGACCCTGTCTCAAAAAAGACCGCGCCCCCCCAAAAAAAGAAAAAAAAAAACCCCACCTCAAGTATGCTAGTCTACTCATGCCTATAATCCCAGCATGTGGGGGACTGAGGCAAGAAGACTACTGTGAGTTTGATGCCAGCCTGGGATGCACAGTGAGTTTCTGGCCAGCCTGGGCTACAGAATGAGAACCTGTTACAAAAAACAAAAGACTTGAAGCAGTCTATTTAATTTTGCAACAATGTCACAAAAATCTTAACCAACCTGTTGAAGGAAGGAATGAGTTCTAAAGTTGGATTAACAGTAACCAAAGCTACAAGCAACTTTTTTCTGTTAAATAAGAGATGGCTTGTGTACAGTCTTTCTTTGTTGGTGGTGGTGTTTGTTTTGTTTAAGACAGAGTCTCAAGTAGTAGTCCAGGCTGCCTTTGAAGTCATATGTAGCTGAGGATGACCTTGAATTCCATAATCCATCACAGTTAGGACTGGCACTGAGGATATAATTTCTCCTATGTGATGGCATAAGCAATTTCCAAAACTTCTCTCCTAATTATGAAATCTTTAAATATAGTCAATGTCAGACAAAGCGATGCTCCCTTTTTTTTTTTTTTTTTTTTTTTTTTTTTTTTTGAGACAGAGTCTCCCTGTAGCCCCAGCTGTCCTGGAACTCCCTATGTAGACCAGGCTGGCCTTGAACTCACAGAGATCAGCCTGTCTCTGTCTCCCGAGTGCTGTGATTAAAGGCGTGCACCACCATGCCCAGCAGCGATGCTCCCTTTTAAACCCAGCCTTTGAGAGGATGCAGGAGGATGCAAATTCAAGGACAACCTGGGCTACATGGCAAATACTCATCCATTGCTCCTAAAGGAAGTATATCAACAGGAGGTTGTTATAAGCCTCTCACAACATCATCCTCATCAAATGACCAACAGATAATCCTACTGCTGTGTGTTTCTGCTTTTGGACACTTTATTGATAGCTTTTAATTCAGCACAGCACAGCTTTCTTATGCCTAAGAACACTAGAACTCAAACATTACACTTCTCAGGACCATTTTTCATTTTTAAACTGCAAAATCACCAAAGAAAAGCCTGAAAACAACATCAAATAGATCACTTGAAGGACATTTGTTTACAGTAGGAGAGCTGAGACAAAAAGGCAGAGTGTGGCCTTGTTTGACCTGTACTGGGAATATGCGTGGCAAGTAAATAGAATTTTTCTTTTTTACCACTTTACACATGTCCTCACAGAAACAATGACTTCAGCAAGCAGGCAGATCTGCAAACAATGAGGACCATCATGCATTGCTTTTTTTTTTTTTAACTTCAGTTGGATAGAAAGGATAAACTGGCAAGATATACATACTAAAAGTAAGTGAAGCTCAATTTAAAAACCATTAATTAAACAAAAAGATTGGAGGTTAATTTTGTAGCAACGCTCTCTTACCATAAATATTTCTTTGGAACATTGTGTGAGGATTGTACTAAACGTAGAAGACAAACCTAATTCAACCAGACTCTCCAAGTGAGTCATTTTCTCCGTTTCTGTCTCTTCTCTTGTTTGTTCCAGCGTGCTACTTTCTATTAGTCCAAAGCATCTAAATAATCCAAACAAAGCATACATTTAGGAACAAAAAGCAGGTCTAACAACATTTGGTGATGATGACATAGGCTTTGGTTGTGTAACTATTAAGACATAGCTACTCAATTTGTACATGGCTCATAAAGAGATTGTCTTTTTTAACTTCGCAAATGCCCGCCTCTGCCCTGAATAATATCTAAACGAAGGTTACGATGCAGAAAGAAGCTGGCCATTTTAAAAGTCTACCAGAGAAAGGGCAGGTCTGGGCTATTAGCTTACCTGTCCATAAATTGTAAGACGAAATCCTCAAATTCTGCTGTGGCCGAACAAAGTTCTTTTTCTATCTATAAAATTTCAATGTGGAGAAACATTACAAACATACTTGACTTTTTTCCCTCTGAACTAATAAAATTCAATTATGGTCTGGTATAAAATTTTTATATGGGATGCTGTGATTAACATCATCATAACTGTATCAATTCAGAGCAACTTTACTATTTTCTTTGATCAAAGCATCCAAAACATTATTAGCAATTCCAATTTTCAACATGATGGCAAAGAACAGTGCACTACTTGGTACCCAAATGACACAAGTAACATCAGGCTTACAGTAAAGAGCAGGACAATTTTTGCCTAGTGGGTATTTGATAACATTTGGAGATATGTTGTCACAGTGCAAAATGGGGGAGTGGTTAGTGCTCCTGGCACTTAGAAGATACCATTAAATACCACAGAACATGGAAGGATAACCTTTCACAATGTACAATTACTTGGTTCCACTGTGTCAAGGCTGAGAACCTATGTAAATCCTAGGCTTATCTGCCTCCATTTTGGCCCACATTTAAGGGCAATTCAGAGTGACTTCTTGAGGTAGTGACACACAGCTTACTTATCTCTACAGGCTATGTTATTCCTAGATAGGTCTTGATAATGGGAAAATATTTTTGTTAGGAAAGGGTAGGAACTTGAAGAATTGGGCTTCTCCAACCTCCCAGATTTAATTGGCAAGTTTTTTGTTTGTCTTTTTGTCTTTTTGGAGACAGGGTCTCCCTGTAGCTCCAGCTGGCATGGAACTCGTATGTAGACCAGGTTGGCCCTGAACAGATCCACCTGCCTCTGGCTCCCCAGTGCTTGGACTAAAGGTGTGCATAACCAGATCTGGCTAGCATATTGTTTTTATATGGTTAAAGGCTCTTTCATTTTAGGGACAATTTTTTTCTTTTTAATTGTGTGTGCATACAAATGTATTATGGACCATGTGTGGAGGTCAGAGGACAACTCTGTGAAGTCACTTCTCTCCTTCCATTTTCATATGGGTTCCAGGGGATCTAACTCAGGTCGCCAGGCTTTATGACAAGCACCTTTGCCAGCTGAGCCTTCTTGTTGGTCCCAGTATTCAATTTTCATGCTGTAATTTCCAAGATTATTGGCCATTTCTATTTGCAGTGAGAAATTAAAATGGTTTTCCTTTTAGTAAAACATCACTTACTGCATGCATGTTTCTTAACAGTTCTATAAGAACCAAAGCAACAAAGAAAACTTTTCTTCATTCAATGCTGCTGGTCCTGCAAGTTTACTTCTATCATACAGTGATGGAAAGACAAGACAGCACCATCACACATGCTTAATGAACCTAGTAAAAGTGACAGCAGATTGAAACACCATCAGATGACAGCTACTAGAAGAACGGACCATGCTGAAATCGCTTCCTACGAAGGTGTTGGACATACTCTTACTGCCAGTGACAGCTTGTTCTATTTGTACTGTTCTAGTCACAAAATAGCTAGCTGCACCTTCCAGACCCTGTGAAAAGTTGTTTTTAAAATATCAAATATTATGATGCATACATAGTAATAATACAATTCAGTTAAGCCTTTTATAAAGAGAAAGCATACTTACTTCTGTGAGGTCATTTCTTTCTTGAAGTACAGATGAACAATCTACTAAAGGCACCAAAGTAGAAAATGTTGCTATAAACTGGAATGTGATCTATGGGAAGATACAAAGGATTTTCAACATTAATTATGCCTATTTTGATATAAGTATGCCAAAAGCTAAGTACAAATAAATGATTCTAAGAGAAATTCCACACTAATCTTTCTGGATATTTTTCACTTAGAATTGAAGTGTTTACATTTTTTCTTTCCTTCCTTCCTTTCTTTCTTTCTTTCTTTCTTTCTTTCTTTCTTTCTTTCTTTCTCTCTCTCTCTCTCTCTCTCTCTTTCTTTCTTTTTTTAGCAAGTCTTCACTCTAACTCAAGCAGACCTAGAACTCACTATGTAGCTGAGGATGAACTTGAACTCATAGAGATCTTCCAATCTCAGCTTCCCAAAAGCTGTGGTTACGGGAATGTGGCAGTATACTTGAATAGAATATTTTAAGACACCTAACAATCAACTAGCTGTTGCTTTAATAATGAAGTTATAGTAAATTTATTTTCATTATATATTAAGTAAAAGCACAAAGTTCTCCAATTTTTTGGCACCGAGAAATCACTTTTGTCTCCTACCTGGAAATCTAACATGCCAAAATGCTAGAAAACAAGGGGTGGGGAGAAAAACTGATGAGTAAAATATTAAGTCAGGAGATGTGTCCAAGCAGAAGTTGGCATTTTATGTCCCGTAACTCTTTTGCTCAGGGGAGGGAGACTTGTTTTTCTGAAATACTGTCTCACTGTGTAGCCCAGGTTAGCCTCAAACTTAATTCAGCCTCCCAAGTACTTGGATTACAGATGTCTACTACATGCCCAGCTTCTATACCCTGTAACTTTTTATCACACTCTCTTAATAAAGAGTAGATAAAAACAGGTAAGGGATCATATGCTACAAGTTTTAATGTCTAAAACAATAAAAAAAAAGTTTTAATATGTCTAAGAAAAACTTAACCATATAATGAGCTTTAAAACATGATCATTAAAAAAAAACAAAACAAAAAAAACAACAAAAAAAAAACATGATCATTAGCTGGGTGTGGTGGTGCATGTCTTTAATCCTAGCACTTAGAAGGTAGAGGCAGGAAGATCTCTGTGAGTTTGAGGCCAGTCTGGTCTACATAGTGAATTCCAGGCCAGCTGGGAGACCCTGCCTCAAAAAGACCAAAAACAAACATGATCATTAAACATAAGTAGCTTACAGAAAACTACTTATAAAGGCATTACATGAGTCAATTTTCCACAATTTTAAACATTTGTAACACTGCTATCAGATTTTATATATTGAACTATGTTCTAATCTAAAAAGTATCTAACTGAAAAGATGCCCATTTAAACAATAATTTTATAAAACAAAAGAACCAATGTGCTCACCATGCATTTACTGAAGTCATTTGGATCCACCCCAGGCAAAGCTCTCATCAGTAGAGGTAGCATGTGTGTTGGACCTTCAGGAAACCACTTGCCCCCTGATACCAAGCTCCGAGCTACTCCAATCACACAACTTAAAGTTGCTGTAAGCTGGTGAGGTTCTGTTAATGTCTCTAAAGCAGGATATGTTCTATAGTTTGAAAACAGAATTTCAAAATATTAAATATACTAACTTTATGAACTGCATTTTGACTTACAGTATTATAGCTAAAAGAGTATTTAGAGTGAAAATTTGTTATTAAAATTAACAGAATTGAGGCTGGAGAGATGACTGCACTGACTGCTCTTGCAGAGGACCTGGGTTCCATTCCTAGCACCCACACGGCGCTAACAACCATCAGTCTGAAACTCCAGTTCCAGGATATCCAATGCCATCTTCTGCCCTCTGTGGGTATTGCACAACACAAGTGTACTTAGATGCAGAAAATACACTCAAAGAGATAAATAAAAATAATAAAACATTAAAAAATTAACAGAATTACACATATAATAGGACTCTTACATATTCCAGTCCCCTCTTATCTGATCTTGTCTCCATACAAATGCTCATAAAATTAAAAAAAACAGCATAAATTGATAGACTTGCATTATTTTAGCCAGACTGACTCCACATCAAACTAAAGGGTTCAGCGATTTTTAAAAATCAAGAATAGCAAGGTATAAATACTATACTCATACCTATTATAGTAAAAACAATCTTTTAGTTTTGTTTTGAGAAACTTCTCGTGTTGAGACCAGGCTGGTTTCAAACTCAATATGTAGCCAAAGGTGACCTTAAGCTTCTGATCCTCCTGCCACAATTTCCTAAAATGCTGGAATTTCAGGCATATGTTGCCACACCACGTTGAGGACTGCATCCTAGCCTTTGTGCATGATAAGCAAGAACTCTACTTGGAACCATATCTACTTACCCCCTTTTTTTTGGAGGGGGAGGCTCTTTTTGAGACAGGGTCTCTGTGTAGCCCCAGCTGGCCTGGAACTTACTATGTAGACCAGGCTGGCCTTGAACTCAGAGATCCACCTGCCTCTGCCTTCTGAGTGCTGAAATTAAAGGCATGCGCCACCATGCCTGGCTATATTTTTTTTTAAAAACCTACCATTTTAGATTGGGAATATAGGCTGGCTGGTTAAGTACCTACATAACATACATAAAGTCCTAGGAGGAACCCCACAACCACATAAACCAGTTGTGGTACATCCCTAAAATCCCATTATTCAGGAGGTACAAGCAGGAGGATCAGGAGTTTAAGGTTATCCTCAGCTATATAATGAGTTGGTGGTCAGTCTAAGACACATGAGAGCCTATATAAAGAAAACCAGAATAAAAAGTAACATTTGTGCCAGGTGTGGTATAATCCCAGCACCCAGAGACAGAGGCAGGAGGATCAGAGTGAGTGCTGGGTCAGCCTGGGCAACACAAGACCTCAAATGAAAATAAGAAGAACTACTGGGGCTGGAGAGATGACTCAGCAGTTAAGAATGCCACAGACAATGATAGACTGGCACCATCCTTTGAAATATTCTGGAAAAAAATTCATTTTGTATCCTTTGTTCAGAATGTAGCATTATCAGAAACCTTCAAAAAATAAAATAAAAAATAGAAGCAGTGCACCAAAAAAAAAAAAAAAAATACTGGTTGCTTTTACAGAGGACCTAGGTTTAGTTCCCAGCACCACAGCTAACAACCATCTATAACTCCAGTTCCAGGGGATCTGACACCCTCTTCAGCCTCTGCAGGCATTGCATGCATGGGTGTACCTATATACATGCATGTAAAACTCTAATACACATAAAATTAAAAATTAAAAAAACACATTTTCCCCTCTAATTTTTTTGGTACTGTTTTGAGACAGGGTTCACTACTACATAGGTTTGGTTGGCCTGATACTTGAGTGCCAGGATTATAGGCATGCACTTCCATGCCTGGCTCCCTCTACTTTTGACAAGACATTTAGAGAAATTTAAAGACTCAAATTCAAGCAGTCAGGAAGAGGTGTAACAGAAAGCTGAAATCATCTGTTCCTGCACACCCTGAAGACACACATTGTGCATATATTTTGGCAGGAACCAGTCAGGTTAGATACTGCTTCAACATAAAATAATGATGAATATAATAAAATGGCAATGGAAAAACAAAACTAGGACTATGACAAGCGGAAGCAACAAAAATAATGAAAATTTTTCTTCATTCTCTGCCCCATTCTCAGTATTGAGTGACATACTTGATGAAAAGTCATTTGTGCCTGAATTTATGACTAAATTCTTAGGTAACCAGAATAGACAGATGATTCAAAACACATCACTGTTTCATTTTAATTTTTCTCTTCAATAAGCCTTTATCAATTTGATCAAGTAAAAAAATACCTTTTTGGCTGAGCGTGGAGCACGCCTTTAATCCCAGCACTTGGGAGGCAGGCAATTCTGGTCTACATAGTGAGTTCCAGGACACCTGGGGCTACAGGGAGACCTTGTCTCAAAAAGCCAAAAAAAAAAAAAAAAAAAAGCCTTTTTTACCCCACCTCTCAGAACAGGTGGGTACAAAGACCAAAAACAAAACAAATCAGTTGTCACAGACAGAATAGAGAACCACTAAGCAGAAGAGGAAAGGAGACAGGTAGACTATGCCTGAGGCATCTACAACACACAGAGTTGAACTTACCTTTCAAGTACGGGGGGTATTACTAACTCAGGTCGCATGAGTGCAAGATTCTGCAGAGCTTGGGCTGCTTCTAGACTACCAGTTTTGCTAAACATAGCCAAGAGGACAGGCTGAATAATGCATTGTACAAAGTCTGTAACATCTTGATCGGTAAGCTTATGGCTATCAGGCACAGGAGTTAACCACGAAGGCTTCTTGTATCTTTCACGATGTAATCTTCTAACAACACTGTTTGGCAATCGCTGAAGGAGTTTCATTAACTTGTTCTGGGGACACAGAAACAAAAGGTAGGAGGTTCAGCTTTCTTACATAAATACTCAAGGTTCCTCTCACTCAGTAAGCTACTAAAATAAAGCTAGCTCTAAATACAAAGACCTGCACAGCACAACTATGAAGAAAACTATACCAATGAACAAGTAATGGCTTTTAGAGTCAAGGATTTTTGTTTTGTTTTCCTTGAGAGAGGGTTACACTATGTAGTGCAGGCTGGCCCTATGATCCTACTGCTTCTCTCCTGGGTTCAGGGACAATAAGCAAGTGTCTGTCTCCAAGCTTGATCTTAAATTCAAGTTTTAAAGGAGTTTCTAGCCAGGTATGGTAGCACGCCTTTACTCTCAGCACCGAGGAGACAACGGCAGGCAGATTTCTGTTGAGTTCAAGGCCAGCTTGGTCTACATAGTTGGTTTAAAACACAGTTTCTAGCACCACATAAATTTTCCATTATAAAAAAAGCCACTTGGTGCTGGAGGGATGGCTTAGTGGTTAAGAGCACTGATTGCTCTCACAGAGGACCTGGGTTTGGTTCCCAGCACTCATGGTAGCTAACAACAGTCTATATAACTCTAGTTTCAGGGGATCCAATGCCCTCTTTTGGCCTCTGCAGGCACTGCAGGCATATGGTGCACTAACATACATACAGGTAAAATATTCATACATATAAAATAATAAATAATGTTGAAGCCACTTTAAATAGGTAACTAAAGAAAAACAGCTGACAAAATAAAACGAAAAGATGAACCTATGCTTTTGTGGCATTTTTTTTTGTTAATCAATTTGTTGCCAAAATATACTATTTTGTCACTAATTACTGCATGGCATCATGTTAGTTTATTTTTTTATTTTTTATTTTTTTTGTCTTTTTGAAGCAGGGTCTCCCTATAGCCCCAGCTGGAACTCACTATGTAGACCAGGCTGGCCTTGAACTCACAAAGATCCACCTGCCTCTGCCTCCCAAGTGCTGGGACTACAGAGGCGTGCGCCACCATGCCCGGTGTGTTAGTTTATTTTTATATGTCTTTCAAACACATTGACTTGGTTTAAGTCCAATCACTTACACACAAAGCGTATATGAAGGACAGGAAATACTATAGTCTCAAAATAGGCAACAATTAAATATGACTATATCTTTACATTTTCAAACACTACAGTGCAAACTAAGCATACTCACTAGCCAGCGCCCATTATTCGAAGGATGGTAAAAAGATGTGATGCTGTTAAACAAACCAGCTAAATGTTTTTGTACTAGTTTACTTGGTCCACCCTGTTCAGATAAAAAAAGAGAGGAAAACGGTCAGCATGTATATTATACTGTGTATGAACACATTAATAAGTTAAATGCTATATATAAGTTCAAAAGAAAAACATTTTTATTTCTTAATCTATTGTCAAAACAAAAAGTCAAAACAAGTTGGGAGAAAATTAAGGGAAAAAATTTAGCATTCATAACGCTGGGTGTGGTGGCACACACCTTTAATCCTGGCACTTCGGACACAAAGGCAGATCTTCTGTGAGTTCAAGGCCAGCCTGGTCTACATAGTGAGTTCCAATCCAGCCCCACTACAAGGAAACCCTGTCTCAAAAAGACAACCCCCCCCCAAAAAAAAAATTAGCATTCATCTGTCAAGCTGATAGAGGACTAGAACTTGGCCTTAAAACTTCCTATTTGTCTCATGCTGATGATCTTTCAACAACAGCACAGAAGCCAAATTATATGCAGGAGGGCATGGTGGCTCACACCTATTATCCTAGCGTTTGGGAGGTAGAGGCAGGGAGAGCACTGCAAGTTTAAGGCCACCCTGATCTACACAGTGACCCAGATCAGCCAAGGCTATGCAGCTAGGCCTTTCCTTGGAGTCTCAAAAAAGAATTGTATTAGAAACATGCCTCCTACTTAAATGAAACTCATGTCTATTTCTCAATCTAGGGATTAGTATAGGTGAACCATTCAAGAAATCATAGTAATTCCACAGCAAAACAGAATCATAATTTGCAAAATTCTGATAATCAGCATTACTGATTTTTAAATTATGTTTTCACACTACAAAAATAAGTTGCCAGTGAAAACTATGTGGTTTGAAAGCAGAGTAAATTAACTAAAAGTTGATATTAATCACTACCTGATTCTGTGGACTTGCCCAAAACAAGTTTTAATTTATTGCTTAAAGACTACACTTTCAGGGATCATTTCTATAGTTTGTTACTAGGGAAGTTTCTCTGACTGTGTAGAGTACCCGAAACCACGAGGAGGAGATGTAGCATTCTCTCCTGAGTGTGAAGCCAGCTTTAGGTGTTGCTTTACTGTAACTTGATGATCGTTCTTCTCTCCCTCGGCAGAGTAGAGGGAGAGAATGCAGTCTGAGTGGTTTCATTAAAAAAAAAAAAAAGTTATTGCTTATATAATAAACATCCAAAATGCCTTTTCCTCTTTTGAATACTAGGAAAAAAATAAAATTCCTTCTGTTAACAATGAAATGGGAGAGTTTGAATCTCTTGCTGTAAACCTAACAAACAACTCAGTCTTTTCCACAGAAACAATATCAAATGTAGAATAATTCAAAGAGAGCTATAGAAACAATATTAATATAAGCCATATAATTTTAATATAAAGCAGTTTTAACCATGTATTCATATTTGAAAGATGGAGATTTATAAGCAAAGAATTATGACATTTCAGATCTGAGGATTACGGATATACTACGTCAGAAAATATCCAAGAATCCTGGCATGTATAAGGCCCTGGGTTGAATCTCCAGGAGGAAAGGAGGGGGAGGAAACAGGAAAGAGAAGGTGAAGGAAGACGGGAAGAGGAAAGGAAAGGGGAAGAGAAAAAAGAAACCAGGATTCAACAATCAAGTGACCAACCAAGCCACTAACAAGGACTTGAATTTTAGGATGACGGCAAAATACAGGTGGACTTTATAAAATACATAATTTACTACAAACCATCATGGCAGTGATCCATATTACAGCATGTCCTATATCGTAAGCATTTGTTAAAAATCTTGGGACTAACACTTGACTGCTTCCAACTGGGAGGTTCAAGCTTCTCAGAATTCTTGTAAATATCTTTAAAAGTAAAATAAGGGAATAAAAATGTTTACAAGTATCAAAATAATTCCTTAAGTAACTAGGTGAGTGTTATATATAGTATTAAATATGCCCTCATTTTTCCATGGGACCGTAAGCAAAGTTGTAAATGTTTAACAGTTCACCTAAATCCTTAAAAATTTGATATAAGGGGCTGGAGAGATAGCTCAGTGGTTAAGAGCACTTGATACTCTTCCAAAGAACCAGAACTCAGTTCCCAGCACACAGATGCACATAACTAAAATTAAAAAAAAAAAAATCTTTTCAAGAAGAATTTTTTTAAAAAAGTAGATATAAGGATTACAGATACATTGTATGACATTGTGAGGTCACAGGCACATGGATATGAAGCAGCTGGGTTCATGTACTCAAACAATGAGAAACAAACATAAGAAGGAAAAGTATAGATTCTGCAGTTAAACCCTTTCTATCTTTTTAAATAAACACTTATTTCCTATGTTCCCATTCTATGCTGAAGATGCACAGCAGCAGCACCCTAAATGTAAGGATCTGGCACATCACTTTCACTTTTAAAATTTTTTTATTTTGAATATTTTATTTATTATTGTATGTGTATGACTGTATTACCTGCATGTCTGTAAGTGCACCCATGTCGTGCAATGCCCACGGAGGTCAAAAGAGGCATTGGATCCCCTGGAACTGGAGTTATCAACAGTTGTTAGCAGCCATGTGAGTGCTGGGAACTGAACCTAGGTCCTCTGCAAGAGCAGTCAGTGCTCTTAATTGCTGAGCCATCTCTCCAGCCCCACCCCCTCTTTTTTAATACTCACAAAATCTTACAAGTTTATTTAACCATTCCCCTAAGTCTTTGTGTATTAAGCAGCACTTAAGAATCACATTTTAATGTAATTAAATTTATATTTAACCCTCTCATTGTTGATATGGGCCCAAGTGAGAGAATAAAACCGGTTCTGCTCCTCAGTTCTGAACAAAAAGTACAAGAGACTATAAGCAGAGGCAGCCAGAGCCCTACTGTTGCTCCCCAGCCTTGCTCTAAGGTCAGCATGCACATCCCAGCCCAATGGATGTCCAACCCCTCCTCCTTGTAACATACAAAATTCTTTGGAAGGCATGAAATGTGTGTGTGTGTGTGTGTACGTGTGTTAATAATTTACTTAGTACTAAATTTACTTCCTAAATTACTCATTCTGAAACTTACACTTCATGCCCTGCACGGTCACGACATAAATCATACTTCCGGTACACCTTGGTATGTTCTATCCAACTTCTAAAAATAACTGAGCCATCTCTGTAACTTATATAAGTTTTCACAAATAGTCAAAAAATATATGATTGAGCACTTTGCATTAGCATATTAAAAAGATTTCTCCTTACCACGTAAGAGTTAAAGTGGGCACTACGGTATACATGCTCAAATGTTCTAATTACCTTTGGTACATATGGATCCCAATCTATGTACCCTATATTATCCGTAGCCAATCGAGCAAAGAGATTTACTAGTTGCTGAAAGTAAACAAAAAAAGATAATGTTAAATAGACATATTTGCTGTTTTTATTTTATTTTATTTTATTTTATTTTTGAGATAGGATCTATGTAGCCCTGGCTGGCCTAGAACTTACTATGCAGATCAGAATGGCCTCAAACTCAGAGATCTGCCTACTTCTGCCTCCCAAGTGTTGAGATAACAGGCATATACCTCCTTGTCCCTAATTTTGTTTTTAAATGTGTCATAACCTTTATTCCTTTATATTTGTTTGCTTGCTTATTTTCTTGAGACAGGGTCTCACTATGCAGTCCAGTCTGGCCTTGAACTTATGATTTTCTTGCCTCAGCCTCCTAAATGCTGGGATTACAGGTGTGTGTCACCATGACCAGATTCTCATTTGTTCTTTTAGCAATCATTAACATAATTTGTATAGCTTATGACTTAAGATGATTAAAAATTCCCAAATTTAAATTCTGCTTCATGTCACTCATTTAAAACCAATTGCAGCTGAAATACTTCTCAAAGGAAAAATCACAAACTATTATCCACAATGCAACTGGAAAGGAAATTTTTTGGGGGGAGGGGGTCCTTTTGAGACAGGGTCTCCCTATAGCCCCAGCTGGCCTGGAATTCACTATGTAGACCAGACCGGCCTTGAACTGACAGAGATCCGCCTGCCTCTGCCTGCCTCTGCCTCCCGAGTGCTGGGATTAAAGGTGTGGCTCAGAAAGGACATCTTAATCATATTATGTGTGTCCAGCACCACTTACAGTGAGTCAAGGAAAGGAAATAGCAGTCTTATAGCTCAGGCATTTTACATGTCTGCTTATATACTTCTGTTAGAAAACAGGTAAGATGAAAGGGCATCAACTCGGGTGTGGTGGCACACACCTTTATTCCCAACACTCAGGAGGCAGAGGCAGGCGGATTTCTGTCAGTTCAAAGCCAGACTGGTCTACATAGTGAGTTCCAGGCCAACAGGGGCTACAGGGAGACCCTGTCTCAAAAAGACCCCCCCCCAAAAAAGAAAGGGCATCAACTCCAACATTGTTAATAGCAATTCTAAGAATCAGGAGTTATTTACCATTTCACTAGCTTCAGCTACATAGGGAGTTCAAAGCCAGTGCAGGTGACTTGAGACCCTGTCTCAATCTCTCAATCAATCAACAAACTAATCAAAGACCAGCATCTGAGAAATTAGTATTTCTAAACCAAAGGGTACGGGAGGGAAAAAAAGTGAATACTTACCCCCTCCCATTGTGGGAGATTTTGTACTGAGACCCAAAGGCCAATTAATTCATCAAACCAAAGTCTGAAGAAGAAAAACATTGTTATAAATAGCAAGTGATTATAAAGTGGCTCAAAGCCAGGCAATCTTTTTCTAAATCTATTATTCTTACTGATAACGATACAATATAGAAAAAATAATAAAAGTGACATATTTAGTGGAACAAAGGAATCTTTGTCTGAATATTTCCTTTCCTATTCATTTGTGCTATAAAAATCTCATCTATTCTAATTGTTAATTATCGTCTACTCTTAGGTAACAATTGCTACAACTTTCCCCCTTCTGTCACCTGCCCGTCTCCTTTTATAATATTTTCCTGTTGTTACTTGTTCTATTTTCCCTTTCTCTTCTAAATTCTTAAAATGTTCACCAGCCTTGTCATATAAGCACTATTTTCTCTATTTACAATCATATATGCAACTGTTTCAGCCTTCACACACTGAGTGTAAGAATAGAATCCATGAGTTCCACCTTCTTCAGCTCATTGCTAGTTACTGGCTTAACTAGATTTCTTGCTACATTCTAGAAATTTTCAAATATGCATACACTTACTTAAAACCTTTATGATGCAGTTCTGGAGGAAGGGAGGTAGGAAGAAATATTTCAAAGTAAGTGATAGCCTTTTGCATTGTTACATCAAAAGGGCACATTAAGGGCCGCCATTCTTCTAGCATTTCTGTTGTCGCATCTGCTGGAAAATATCTAATAAAAAAAGAAGGTTTTCATGTATCTGATCATTGTATAAAAACTCTACAACACTAATATATGACTGACAAAAAGGGGGAAGCAAGGGCTAGAGAATTAGCTCAACAGTAGAACACTTGCCCAGCAAGCATGAGGCCCTAGGTTTGTTCCCCCACAAGCAAGGAGAAAGAGTATGAAGGACGAAGGAAGAGATTTCCTAAGATACACCACACACTAGAAATGTCAAGGCAGCCCCCAATAAAAACATCATTTTTACAAAGTTAAATATTCTATCACACCTAGGATGAAGTAAATTCCCCTCTTGTCTAAGAGACTTAAAAAAAAAGTGTTGAGGTTGACAAAACTCAGATAACACAATGTTACATAAATCACCTACAAAGTTCATTCAGTATAATAACTATGTTGATTTTTACTTTCTTTGTGTTAGGTAGCAGCAACTAAAAAAAGTCATATAAAACCTAATCTATATAAGATATAATAATCAGTAAGTAAGCAAGAGAGCATCTCTGGGACCTTTTAGATGAATCTCACTGAACCACAATGTACTCCAATCAAGAGCTGTGCTGTGTTCAAAGACTAGCATTACAGTATCAGAAATTAGTTATACCTTTAATTTCCTCTTTAAAACATACTAAAGGCAGAAGGAGGGCACACAGATAAAGCAAGAGGTTTTATATACTGAGAAACTACTTACGGTCGACAGCTTTTCACGAGTGTTTTGAGAATATTTTCTACAGAACTGGAGGGAAAAAAGTCATTTGATAAAATTACATTGAGTTATTTAAAAAGCACATCTAATTCTACCAACCAATATCTCCAAGATACACTCAAACAGTACTAGTTTATATATAATAATGAATCCTCTTTGATACAGAATTATAAGCATTAACCTAGGATCCTTATTCTGCTCTTCCCTCTGCCCTCATTTAGCTCATGCTTTGCTATGAAAAAAAAAAAAAAAAAAAAAACCCACTGGAAAAGGATATATCAGTTTCAGTTTTTACAAAGTAGGCAGCAATGGCCACTCTTAACACACACAAAGTAAGCTCAATGGTTGAAGACTTCAAATAGTAATATTTCTATAGTGCTTTGCATCCAAGTCTAGTAGACATAACAAAGTATGGTGTACTTCTATCAGCAACTGGTGGATGTTTTTATAACCAGCGAATGAGAGTTCTACAATCCTCCAGGCACTTTACTGCCAGTAACATTAGGTGAGCAAAATGAAAAATTAAACTTATGTATGATCCAATATGTGAATGCCTCAAGGGAATACAGAAGACCAACACACAAATATACACATTAACGTCAATGAAAAGGCCATGTATACTGGTTTAAATACATGACCAAAATGAAATATTTAAATACTAACTAGGCCATAGCCAAAAATATTCAATTGCAAACAAAACACAGGGACAGCAGGTAATTTAACATTTTAATTTGAAATTAATTTGTGATGACTAATATTATGATATATACAGATAACAAATGAAATTCTCAGATTTCAAGGGCCAGGCAAGGAACATAAAGTTTCTTGAAATTCTAAAGTCCAGAGGTCCAACTAATTTCTGTGAAAGCTTAAAAGCTAAACTACAAATTCCAAGGAACAGCACAAAGCAGGCTCAGCATAAGTAACTAATATATTACATAACTTTAACCTATAAAGAAAACTATAATCTCCTTGTTTAGGAGCAGTAAAAATCACCTTTTACTTCAACTCTAATCAGAGAAAACCTGAAGAAGAAATCAGCAAGTAACTCATGGGATGACTTTTACATTAGAAATGGGGAAGGGGAGGAAATGTGTTCAGTCAATCCTCAGGAAGTATTATTCTAATCCTCTAAGGGAAGCTCTGTCTTCTCTAGAGTGCACACACAAAAGCTAGACAATTAGGAAACATGGTTTAAAGGACATTTAAGTTTGCCTAGTAAAAACAAAGGGTTGTCTTTCTCTTCTCTCCACCTACATTTAGAGCTCCCTGAAGACCATGGCTGTGACTTTTACTTCAGGAATATTCAAAGTGCTTCTAACCAGACTGTCTATTTATGCATGCAGAATATATATTTCTTTGAATTTACTTACAATACTTAATAAATGCTTTTTATCATAGATCAAATAGCAAAGACTTCAGATCTTATTTCAGTTTGAAGAACCAGTTAGTAACAAAGAACAGGCAAGGTTTAAAAAGCCGTCTAGTTAATTTAAATATAGATTTTTAAAAGGCAAATTCTAAAGCAAATTGTCTAAGGAAATATGCAGAAGATACATAATCCTAACACTTTCTAATGTCTGTGGTCACATTAATTTTCAATTTACTTTATTGGTTTGGTAGCAACTGGCTTGAGATTTAAGTGTTAGAACAGAAAACCTACTATTTCCACTAAGTAACTTCCCGTACCAGGAAGCTTTCATGTAATGTCAAACTGTACTTTAGAAAGCAAGTGGTTCAAGACTGCACAGCCACGTCTAGTTGCCTTCCCTCCAGAAGCATAAGGAGTTAACTGTAACACTTAGCAGTGTGACTACTATAAGACAAGGGCTGTAGAATGTGCTCTGTCCACCTAAAGTTAATTCAAACCCCTTCTTACACATAAAGCCTGTACCATGGGATTTATGCTCTTTATCCAGAAAAGGGTGCAATCTCTCTAACCTGTGATATCTGTATAGTGACCTTTTGTGATTCTTGTAATCTCTCAAGATGAAGGAAACAATGTTTCTGTTTAAAAATAAAATAAAAGGTTAAGGCTAGATGCTACTTGACCATATTTCACTAATTTTTAGAGGGCGTGTTAATTTTTTTAAGGAATCTATAGAATAAGCTTTGCAATTCCCATTTCCTCTTAGAAATGGTATGTTAACTTGAAAAAGGGGGCTAGAGTATAAAAATGCTTCAGTTTGAGTCTAAGAGTCAGATAAGTATGAATTTGAATACCAATTCTACTATTCCGAGGAGTGCAATATCATAGCTTAGTATTTTTCATCATGACAAATAATACCTACCTCTCAAAGCTGCTGCAAAAATTAAATGAGATAATATGCTGAAAGTTCTTAGGCAATCCAGAATTAAGCACAGTTAACACTAATAATTATTCATTCTTACTTAGCAAAAATAAATTGCATTTTTAATTTCTGTAAAATTGAAAATTCATGCTCATTCTGCTTCTACAGTGATTCTACTATCTACTGGTAATTAATCTATGAATCAGAAAATCACATCAAAAAGGGAAATTCTGCCGGGCATCGTGGTGCACTTTGATCCCAGCACTCAGGAGGCAGAGGCAGACAGACCTCTGTAAGAGTGAGGCCAGCCTGATCTACATAGTAAGTTCCTAGTCAGCTGGGGTTACAGAGAAACCTTATTTCAAAAAGACCACCCCCCAAAAGGAAATTCCTCTTCCCTCATTATTGTAGACAGAAAGTGAGTTCTTAACCTCTTGCTCCATCAACCTTGTATGAATTTTCCTCTAGACCTCAATTTCCTAATGATAACATTCTTCATGATGACACTAATAATGCTCTGCTTGTTCCAGAAGAGCATGAGGAAAGCCAACAGCATCAGCCAACTACCGAGAAGTAAATTTACAGCAACTTAGACATACTTTTATACCCCAGAAATACTCATATGATACAGTCAAGATAAGAATAAATCCACAATATCCATAGCCTCAAGTTGCCGGTTTTTTTTTTGGGGGGGGGTCTTTTGAGCCAGGGAACACTGGGATCAAAGGTGTGCACCACCACACCCATTTTTTCTTTTCTCTCTTGGCTATTTGCTTTTTTCACAAGTGAACTGGGAAACTAACAATGGCATATTCTGTATTTATTTCCCTTAATCACCTCATAATTTAATAACTGGTTATATAGCATTCTTTTTTCCCTAACCAAAGAACAATTTCTTCATGTAAAGTTAGTTTTACCTTCTTTCTCTGAATCTAAACAAACCACCATAATAAGTTATTCAAACATTTTCCAGCTCCTAGCTTTCAAAATTTAGTATTGTTCGGTTATATGGACAAATGGTCATTTTTTTCCTAGTCACTTCATTCAAAGTTAAGGTCAAGATAATTTTACCACTGTTATAAAGTGCAACATCATCATTTAGACTAAATTGGCATTAGTTTTTCATAAAAATTAAAATATTTCTCTACAGTAAGAAACTAATAATTCTTCATCTAATTCTTCAAAAGAGGCAGGTATAATTTCTTTAAAACTTGGTAAGCTTATTTTAAAAAGTATTTTATTTGTTATTTTTATGTGTTTGCATGTATGGCCTGCATATGTGTAACTCATGTGCACTCATGTGGTGCAATGCCTACAGAGGTCAGAAGAGAGCATTGGATCCCCTGGAACTGAAGTTACAGATGGTTGTTACTTGCCAGGTGAATGCTGGGATTTGAATCTGAGTCCTCTAAAAGAGTAGCCAGAGCTCTTAACCACTAAGCCATCTCTCTAGTCCACACTTGAGCTATTTTAAAATTTTTATTTAATGTGTATGAGTATATTGTCTACATGTATGTAAGCACGCCCTGTGCAATGCCCATGGAGGCCAGAAGGTGTTGGACTCCCTGGAAGTGGAGTTCTAGATGCTTTGAAAGCCACCACGTGGGTGCTGGAAATAGAATCCAAGTCCACTTCAGGAACAGTAAGTGCAGAAAAATCATTTAGCCATCTCTCCAGCCCCTGGGCTATTTTTTAAATTGCTTTAAAAGATTAGTTTTCTTTCTTTCTTTCTTTTTTTTTTTTGGTCTTTTTGAGACAGGGTCTCCCTATAGCCCCAACTGTCCTGGAACTCACTATGTAGACCAGGCTGGCCTTGAACTCACAGAGATCCGCCTACCTCTGCCTCCCAAGTGCTGGGATTAAAGGTGTGCACCACCACGCCTGGCTTAGGTTTCTTTTTTTTAAAGACAATTGTAGCAAAGACAGAACTTTTGGCAGAAACACTATAAAAATACTAACAAAAATTAATTATTCTTTAATTCTCAAATGTAGAATCATTTAATTACTTATTTTTATGTGTATGAGTGGTTTGCCTGAATAAATACAAAAACACCATGTGTGTACAGTGCTGCTGTTAGTTGTCCTGTGGGTGCTGGGAACCAAACCAGGGTTTCATGCCTGCAATCCTAGAACTGGGGAAGAGGGGCTGGAGGACTATGAGTCTGAAGACAGCCTGGGTACACAGCAAGACCTGTTTCAGAAAACAAATAAAAGCAGTACAGAAACATAGGGCAGGGATGTAGCTCAGTGGTAGAGCACCTGCCTAGCATACCATGTAGAAGTCCCAGGGCTCAATCAATAATAACCACAAAATGGGGGAAGGGGATACCTAGGAGTGGGAGCCAGTATACATGTCCTCAAGAACAAATATACCAGCTATGATGCCACATGTTGGAAGCTGAGACAGGATGGGAACTAGAGGCTAGCCTTGGCTATACAGCAATACACTAGTTTAAAAAAAAAACAAAAAAGAACTAGAGAAATGACTCAGTGGTTAAGAGCACTGGCTGCTCTTACAGAGGACTTGGGTGCAGTTCCCAGCACCCACATGATGGCTAACAACTATTTGTAATTCCAGTTCCGGGAGCGCCGACGCCCTCTTCTGGACTCCATGGGCACTGCATGCATGGATATACAAGCAGGCAATATGCTCATATACATAAAATAAAAATAATAAAGTATTTTTAAAAATAAAAAATCTAGAAGTAACAAATTTCTCTAGAGGCATATTAATACAAAAAGAGTATATTACTATAGAACAATATAAAAGAAAAAACTTAAATGCTTAAAAGAAGACAAAGTTGGACTGGAGAGATGACTCAGCAGTCTGCTCTTGCAGAGGACCTAGGTTCAACACCTAGCACCCACACAGTAGCTAACAACTGTCTATAACTCCAGTTCCAGAGGATCTGACATGCTCTTCTGACCTCCTCAGGCACTGCATGACACGGGTGCACTTACATACAAGCAAGCAATACATTCATACGCATAAAATAAAAATAATAATAAAAAAAAGAAGACAACGCTGGGAGGAGGACAATGGAGTCAGGGAGTTAGGAATAAGGATAGATATGACCAAACATATTGTAGGCATGTATGAAATCCGCAAAGAATCAATTAAAATACTTTACTAAAAACAATACAAATTTTAAGTAATTGAGTTGTGAGTTGTTTAGGTCCAAATTAGCTGGGGTTGTTTTTTGTTTTCTGGTGCTTCACATCCTGGAGCACGTAAACAAGTACTCTACCACTGAGCTACATACTTCCCAAAAGTAAGGCTTTGGGGTTTTTTTTTTTAAGAC
>NW_008359442.1:3391301-3403658 GCF_000622305.1 Nannospalax galili | reverse complement strand
GTTGGGCGTCGTGGCACACATTTTCAATTCCAGCACTCCAAAGCCGGGTCTCCATGGTGAGTTCCAGGTCACCTGGGGGCACAAGGGAGGCCCTGTCTCCCAAAGACAAAAACAAAAACAAACAAAAAGCAAAAAAAATACCCTAATGGAGTAAAGTACAAATCTACGAAACTAACCAAGCTACCATATTACTACCGTGTCTAAAAAAAAAAAAAAAAAAAAACTACATTAGTAGCGATAAAATAAATGTATTCACATAGCAATTCAAATGTAAACTGTCTCTGCCCATTTGTTAGAGCTCTTATATGCATAATTCTCCCAATTTATGAAAACAAATACTCTGCATTGTATTGGACATTTATTTTATAAAATAAAACCAAAATCAAAAGATTAACATTTCTTTTTTTTCCTTTTAGGTCTTTTTGAGATAGGGTCTCCCTGTAGCCCCAGCTGAACTTGCTATGTAGACCAAGCTGGCCTTGAACTCACAGATATCCCCCTGCCTCTCTGCCTTGTGACTGCTGGGATTAAAGGCATGTGCCACCATGCCTGGAAGTATACTTCTTTATGAAGTAACAACACACCAGTTCTTACACTGCTAGTGATGAATTCACAAATACTTATCTTCCTTCCAATTTTGCACTTCCTACTAAAGTGGTGGCATACTCCTTTAGCCCTAGCACTTGGATCTCTGAGTTCAAGACCAGCTTTGTCTACACAGTGAATTCCAGGCCAGCTGGGGCTACAGGGAGACCCTCTTTCAAAAACGACCACCCCCCCACAAAAAAAAAAAACAAAAAAACTTTACCCATCTTCAGCACATGGGAGGCTCAGGCTAGCTAGAGACCAGCTTGGACTACATAGGAAGAGTCTGTTTCAAAAATCAAAAACCCAAACTCTACAAAACTAAAATTTCTTTCTCCAGTACCAAGTAGAAATGGATGAGGCGAGTAAAGAGCCTTTTACCTTTGAAGCAAAAAGACAAGGGGAGGTGGGGCGTGGTGGCACATACCTTTGAGTCCAGCAATCGGGAGGCAGAGGCAGGCAGATCTCTGTGAGTTCAAGAACAGCCCAGACTACATAGTGGGGCTACAGGGAGACCCTGTCTCAAAAAGATTAAAACAAATAATGTTAAGCACATGGCACTCTAAGTAGTGTTTTTAACAAGGATAAACACATAGGGCACATAGTCTCAACTCTGAAAAACGGTTAACAAATGAAGCAACCTTTCATTTTCCACTAAAAAAGTCACCTAAAAATAGTATGAGTACATGCTGTAAAATGACAAAACTATTTCAAATGTATCAAAAAATACATCTAATATACTGTCATGGTAGCTCACATCTTTAATCCTAGCACTCAGGAGCCAGAGACAGGAGGATTGTGAGTTCAAGACGAGCCTGGGCTACACAGTGAGTTAGGCTAGCCAGAGCTACATAGGAGAATGTCTACAGACAAGGACAATGTACTGCATACTGGGCCCGGTGTGGTGGCGCATTACTTTAATCCCAGCACTTGGGAGGCAGACACAGGCAGACCTCTGTGAGTTCAGGCCCAGCCTGGTCTATATAGTGAGTTCCAGGCCAAAAGGGGGTACAGGGAGACCCTGTCTCAAAGAAAAAAAAAATCTGAGACAAATACTCGAAACCTTATCTATTCTAAAAAAGCAGGTCATAAAAAATGGTTCTTTGTAAGCTAACCCGTGTTTGGAAATAATTTTTTTAAGTAACAATTTTATTACTTGACTATAAAAGTTTAAATTGCTGTCTGTTATACTAGTGTGCCAAAAGAATGTCAAACAGAGTTGGCCTTGGCTGGCACACACCTTTAATTCCAGAGGCAGAGGCAGGAGGATCTCTATGAGATCCAGGCCAGCCTTGTTGACATATTGAATTCAGGTCAGCTGGGGTTACAAAGAGGCCCTGTATGAAACCCGCCCCCCCAAAAAAATTATACTGTTTTTGGAGACAGCATCTCCAAAGCTGAGATAGTTATTTCCCCAGTGTAGGAGCTAGAGATGTGTACCATACACCTAGATTTTCAAAGCTGCAGTTTATAATATATAGGTAACCTGAATGGAAACAAAGTAGCAAATCAATGCTGTACTTTACAGTATATTTTGTATAGTGGAGGTTACAGCCCCATGTGTCAAACACTTCATGCCACTAAGCACCAATCTTAGTCAGAGATAGACATGGAAGAAATTCCTGCCTGTAAAAAGCACTGCCTATAAACCTAGTACAGACAGGAATATTTAAGAAAAAAATGTGAAACTTCTGTGAAACACCTCAGAGCTCTCATCTCAGAGCCTTGGAGGAATAGAAGTGTGTATTGGGTGCAAAATCTGAGGAAATCTGGTACAGGGAAATGGCTGCTGGCTTGGAAATAGAACTGTTCTATAATTAGAAACATGAAAAAAGTAAGCAAAGATGGAGAAGTCAAAGATCTTACAGAAAACTCCACAGCTGTCACATCCCTAGACAAATATAATTTCTTACTATGTGCAAAATATGGATCCTAAAATTTATAGACAAGTATTCCAATCCAAACCCATCAAAGTTTTTTTTCAAGAGACAGAGAGAATTAGAGTTCTAGAACTGGTCACACAACAAAAAATGCCTTTGAATTGCCCAAGTCTAAGTAGCACATCTAGGATGCAACCTCTACATCTAAGGCTCATAGAACATAGAACAAGAGATGAAGAGAACACTAATACATCTTTCAACTCTCATCAATGAAGTTCCTTCATGCAACAGAGGGCCAGGAACACAAAAGGCCACAAATGGCCAACATGCAGAGATTAAGAGTCTGCAGAGTGTGGGACCTTGGACAGGACTCCTATATTAAAATCTACCCAGGGCTCCAGGACCATTGTGGAAGAGAGGGCAGAAAGATTGTAAGAGCTAGGGAGGAGGTGCATGACCGTATGGAAATAGTCCTACAGGCTCCTGGGACCCTTCTCATAGGATCCTACAGCAATGGTGTCAGCATACACAAGACCCATGCAAACTTAAGCAGACAAAAACCTAGCACAGAACTATAGAAATGAGCAGCAGGCCCTGATCTTAGCCGAAGAATTATTGGCAGCTGATTACTGCTGGGAGAGGAATAGCTGATCTTCTTAAAGGGAAGGACTCTAGATAGGCTGACTAGATCCCAGTGGATGAACTTGCATTGAGGGACAACTGAGGACCCTAACTTTACATAATATGCCTTAACACAAATGACAAGAATGTATAAACTCCAGTGGGGGAGGGGGCTGTGGGAGGGTGCCAAAGGGGAAGGGGGTATAAAGATTTTCTGTATGAAATACACAAAAATTCAATAAAAAACTAAAATAGAAAGCAAAGAATGTTTAGTAATAAGAAAGCATGATTAACTGAAGCAAAAAAACCCCCAAACCTTTGACTGCTGGAACATTAAGAGGTGGCAAATTCCTGAATCTTTAAACCACATTAGGAAAGCATGAGGTGGGGCTGGAAGGCGTAGCTCAATGGCTATGTGTATGTTTCGGAGTGGTGCTTGAACCCAGTGCTTCACAAATTCTAAGCATGCACTCCACCAGACTAATCTCCAGTCTCATGGGGCTTTTTAAAGATGTATTTTTAAGTATTTATTATTTTTATTTTATGTGTGTAAGTGTATTGCCTGAATGTATTTAAGTGTATTCGTCATGCAATGCCTGCAGAGGTCAGAAGAGGGCGTTGGATTCCTCTGGAACCAGAGTAACGTGTGGTTGTTAGCTGCCATGTGGTAATCAAACCAGGTCCTCTACAAGAGCAGCCAGTGCTCTTAACTGCTGAGCCTATCTCTCCAGCCCCTATTTTTATTATGTATATGGTGAGGTATGTGCGTGTGAGTGCAGGTGCCTGAGGCCATAGGTGTCAGATCTCCCCTGGAACCAAAGTTAACGGGCACTTATGAGCTGCCCGATCCAGGTGCTGGGAACCAAACTTGGGGCCTCTACAAGAGTAGCAAATGCTCTTTGTTTTTAAGATTTTACTTACTTTTATGTGTATGAGTATTTTGCCTACATGTAGATAATTGTACCTATGTCATGAAATGCCCTTAGAGGACAGAAGAGGACATCAGATCCCCTGGAACTGGAGTTACAGAAGGTTGTCAGCCTCCACGTGGGTGCTAAGAACTGAACCTGGGTCCTCTGTAAGAGTAGCCAGTGTTCTTAACCACTGGGCCACCTCTCCAGCCCAAGAGCAGCAAATGCTCTTAACCATTAAGCCATTTCCATAACTCTGTAGTGGAATTCTTTATCCCTAGCACTAGTCTTTATTTACTTTAAAATTTTTATTTTTATTTTACATGTATGAATGTTTTGCCTACATGTATATATCACATGCATGCAGTGCCAGTGGAGGCCAGAAGAGGGTATCAGATCCCTTAGAACTGGAGTTACAGTTGTTAGCCACATGTGGGTGCTGAGAAATGAACCAGGTCCTTTCCAAGAGCAGCCAGTGCTCTTAATCACTGAGCCATCTCTCCAGTCTCACTAGTATTTAATGTTCACTCATGCTACATTTTTATTTCTTTTTATTTCTTAAATAAAATGTGGTTTGGGGGCTGGAGAGATGGCTCAGTGGTTAAGAGCACTAGCTGCTCTTTCAGAGGACTTTTTTCAAATCCCAAACCCACATGGCACCTAACAACTGTCCTTAACTCCAGTTCAAGGGGATCCAATGCCCTCTTCTAATCTCCATGGGCACTGTATGACATGGGTGCACTGACATACATGCAGGCAATATACTCATACACAGTAAAAAAAAAAAAAAAAGATGTTTATAAAATGTGGCTTGGTCTTTTTTCTTTTAAATCTAAACAAATTTAGTTAGTAGATGCAAAAATCTGAATACTATTGTTGTTTCCATAGTACAATCTGTACAAGTTGCATGTCTGAAACAGGTTGTTTTATATAATTATTTCTCTTTTAAGGTTAAAGTAATATTTATGTTTTTAAAAATTTATTATTAGTGTGTGTGTGCATGATGTGGGGACAGGGTGGGTGCTAGTTGTACATGAAGAGGTCAGAGCACAACTTCGTGAAGTGGTTCTCTCCTTCCACCTTTACATGAGGAACCCCTAGAATCAAACTCAGGTCATCAGGCTTGCATCATTAGGTAGCAAAGTGTTTATCCACTAAGCCATCTCTCCAGTACCACAGTACTATTTATATTTATTTTTGTCACTGAGTGTAGTTAATGAGTAGGGGTATTGTGCTACACTCGCACCTTTACATTATTTGTCAGGATCATTTTAGCATAGTTAATTACAAAAAGCAGAATGGACTGCTCAATTAGAGTTGAAGTCACTGTATTAAACCAGTGCCTCAGGCATGCTAAGCATGTTCCCCATTAAGCAGACTTCAGTCAGTGTCTCTGTAAGAGCCAGACCTAGGAGGCACCACCTTTAATCCCAGCACACAGGAGGCAGAGACAGGGGAATCTCTGTGAGATGCAGGCCAGCCTGGTCTACATAGGGAATTCCAGGTCAGCTGGGGCGACAGGGAGACCCTGTCTTAAAAAGACCAAAAAAGAAAAAAGAAAAGAAAAGCCCCCGGTAGGACTTTAAAGGAGCGCCTCTGCAAGTCCTAGGGTGATAAGATACTTCAAGAAGAAACAGTGAGCACAGTGAAAACCAGGGCTAGAACCCAGTAAGCACCCATAGGGCACTAACCGAAAACCTCTAAGCAAACAGTTGGTATCACTAAAGAAGTCACAGACATTTATTATTCACCATAAAGGGCTTTAAAAGAAGTGGTTACCTTTCCAAAGGTAACCTGTCAGGCAGGAAGTACGATGCTTGGTTATGAAGCATCAAGAAGAATGAAGAATAGGGAATTTCTAAAAAAAACTGCCTTCCCTCACCATTCACCTATTCACAGAAGGAAAACAAAACCAACCTCAGTGGGATTTCAGGAAGACTGAACATAACTTGAATTGTCTCAGAAATCTATGAAATAGTAATGCCAGTCATAAATTCCCTAAGTTCCTACTTAAAGAAGGCTTGGCCAATCCAAGCAACACTTCCCAAATAAGAAATAATACTCAAAAGGCTTCTGGCTTCTTTACAATGCTTTCATACTGTCTTAATAAAAATTTGTAAAAATCATGTTTGTACAATTATACCACTCACTTTCATAGTAAATTTTAGTACTTGTATGGTTGGAAAGTTTCCTAATTTTAAGAAATGAAGCCCTAGCAAAATAAATGACTTCTGGCCACTCTACTGGTACCACTGTCCAAAATCCAATTGAGGCACAAGTTCATGATCACCTAGTCATTAAACCCTTTCCATCTGTATTTCATTCTTCACTAAGTCTATGATCTGAAAAATCTCTAAAGAGTCTATCAATTTCAGTCCTTTGCAAAAAGTCACACTAGCTGACCTAAATGAAGTCTTTGATTAGATGTCAACATGTCCAACTATGAGAGAAACCACACACAATTCTTTAAAGACATAATTTGTGAAAGAGGAAATAAAAATTAATATAGGCACATGAAATAATGTCCTTCATGAATGGCCTGTAAGAGGAAGCAATGATTAAGACCTGAAGAACAAGCTGGGTATGGTACATTAGGTCTGCAATCTCAGCACTTGCAAACTGAAGCGAGAGGACTGCAAAGCCCAGGCATTTAATCCTAGCACTTGGGAGACAGAGGCTGGCAGATCTCTTTGAGATCTCTCTTTGAGATCGCTTGGCCAGTTCCTGGCTAGCAAGGCCTGCACAGTGAGACCCTGTCTCAAAACAACAAAACAAAAAAGGGGTGGGGGGAGGGTAGCAATGTCAAGTTTAAATAGAAATGAGCACATTAAAGTATCTATTTGCCTGCTTATTTCTCAAATAACCTGTATTCTTTGATTGTGTTTGGTCCCCTAGAACAAGTATTCCCATAGAAGCACTTTAACAGAAATACTTACTTAGGAAACCAATTTAATCCCAGGTGCTCTGTCTTGGAATATAATATTCTTTCTACCATGTCATAAAGTGGTCTCCAAGGTAACTCTAAATCATCTCTTGAAAGAAGTTCCTTTTTCCTAATTAAAAAAAGGATAGTTATGCATGAATGTGTGTAGAGATCTGTGGTTATCATATACACTACGCTCGGGACAACTCAAACACCAGGCAGCACTAGTTAAAGGGGACATTTAAATTTTTGCTCTAGATGACCTCCCTATTTTTCTACACGAAGTATGTAGTACTTAAATTGTTTCTGACCTTGTACTGGATACAAGGATAGCTCATATCCTGAGCAGAGCAAACAATTAGCATAAAACAACCAGACAGCACTCAGTTGGATATGTACAAAAGCTTCATGGAGAAAATAAAATTTTAATCAAAACATACAATTAGACTTAGTTGATCTTCTCCCAAATCTGTTCTTTTTCATTAAAGTCTGAAGAAACAAAATCTTACGAGAAAATCATAAGAAGTGGACTTACTTTAATAAGTTGATCAAGAGACGGGCAAATCCTTGCATCATGCTGATTTCCAGTTTTGGAATTGATACCAGCTCATACAATAACTTAATAAAAAGAACATGATCTTCTTTGCTAAATTTTCTCCCATAAAGTCGGATATACCTGTAGGAGAAAAATAAAGCCTTTAAAAGAGGTAAGGCTACACACTTGTGCTCCTCAATGCCTCACCATACTAAAAGAGGAAACAAGCTAATGTTTGTTGGGAGGGGTAAATGGAGTAGATGTGCAATACATTGCTCAGCCTATAAAAAGGAAGGAAATCACAGGCCTAGAGAGCTGCTTCAGCAGGTAAAGGCACCTGCTGCCAAGCATGATGACTTGAATTCAATCCCCAAAACCCACAGAACAAAATTCAATCCCATGAACAGAAAGAAATGACTCCTGCAAGCTGTCTCTGACCTCCATTCACACTCCCCCAAACACATGCATACACATGAAATAATAAAATGTGAAGAATTAAAAAGAAAATCCTGTAATATGTGACAACCTGAATAAACCTTGACTGAATTAAGCCAATCACAAAAAAACCCCAATACCACACAGTTTCATTCACGTGGTATATCTAAAGCAATCAGACTCAAAACAGAAAGTAGAATGGGAGCTGGCAATCGTTAAGAGAGAATGGTAGCCATTACTCAATTGGTACAGAGTTTGAGTCATGAAAGATGAAAAAGTTGCAGACACCTATTTATAGCATATATATAATTGACAAACCTTCATTATACACTGAAAAAATGTCAAAAGAAGCCAGGCATGGTGGCACATGTCTATAATCCCAGCACTTGGGAAGTGGATGCAGGAGGATCAGGAACTCAAGACCAGCCTGACCTATATGAGATCCTATCTCAAAAGACCTCCTTGGAACTGGAGAGATGGTTCAGTGGTTAAGAGCACTGGCTGCTCTTGCAGAGGACCCAGGTTCAGATCCCAGCTGCCACATGACTGCTGACAACCATCCATAAGTCCAGTTCCTGGGGCTCCTATGCCCTCTTCTGACCTCCATGGTCATTGCACAGCATGAGTGCATCTACCTACATGTAGGCATTACATTCATACACATAAAATAAAAATAATAAATAAAAAAATATCAAAGACCTCTTTGTCCCAAAACTGTTAAGAGGGAAAATTTATTATACATGCCTTTAAAAACAAAAAACCTAGAGCCCAAATAGATGTGGTAGACATCATAAATTTAAATACTATTAAGCATTTTATATTTATAATCAAAGAATTACTCCATATTTTAATCAAGAAGATTATCAAATATTTTAATAATAAAGTCAGTTAAAACATTGCTGTATTATAGGATCACGCCTCCACCACTGGGATTTAATGTAAGGACTGACACATTCTACCAATGAGTTATATCTCCAGTCCCCCCAACCTTTTTTGGCACCGCCATAATCTCAGTACTCCAAAAGGCAGGAGTCCGGTCACAAGTTCATAGCCAGTCTGGTTTTACACAGCAAGCTCCAGGACAGTCAGGGCTGCAGAGTGACATGCTGCCTAAAAAACTAAAACAAACAAGGGGCTGGAGTGATGGCTCAGCAGTTAAGAGTACTGGCCGCTCTTCCAGAGGACCAGCATTTGAGTCTCAGCACCCACATGGTGCCTAACAACCATCCTTAACTCCAGGGGCTCCAATGCTCTCTTCGGGCCTTCGAGGGCTTCACACGACACAGGTATACTTACATATAGACAAAACACCCTTAAACATAAAATTTTAAAAAAATGTCTACATATATTTAAATTAATAGTTTATGTCAAACATATTTTCAACTTCTAACTTTATCGAAACCATGTGGTCAAAAGCCCAGCAATAAGCAAATTTAAGAAAAGGGTACTTCTTCCTTTTTTTTGGTAGACAGGGTCTCACTATTAGCTCTGCCTGGCCCTGTCTGGCCTAGAACTCATTATGTAGACCAGGCTGGCTTCCAATTCATAGAGATCCTCCTGCCTCTGCCTCTGCCTCTTGGGTGAGTGCTGGGGTTAAAGGTGTGTGCCACCATACCCAGAGTGCTCCTTAAATACAATAAGTCACAGTATATTAAAGGAATAAAAAGTAACTAATCTAAAACTTATTTATAACAAAGGACTGGATATGTAAAGTCATAAACCCTGTGGTGAAGGTCACTGACAGATTTTAAAAGACCTAAGTAAAAAGAAGAAAGATCATTATTATTCCTCACCTTGGCTAAAATAAAACTGAGCTTATATTCAAATCTCAAAGTTGGAGAACCTAAAGTGCTTTCCTATCTTATATAAAGACCTTAAAATTTTTGGTCTATTAGGGATGCTTCCTTTTCCTTTGCAGGCTGGATTTATTCAGCTCTTTTCTGTCATTTCAAGGTGTGATGCCATACTCTCCACTCTTCTTCTTCTATCAAAATGTACAGTATACAAGAAAGATGATCCAGACCTAAGCAGATTTCATATCTGATTCTGTAATTACTATAAACGTTGCTTAACCATCCTAGACTGGCAAAGCACATGATCAGTGAAGATAACATATAAACACTCTAAACCAGGTATAGTGGCACATACATCCCTGCAGTAAGAGGGAGGTTGAAGAAGACTGAGAATTCCAGGCTAGTCTAGGCTACACATAACAGGGCCTGTTTCAAACAAACAAGAAAACCAAAAGACCCTAAGCCACCAGGGTGTAAGATAAACGAGTTCACAACCTCTTGAAGCCTCTCCCTTGCTTTCACTCTAAATTTAGTAAAAGCTAAATGAAAATACACTATACTTTTAAAATACACCCATCTATCAGATATAAATAAAACAAGAGTTCAAAGAAATATTTTCTGCTTTTGATGACTTCAGATGCCCCTCTGTGCTCCCTCTGTGCGCCCCCTGTATTTAGAATGCTTCTGTAGAAAGAGCAGAGAAAACTGAGAGACTGATATGACAGTTACAGCCCACTGCTTTGACTGCAGTAGGCACAATACGTTAAACATGTAAAATTCACAAAATCCAAATTTTAATACTATATGAAAACATCAATGAAAGGGCTAGAGCTCAAAAGACTAGAGTTGCTGACAATGCTAAAGATTTTAAAAGAATTTCTCAGAAATCTCTTTTATTTCCCCTAAATCTCTGCCAATCAGCAATTCTTTCTTGACTTTTCTCAAAATGTAGTATAAGAAATCTTTCTAAAGAATACAAAAAAAATCAGCCGGGCATGGTGGCACAGGCCTTTAAACCCAGTACTCCAGAGGCAGAGGCAGGTGGATCTCTGTGAGTTCAAGATCAGCCTGGTCTACATAGTGTTTCAAGCCAGCTGAGGCTACAGGGAGACCCTGTCTCAAAAAAGACCAGAAAAAGAAAAAAAAAACCAAAAAAACAAGTGGGGGCTAGAAAGATGGATCAGCGGTTTAAGAACACTGTCTGCTCTTGCAGAAGATGCAGGCTCAATTCCTAACACTCACATGGTGGTTAATGATTGTCCTTCACTCCAGTCTCAGGGGACCCAACACCATCTTCTGACCTCTGTGGGCACAGTATGACCATGACACAGATGCACTTACATACATGCAGGCAATACACACATACACATAACATAAAAAGAATACAAAAAGTACTAACCATAAAAAGAAAAATGTGTTATGGTGTCTTTGGGCTGGGGAGATAGTTCAGTTGGTAAAGTGCTTGCTTGCTATGAAAACAGAGTTCAATCTCCAGAACCCAAGTTTAAAAAGAAGGGTGGTGGTGGAGGTTGGAAAGATGACTCAGCAGTTACAATTGCCACTACTCTTGCAGAGGACTAGGTTCAATTCCCACTCACATGGCAGCTAACAACTGGCCCTAACTCCAAGGAATCGGATGCCCTCTTTTGACCTCCACCAGCTCTGCACGACACAGGTGCACTTACATACATGCAAGCAATACACTCATTCCCATAAAATAAAATAAAGTATTTTTTAAAGTGGGGGAGCTTGAGAGATGGCTCAGCAGTTACGAGCACTGGCTTGCAGAGGACCCGGGTGTGGAGAGCCACAGCCTCCGCCGCCATTACAAGATGGCGCCGGTATCCGGACCTTCTTAACAGTAAACATCCTGCTGCGCCCATAAGGGGCGTGCACAAGAGCCTGCTCTCCCTCGCCTCCTCCCGTGGCGTGATCTCCAGCAACCAATCCGCTTCTTATACGTCATAGATGGGACCTTTAGACTATATAAGCAACCGCTCTCCCACTTCTCGGCGTCTTCGGTCTTTAAGCTTCTAAGAGTGTAAGATGCGCATACAATAAACTGCTGCAGAAGGATCCTGACTTGTCCTCCCGCATCGTTCTTGCCGGCGAGACGGAAAGCGGTCGGGGACACATGACTAAGAGGGCAGGTGACACAACCATGTGCACGTCAGAGAGGGCAGGTGACACGACCATGTGCCTATCAGAGAGGGCAGGTGACATTACCATTTGCACGACAGAGGGGCCATGTGACACGAACCTCTGCACGTCAGAGGGGGAGGTGCTTGACCATCTGCACATTAGTGGGGGCAGGTGACATGACCATCTTTATGGCAGGAGGGCAGGTGACACGACCATCTGCACGTCAGAGGGGCAGGTGCATGAGCATCTACACGTCAGAGTAGGCAGATGACACGACCATCTTTATGGCACAGAGGGCAGGTGACACGACCATGTGCCTATCAGAGAGGGCAGGTGACACTACCATTTGCACGTCAGAGGGGCCATGTGACGTGAACCTCTGCACGTCAGAGGGGGAGGTGCTTGACCATCTGCACATTAGTGGGGGCAGGTGACATGACCATCTTTATGGCAGGAGGGCAGGTGACACGACCATCTGCACGTCAGAGGGGCAGGTGCATGAGCATCTACACGTCAGAGTAGGCAGATGACA
>NW_008359442.1:3370066-3387388 GCF_000622305.1 Nannospalax galili | reverse complement strand
TAGGCTATGATCATGTTAATAATTAGGGTTAGGTTAAGGGTTAGCTTCTTGCTTGAAAATAATAAAATACAAATATTGTATTATTATTTAGAATAGTGGAATCTGGAAGCAACTGTTATATTTACTGGCAGATGAAACTTCTCTAAGTCTACTCCTACTATGTATACTCATCAACTTTATCATTTTGCTTCTCTCATAAAAGTATTCCTGCCCAGAGTGGCTGCCTTCCAGAGGACTTTTGGCCATTTTTCTCATGACTAGGGTGAAAAATGTTTCTGGTATCCAGTGGTCAGATGGCCAGATGCTGCTCAGCATCCTGACATGCACAAGGTTGTCACCACCAAAAGCCATGATGTGTGTGGAGAGCCACAGCCTCCGCCGCCATTACAAGATGGCGCCGGTATCCGGACCTTCTTAACAGTAAACATCCTGCTGCGCCCATAAGGGGCGTGCACAAGAGCCTGCTCTCCCTCGCCTCCTCCCGTGGCGTGATCTCCAGCAACCAATCCGCTTCTTATACGTCATAGATGGGACCTTTAGACTATATAAGCAACCGCTCTCCCGCTTCTCGGCGTCTTCGGTCTTTAAGCTTCTAAGAGTGTAAGATGCGCATACAATAAACTGCTGCAGAAGGATCCTGACTTGTCCTCCCGCGTCGTTCTTGCCGGCGAGACGGAAAGCGGTCGGGGACACCCGGGTTCGATTCCCAGCAACCCACATGGCAGCTAACTAACAACTGTCCATTGTTAACTCCAGTTAAAGGGGTCCTGACCTTCTCAGGCACTACACAACACCGGTGCACTTACATATATGCAGGCAATACACTCATACACATAAAATAAAAATAATTTTTTAAAAAGTCAGCCATGGTGGTACACACTTGAAATCCCAGCACTGGGGAGGCAGAAATAGGCAGATCTGTAGGGTTTGCTGACCAGGCAGCTAGCCTAGTCCACCTGGAGAGTTCCAGGTCAGTGAGAGATCATGTCTTGGGGGGGGGAAAAAAAAAGGTTGGAAGATGCTCCTGGAATAACACCACAGGATGTCTTCTGACCTCCACAAAACAATTGGTCTTCATTAAAATTAAGCACATCTATACATATTATAATCATTAAAAATAAGAAGTGAGGTCTGAATCTTGGAAAACATATATCTGACAAAGAGTTGAAAGAGAACTTGTATTTAAATCACACAAAAAACTATGAATTATTAAGGAAACATAATCCAACTTTTTAAAAATAGTTTTATTTTTATTTTATGTGTTTTCCCATATGTATATAAATAAGTACACCATATGGAGGCCAGAAGAGGACATCTGAGCCCCCGAACTAGAATTACAATTTTTAGCCACCATGTGGGTGCTGGGAACAGAACCTTGGTCCCCTGGAAGAACAGCAAGTGTTCTTAACTGATGAGCCAACTTTCCAGCTCCACAACCCAATTTTTTAAAAGTGCATAAGGCAGGTACCTTTGAAGAAACATGACTAATAAGCAGATATCAAACATTATTACTCACAATGAAAGAGACTCAACATTATTATTAAGCAGTAAAAGCAAAATAAAACTACAGTAATTCACACCTCTAGACTATCTAAAACTAAAAAGCTTCACGGCATGCAGTTTGAATTAAGAACCTAGAACATCAGACCTTTCATATGTTGCTGACAGGAAAAAGCCAATGTCTCTCAAAGGCCTGTATGTAAGGCTTTATTCTCCAGCATGGCACTTTTGGGATGCAGTGAAAACTTTAGGCAGAGGGGCCTACTAGGAGGGTTGAGGTCACTGGGAACATGTCCCCAAAGGGGACAATACAATTATTCCCTGTCCTTGTCACCAGCCACTGGGTAGACAGTTTGCTATGGCAAAGACATCTCACCAGTGTCTTTCTATCACCACCAGAGCTGGAACCTATGAGCCAAAATAAACATTTTCTTTTTCAAGTTGATTCAGCTCATTCATTGTTAAAGTAAGAGAAAACTAATACACAGCTAATCTGGGTAAAATGCTTGAAGCTATTCAGGGAATTTAAACACAGGCCTATTCAGTGACCTAGCAATTCCACTAAAAGTATGCATGTAAGGAATACATGTGCCAACAAAGATAAGCACAAAAATGTATATAAATCTCACAATTGCTATGTTGACTAAAAAAAGTCAAACATACCAGTTGTGTGGCACATTGTGTAATCCTAGCACTGGGGAGGCAGAGGCAGGAAAATCAGGAGTTCAAAACCATCCTCAGTGACACAGGGAGTTGGAGACTAGCTTGGTACATAGGACTCTGTCTTTAAAAAAGAGGAGGAGCCTCCCAACATGAAATACATGTTCTGATTCCATTTTAAAGAACAAAGAAGAAGTAATACTCTCCCATTCAGTCTCTACAGCTTCCAGCGGGCAGATCACGAGCCATCAGTTCCTCTGGGGCAGGCTGTAGGACGAATGACAAAGCCCTCACCAAATGACCAGTGTACCAGACACCATGGGACAGTGTCGATCAGCCAATGCAGAGGATACCCAAGAAATTCAGTGATGTGGAGAGGGCCACTGAGACCCTCATCAAGAACTTCTCCCAGTACTCTGTGGAGAGTAGAAAGGAGACACTGATGCCTGCTGACCTGGTCACCCAGCAGCTGCCCCACCTCATGCCAAGCAATTGTGGGCTAAGAGAAAACTGCCAACCTGGGCAACTAATGACTCTCAACTGGAGTTCAGGAGCTTCTGGGAGCCAAATGGAGAAGCAGCCAAGGGTGTGAAGATGGAGAGCCCTGTCCCTGGGAGCTGAAGACCTTGTCCTGGAACTTGGGGGTTTTGGGGAGAGGAACCTTAGAGACTGTAGGCCTGGAATAAAACTACTCTCCACCCTCACCACTCTATTCCCAGCCTGCACCTCATCTCTGCATGGTTCAGGCTCATGACAGCTTTCCCCATGGGCTCTGTGAACTCATCCAGGGTGCTCTGTGGAGCTCAAGGGTCCAGAAGTCCCCACCCAGGGTAGCTCATAGGGTGGGTTGGAGCTGGGTAGAACATTCAGGAATGCTGGCAGGGGGGGGTGGAAAGGATGGTGCAAGTAATTTGATAATGGGGAAGGGCCAAGAGGAGCTGGGCTGTGGGAAATTATTTGAAGAGAGGGGCTGGAAAAATGGTTGGATACCTGATACTAAAGAGTCTCTGAGAACCTCCCTCTCCTAAGCTCTTGCCCAACCTACACTATATAGATATCTGCTCCAGCCCTCCCTGCACCCAGCTCTGCCCCATCCTCTTCCCAGGGTCTGTCCTTAAGCAAGGGCAGAGAAGCGAACAGCATTGGAGAAGAGACTGAGGAGGGTATGATTTGGGGTGAGACCACCATCTAGGCCGTGTGGGCATTTACAGAATGATAGTTGTTTTATATCATTTGAATAAAGAAATGGGAAAAGGGAAAAAAGAAAAAAAAAAAAAAAAAGAACAGGCTGGGCGTGGTGGTGCATGCCTGTAGTCCCAGCACTTGGGAGGCAGAGGCAGGTGGATCTCTGTGAGTTCAAGGTCAGCCTGGTCTACATAGTGAGTTCCAGGCCAACTGGGGCTACAGGGAGACCCTGTTCCAAAAAGACCAAAAAAAAAAAAAAAAAAAAAAGTAATGCTAATCTATGAAAAGTGATGGCACATTGTGTAATCCTAACACTTGGGAGGCAGGTGATGTGATGTGATGGGGGCTGGAGAAATGGCTCTCAGTGGTTAAGAGCACTAGCTGCTCTTGCAGAGGACGTGGGTTCAGTTCCCAGCATTCACATGACAGCTTACAATTGTCTTAACTCCAGTTCAAAGGGATCCCATACCCTCTTCTGGCCTCTGTGGGCATTGTACACATGGGTGCACTTATATACATAGAGGCAAAACACTCATACACATTAAAAAATTAATTAAAAATAAATAAGTAAATAAAGTGCTGTGATGGGGCTGTAGCTCAGTTAGTAAAGGGCTTGCCTGACATGCACAAGGCCCTGGGTTTGACCAAGGGCATGGTAGCAGACCCCATAATCCCAGCTCCCAGGAGGTGGAGGCAGGAGGATTAGAAATTCAAGGTCATTCTCATCTACACAGAGAGGTTAAGGCCAGTCTGGTCTATATGAAACCTTGTCTCAAATCTCAAAAAACTAAAATAGGGGCTGGAGAAATAGCTTAGTGGTTAAGAGAGCATACTGCTCATCCAGAGAACCTGAGTTTGAGTCCTGGCACCCACCATTAGGTGGCTCAGAGCAGCTATAACTCTGGCACTGCACTCACATATAAACACACACATACACATACACACACACACACAATTAAAATGAAATTTTTTAAAAAATATTATTTTTATTTTATGTGTATGAGTGTACTGCCTGCATGTATGTGAGTGCACCCATGTTGTGCAATACTGTGGAGGTCAGAAGAGGGCTTTGGATTCCCCTGGAACTGGGGTTAAGGAAGGTTTGTAGCCGCCATATGGATGCTGGGAATTTAACCCAGGTCTTCTGCAAGAGCAGTCAGTGCTCTCAACTGCTGAGCCATCTCTCCAGCCCCTAAAATGAAATATTAAAAAAAAAAACAAAACAAAACTAACAGGCCAGGCATAGTGGCATGCATCTTTAATCCCAGCACTGAGGAGGCACTGTGAATTCCAGGCCAGCTTGTTCTACATGGCAAGTTCCAGGCCAGTCAGGGCTATGTAGTTAGATTTTGTCTCAAAAAAATGAAACAAAACAAAGACAAAAACCAACTAAAATAACAGGTATAGAGAAAATAAGAAAACAAAAAAATGGAGTGATAAATCAGAGTATAGACTGATCTTTAGGAGAGAAAATTCAGCCAAAGGATCACTGCAGAAAAATTATGTTTAAAATGTTTATGTTTGAGATCTACTTTAGACTTGGTTCACCAAAAGTACTGGGGTATTAAATCTTAATAAATCTAGTTTGAAATGGCTCAGCATTGAGAGTGGCTAAGAGTGCTTCTCACTCCTGTAGAGGATGGAATTGGTCCCAGCACCTACACTGTGGCTCCCAGCTCCAGCTCCCTGTGACTCCAGCTCCAAAGGATCTGACACCCTCTTCTGGCCTCTGTGTGTACCAGCTCTAACATGAATATATCCACACAGCACAAACAAATCACATGATTAAAAATCTTTAAAACATGGGAATTGGATTTTAAAAACTCAAGTAGAAACTAACAGTCATCATTTTTTAAATTACTCTAGTTTAATTTTTGTGTATTTAAGCTCAAAAACCCTACATGGAATTGTACTTAGAGATGATCCATCCTCTTGTACATTAGGTTTTAGCTAGGACTAAAAATATTAGTTATCTCAAAATACTTGAAAATTTTAGTAATAGTCATGATCGAACTTTGAATAGAACACTTCTTAAACTACCCAGAATATACAAGTCATAAGTCATGATGTTCTATCCTCCCACAGGAAAAAAGACAATCAAGGAGAATACAAAAGGGTTTCCAGCTTCTTCCTCCTCACAATCTTCAGATGCATTAATTTTTAATCTCAGGAAAGACACTGGCATGCCAGGAACAGTAATTAGTTAATAAAATGGGTAATGGCATCAAAGACAGTTTACATTACAAGGAAATTTAAAGTTAAAAAATAAAATTATACAGCACTAGTAAAATAAACCAAGAATCAGAGATGTTATAGGCCAGGCTGGCTTCAAACTCACTACATAGCCAAGGATGACCATACCCTTCTGATCTTCCTGCCTCCATCTCTATGTGCTGAAATTACAGGTATATGCCATCATGCCCACTTTCTGGGTGCTGAAGATCAAACCCACAGTTTTCCCCATTCTATATCCCCAGACTCAACTACTGGGCTTCCTAGGTTCTAATTATATCCATCCATAGACTAATGCTAGCATTACTGACTCAGGAAGGTCCTCTCAATTTTCTTATCCCCTGGTTTGCTCCTGGAAACGTCCTTGCTTGTTGTCTAGGCTCTATCATTACACCATGAGTTTAATTTTTTAAAGTAATATTTTAAAGCAAAATTAAAACTATAATAGGGCCAGTAAGATGGCTCATTAGGTAAAGACACTTGCCGCTGCTAAGCCTGACAACCTGAGTTCAATTCCCAAGGACCCAAATGGTGAACTGACTCACACAATTTCTCTTGAGGGGGCAGGTTGGGGGAGTGGCGAGAGAAACATACAAAATGTTTTTTAACCTGAAATCTAGCCAAGTGATGGTTCATACACAGTTGGCTGGGGCAGGAGAACTGCCATGAATTTGAGTTCTAGGCCTAGCCTGGGTAAAATGAGACCATGTTTCAAAAACAAACAAATCTAACAATAACTCCTGAGTAAATAATCCAGAAGCCTGACGTGGGGGCACAAGTCCACAAACCCAGCAGTCCTTGTACTCAGGAAGCTGAGGCAAGATTATGTGTTCGAGGCTACTTAGCCTTGGGCTGCATAGCAAGACCCAGCTAAAAAACAAAAAAACAAAACAAAACCCCTCATTAAATAAATTGATTTTTATTGGATGTCACTTATGTGACAGACAGGGCACTAGGCAATAACAAATAGTCCAGGAACATAACGCATAGAAAGATGCAAAGGTAACTCAGTTTGAGTACAGATTTTAACATTTATATAGTCAATTTGCCCATTCATCTCTATTTCTTCACACTAAAAGACTTTTCTTCTAAAACCCTCTTTACCCAGTTAAACCCTCCCTTGAGGCTAACCATGAGCCACCCTGGAGTAACTTCCCCAGTTATAGCCAGGAAGCTTTCCTTCTTTTGAATAGAAATATAGTTAACGGGAAGTGCAGTCTTCAGGAAAATTGGCTGTTACAAAGCTTCTGTTACTAGCCAGGCATGGTGGTATACACCTAGACTCCTAGCACAGGAGGCTGGGGCAGGAGTCACTGTGACTTTGAACCCAGCCTGGACTACAGAATGAAGTCCTGCCCCAAAAAATAAGAGGAAGAGGGGTTGGGACTGGGGAAATATATGACTTAACGGGTAAGAGCTCTTGCTGAGCAAGTGTGAGAAACTGAGTTCAAATCCCCAACACCCATATGAAAAGTCAGACATGGCCATGTACATACCTATAACCCCAGTGCTGGAGAGGTGGGCAGGACAGGGGACAAGAGGATCACAGGGCTTACTAGCTGCCTCATTTCTTCAAAGGTAAAAATTGGACAATAAATATTCCTATAATCCATTGCCTGTTTGTGAGAATTACATAAAATAACTGAATGTGAAGCACTTTGCAGAATAGTGGCATGTTTGGACCTCTTGGTATATGTTCTCTTGCAAGACCCCTCAGGTTACTAATATTAAATTGTTGTAGCTTTATTTTTAGTTTTTATACCTTTCTATCTCAGTAACTAATTGCTGATTATATGCTCTCAACTACAGAAAGCCTGTTATGTTTGGAGCTTTGAACTGCTCTTACAATTTCCAGTAGCAAAGAATGAAAGCAGGAAAACTGGGGACTCATTAGTGCCTTATCAGTCACCATTAGGTTTGCAGGACCTATTGTACACAAACCACTCCACAGGAGACAAGAAACATTTGCCGATTGGAAGAACTAAGAGTCCCCTTGCCTAGCAGGGAGCTGTAGACACCGGGTGGATGAGGGAGGGTGCTAAGAAGGGGCTTTGTGTCCCACAAGCTGAAGCAGTTCTTGCTCCAGAGCCACACCCATCTTACAACCCAGGTTTTGGGGGTTTTTTTGGACGTGGGGTAATTTTTATTTTGCAGTTGCTAATGAAAACATAATTTACCACCACCACCACCACGTTTTTGGTTCTTTGAGATCCAGTCTTCCTATGCAGCCCAAGCTGGCCTGGAAATCACTATACAGTCCAACCTAGTCTCAAACCACCTGTACTACTATATCCAGTTAATTTTATTTTTCACATAATTTCTTTTAATATTTTATTATTTTTATTTTATGTGTATGAGTGTTTTGTCTGCATGTATGCAAATGCACCCATGTTGTGCAGTGCCCAAGGAGGTCAGAAGAAGACACTGAATTCCCCTGGAACTGGAGTTATGGACGGTTGTTAACTACCATGTGGATACTAGGAATGGAACCCGGGCCCTCTGCAAGAGCAGCCAGTGCTCTTAACCACTGAGCCATGTCTCCAGCCCCTTACATAATTTCTTTAGGGCAAAAAGAAATTCCTATATCCAGGCCAGCATAGTTCAGCACAACTATCACAAGACCACAATTTCTTCATTAACAAAATGAGTTTAGACTATAGATTCTCTAAGATACCTTTCAGCCCCAAAGTTCCATGATTCTAAGTTAACTAAAAGTTAAGGGGGAAAGAAGACGTTCATTCAACAAAAATCACTATGATCTTATGCTAAGAAGAAAAGATACAAAATGAATGAAGGAGTTTACCTCTGGGAATGTAAAGTCAAATGAATGGCTAAAGTCTGTGTGTGTATGTATAAAGAGAATGAATACCACTTGTGTGAGGGTGCCTGTAGAGGCCAAAAGACATCAGATCCTTTGGAGATGTAGTTACAAGCTATTATAAGCTGTCAGATGTGGGTACTGGGAACCCTGTTCTTAACCACTAAGCCATTTCTCCAGTCCCTTGTTTCCATTTCTTAAAGAAATGGTCTCACTGGGTTGCTTGGGCTGGGCTCATATCCTGGGTTCAGGTGAACTCCCCAACCTCAGCCTCCAGGGTAGCTAGGATAGGCAACAAAGCCAGGAGAAAAACGACAAGGACCTGGGTTCAAATTCCAGGTTTACCATATAACTAGTAGATCTGACCAAGCCTAAGTCCCGTTTCTGTAAATGAATTACCAAATTGGGAAGAGGGTGTGAGAAATGAACATTAAATCGGGACATATAAAACTGCTTCTGAAGCAGGACTGGCATAGCTACCCAAGAGGCTGAGAAAGGATTGCCAAATTCAAGGCCAGCCTGAGCTACACAGTGAGTTCAAGGCCAGCCTAAGCTACACAGTGAGTTCAAGGCCAGCCCAAACAATTTAGTGAGACCTTGTCTCAAAACAAAAAATAAATGAAGGACTGGGGATGCAGCTTAGTTGCAGAAATACTTGCCTAACATGCATGAGGCTTTGGGCTCAAATAGACAGGAGGAGGAAAAAGAAATAAGGAAATGGAGCATGGTAGCAAAGGAACACAGTGCTGCATACCTATAATTCTAGCATTTGGGAGGCAGAGTCAAGAGGATTAAGAGATCAAGGGTAGGGGGCTGGAGAGATGACTCAGTGGTTAAGAGCACTTACTGCTCTTCTAGAGAACCCTGGTTCCCAGCACCCACATGGAGACAAACAGCCACCTGGAACTCCAATTCCAGGGGATCTGATGCTCTCTTCTGGCCTCCACAGGCATTGCACACACATGGTGCACTTACATACATGCAGGCAAAGCACTCATACGAATTCAAGGCTAGGCTCCATTATACAGGCTGGTCTGAGTATCATGATACCTTGTCTTAAAAGAGGGATGAAGAGGGGGCAGACAAAGAGAGGGGAGGAGAAAAAAATAGTTTCAGATGTCAAAACAATCCAAAAGAGCAGGGCATGGTGGAACATGCCTTTAATCGCAGCATTCCAGAGGCAGAGTCAGGTAATCTCTGTGAAATGGAGGCCAGTCTGGTTTACGTAGCAAGTTCCAGACCTGCTTGGGGCTACAGGGAGACTCTCTCAAAAAAATAAAAGAAAAATGAGTCCAACAGCCAGGCATGGGGTATAGGAAGCTAAAGTAGTAATGATTTCCAGATCAGCTGATCAGCTTAGTAAGTAAGACCCTGTCTTAAAAAAAAACAAAGGACGCTGGGCATGGTGGCACATGCCTTTAATCCCAGCACTTGGGAGGCAGAGGCAGGCGCATCTCTTTTGAGTTCAAGGTCAGCCTGGTCTACATAGTGAGTTCCAGGACAGCTCGGGCTACAAGGAGACCCTGTCTCAAAAAAACAAAAACAAACAAAAAAAGACCAAAAAAGAAATAACATGAGCTACAACCCACAGTAAACAAATGGATCATAATCCAGTAAGCATCCATATAAAACTAAAGGCCACAAACAGTTCACCCTTAATTACTACCAAATGTGTCTTAATGTTTGATTTCCTAACCTTTTAGTCATGACTTATTATTTTGAAATTACATAATGTAATTGTAAATGAACATGTAAATGAAAGTTTGTAACTAGGCCTTCCTCACCTCCCCATTAAGGAAAAAAGTAGGCTGGTGAGATGGCTCAGCGGGTAAGGGAGCTTGCCACTAAGCCTGCTCTGCTCCATCTCCAGAACCTACATGGTGGTCTGGCTCCAAAGATCACCATCACCCCAACACACACAGAATAAACAAATGTAAAAATATTTTAGGTAAAAAGATCTTAAGATAGTTCTTGAGCTAAGAGTATGGATGAGTGACAGGGCACTTGTTGAGTACACACAAGCACCAAAACCCTAGATTCAATCCAAACAGCCCAAACAACAACAAAGCTCTGATGGCCATGTGGGTGGGTGGTTCATGTCTATAATCTCAGCACTCAGGAGGCTGAGGCAAGAGTATTGCAGCCACACAATGAGTTCCTGGCCAGCCTAGGCTACAGAGTGAGATCTTGTCTCAAAAACAAGAACAAAAACAAAAACCATACCTGGGCATGATGGTACATTCCTTTAGTCCCAGCAATCAGGAGGCAGTGGCCAGGCTGGTCTACACAGCAAGTTCCACGCCCACTAGGGCTCTAGGGAGACCCTGTCTCTTAAAGACCCAAAACAGAAAAGTAAAACAAACAAAACAAAACAAAGTAAAACAAAAAACAAAGGCCTGGAGAGAGCAGTGGCTGATCTTGCAGAGGACTCAGGTTCAGTTCCCAGCACCCACATGGTGACTAACCACCATGTTCAATTCCACTTCCAGGGGATCTGCTACCCTCTTCTGGCCTCTGTGGATATTGTACAACACAGTGCTCTTACATACATGTAGGCAAGACATTTATACACATAAAATTTTTTTAGTTTTTTTTAGGTAGGCATGGTGGCACATGCCTTTAATCTCAGTACTTGGGAGGCAGAGGCAGGCAGATCTCTGTGAGTTCAAGGCCAGCCTGGTCCACATAGGGAGTTCCAGGCCAGCTGGGGCTACAGGGAGACAGTCTCTCAAAAAGATCAAAAAAATAAAAGACCCCTCAAAATTTTTTAAAACCAGATCCCGTTTGTAAATCTTCCTGGAGGATCTGTTACATGGTAACTTTTCTCCTGCCTTACACAGAATAGAGAACTCTGTTACACAACAAGTTGACTGTTTGTTGGGGGCTCTTCAAGTACTCTACTTTCTTTCCTTCAAAACACTAACTACCCTAACTAAACTCTTTAAGAGGATTGAGGTCTGGCACAGTGGTAGACCACTTGTCTAGCATGCACAAGGCTGGGTCGTATTTACTTAATACATAAGTAAGTTCATTCTTTAGGAATCTGTGCCCCCAAAAGTAGTTCTATTCAAAAGCAATTTAGGTGGAGAAATAAGGAAAGTGTAACTTCCCAAAATATGTAAACTCACAAGCAAGACTGTATTCATAAAATTTCTTGCTTTGGGGGCTAGAGAGATTGCTCAGCAGTTAAGAACACGGGCTTCTTGAAGAAGTCCCAGGTTCGAATCCTAGCACACACATGGCAGCTAAGAATCATCCATAACTCCAGTTCCAGGGAATCCAATACTCTCTTCTGTCCTCCTAGGGCACTGCATGACAGGTGCATTTACATGCATGCAGGCAATCCATTCATACATATAAAATATTCTTTTAAAAATTATTTTTAAAAAATTATTGCTCTAAGAAACTTCAGCTTCATCACTTAGAAAAGAAAATCACTAGAAAAGGAAATGAAACCCCCATTAATAATAGCCCAGATTATTAACACAGTTCATTAGACTGTTGACAATTAGGTCATAAAGCATTTTCAGCAATTCTTAGGCAATATTTAACTTGTTTACACTGCTAATACTATCCTCATTCATACCCATTTCACAGCAACAACCACATTAGGGTTTTTTTTCCCCCCTCCCTAGAGAGCAAGAAGCCTTTGTTGCTTGCTGGTCGACTGCCATGTGTGATACAGTGGCACACTCCTGACTCCAAAGACAGAGTCGCTCCTGTGGCCCTGCCTTTCCTGTCATGAAAACTGAAATCCCTCTGAAACTGTAAGCCTTTACTCCCTTAAATAAGTTTTAAAAAAATTTTTAAAAGAAGCAAACCTTTGATGTATCTTTAATCTCAAATATTATTCAAAGCCCAGAGTGATGGTATAAGCCCTCAATTCCAGCACTTGGGAGGCAGAGGCAGGCAGATGGTCTCTGTGAGATGGAGGCCAGCCTGGTCTACATAGTGAGTTCCAGGGCCAGCTGGGACTAGAGGAGACTTTGTCTCAAAAAAACAAACATTTTGAGCCAGGTGTGGTGGCAGACACCTTTAATCCCAGCACTCAGGAGGCAGAGGCAGGCGGATCTCTGTGAGTTCAAGGCCAGCCTGGTCTACATAGTGAGTTCCAGGACAGCTGGTGCTACAGGGAGACCATGTCTCAAAAGGACATATATATCAAACATTTAGAGTCTAGGTATTGTGAAAAAGACAAATTAACAGAAAAAGGTGATTACTATCCAAATTTAATGATGTCACCATAAAAAATGGTAACTTTAGCCTACATTAAGTATAACTAAACATTTCACCATAACAACCATAAACTTATTTAGAAACAAAAACTCTTTGTGGCTGGGGTGTAGCTCAGTAGCAGAGAACTAGACTAGCATGTACATGTAAGGCCCCAGCTCAAACAGCAATGAAAAGGGGGAGGGAGGAAAGACAAGACTCTAGGTCAAAGTATTTTGTAGACTGTCACTCCGGGATACCCTTTTTGAGTTATAAAACACTCATCTTTTTCTTAACTAAAATGTTCATTTCCTCCAATTCTTCGGTTAATACACTTTCTTTTGAACTCAGTATTAAAAAATCTAGGATTCATGCTTAAAATTTTGAATAACATTCACAATTCCTTAGCTTTGCTAAATGCTGGAGGGTAGAGGGCTGTAGAGATAAGTAAGAACCTTAGTGTAGAGGAAGGAAGATATGCACACAAAAGCATGAAAAAGGGACCCAGCGAGAAATGCTGAGAATACATCAAATCCACAAATAGGCAAGTCAAGACTCCAAATAGGAGCATTTATACTATGTCGTGCTTTCACCATCCCAGAAGAGGTCTCAACAAATACAGGGTCTTTTGTTGCTACTTTTATTGCTTTTATCACCCTGTTCTTAGTTTGCTATTCTTACAAAATGAGGCACTGACCAAGTTTTCTGGAAAGCTTTCTATGAGAAAAACATAGGGTTAGGTTTTGTATTAAAAAGGGAAGGAGATACACTAAAGATGAATTTCACTAACAGATAGTTAACTCCTAGGTTTCACAATTAGAAAAACTTTCTGGGGCTGGGTCTAACCCTGTGCTCAGAGGCAGAGGCAGGTGGATATATATGAGTTAGGACAGTCTAGTCTCTGCCTCAAAAAATTAGAAAAACTGCTTCTGAAGTATATTTACCAATAAACATCCCTTAAAAAGTTTTTTTTGCAATTGAGTGTGGTGGTTCATGCCTGTAATCCCACTGCACAGGCGACCGAGGCAGGACAGCCCTGAGTTTAAGGCCTCCCTGGACTACAAAGTGAGTTCTAGGCCAGTCTTTTTGCAAGAAGAGGTAGCACACACCAATAATCCCAGCATTTGAGAGGTGGAAGCAGAAGATCAGGAGTTCAAGGTCAGCCTTTGCTACACAGAGGCTTGAAGCCAGTCAAGGTCAGCCTTTGCTACACAGCAGGCTTGAAGCCAGTCTGGACTTCCACTACTCCCCCACCCCCCATCCCCCCACCCCAGCCATCTAAAAATAAATATGGGGCTAGAGAGATGGGTCAGCAGTTAGGGCACTGACTGCTTTTGCAGAGAACCTGGGTTCAGTTCCCAGCACCCACACAGCAGCTAACAACCATCCTAACTCCAGTTCCAGGGGATCTGATGCCCTCTTATTTATTTTTTTATTTTATTTTTATGTGTATGCGTGTATTGCCTGCATGTAGGTTAAGTGCACCCATGTCGTGCAATGCCCGAGGAGGTCAGAGGAGGCTGTCGGATCCCCTGGGACCGAGTTACGGGACCGAGTTACGGACAGTTGATAGCTGCCATATGGGTGCTGGGATTCGAACCCAGGTCTTCTGCAAGAACAACTAGTGTTCTTAACTGCTGAGCCATCTCTCCAACCCCCCATGCCCTCTTCTGACCTCCATGGGTGCACTTACATACATGCAGGTTATACATTCATACATGTAAAATAATAACAAAAAAAATTTTTTTGGTCTTTTTTGAGACAGGGTCTCCCTGTAGCCCCAGCTGTCCTTGGACTCACTATGTAGACCAGGCTGGCCTTGAACTCACTATGATCTGCCTGCCTCTGCCTCCCAAGTGCTGGGATTGAAGGCGTGTGCCACCACACCTGGCAAAAAATATTTTTTAAAAATAAGTAAGTAAATACTTTTAAAGCCAGTCATGGTGGCACACGACTATAATCCTTATTTGGAGATACAAACAAGATCAAGAGTTCAAGGTCATCCTACATAGAGTTCCTGCCCAGCTGCCTACATAAGATCCTATCTTTAAAAAAAAAAAAAAAAAAAAAGGGGGCGGGAGAAATGGCTCAGCGGTTAAGAGAACCGACTGCTCTTGCAGAGGATCTGGGTTCGATTCCCAGCACCCACATGGTGGCTATGAACCGTCCTTAACTCCAGTTCCAGGGGAATCTAAAGCCCTCTTCTGACCTCCGCAGCATTGCATGACACGGGTGCACTCACATACATGCAGGCGATACACTCCTACACATGAAATAAAAATAATAAATAAATTTTAAAAAAAAGATAGGGAGGAGAGGTGAGGGAGGAGGGGAAAGAAAGATCACAACTAGCTTATAATGAAGCTCGAGTTTGTTTTTTTTTTTTAAATATAAAACCATTAAGATACAAGAGCAAAAATGTTTCCCCAGAATTATTGAACCCAATATCCTAATTTCATTCACAGGAATATGGAAAGACATGATGAATTAACTTCTCACATTCCCAGTTAGTGAGGAAAAAAATGAAACGTTATTCTATCACTTTTCCATTCTCCTAGGGAGTACTAAATATTAGCACTACTTGGCTATTATCACGTTTGGAGATTATTTAGAAGTTAAATAACACACTAAGGAAACACGACTATAAACAGGTCACCTTAAGATTATTTAAAGGGGAAAACACACACCCAAGATCACTGTATGTGCCATCAAATTCAAAATGTCACTTGCCAATGCAATTCCAAGAATGAGTTCCCGGTACTTAACCACCATTCCAAAATTAAGTTCTACTTGACAGTACTTCTTGCTATTTACATAAAAATGTTTCGGATTCACAGGTATTAAGCCATCTAACAGCAATATTAACCTATACTGTGTTTTCAGATAATAATTACTTTTACTTAAGCCGAAGAGCAAGAAAACTCTAGTGTTAATTTACAAAACTCACTAACAAGAACTACTTAGGAAAATAGTTAACTGCCTTTGTAAATTCTAGGTTCATAAATCCCAACTAGATGTCTTCACACACTGGCATATACATATTAGACGAAGAGAAGCTGTTTATACCCTTCAAAATTGGTATTCTTTGGCAAATCTGTCCAAGTGATTTAAATAGGATCTTGCCTAAACTAACAAACTATTTTTACTGTGCCTGAGTTACACCGATACCTAGAAGGAACACATGAAAAAGCACCTGAATTTTAACCGCTTATCAAAGTGGTTGTGTTTTAAAGGAAAGTGGTTCTTTTCTGTGACATTCATTCTGCCTTTCTAAGGGTATTACACCATAAACTTTTTTATACTCTAGTCAAAAGGTCTGTTAACCTTGACATTTTATGGTCGCTCTTGAAAAGAATCTTCAATTCTGTTTCAGTTTTGCACCTTTTAACAAAAAAAGGCAATTTCCACCTTCTCCCTAGTAAGAGGGTATAAGAAACCTGTCAGAGGCCCCCTAACAATTAGCACGGAGATCTATCCTGAGGGGAAACAGCGACTATGGCATTTCAAAACCCTGAGTCATTATCCAGTTCACTCAGCAGATTTTGGTAAACACAAGTGACATGTCCTGTGTGATTACTCACTGGTAACTCATATAGAGTTTTGACAGTAAAAATGCAAAGATAGGTACAGAGCAAATAAGCTCTCCAACCTTTTTCCTCCAGTATTTTAATTTGTTCCCTAATTTCAGTGACACTATAATTTGCTGCTACTTTATACAGAAAGCAAAAGACCTTCTGAAAGTGAGGTAGTTGACGAACATCTAAAAAAAAAAAAAAAAAAAAAAAAAAGCACACCCCAAGACCTAACAAAGCCCGGGGACACCCTGACTGCGCGCTCCTCACTCTCTGCCTCGGAATCCGTAATGTCTCACCGGAGGAAATGTCACAACAGGAACACACTTTCCTGGAATTCTAAGACAATATTCTCAACATCAACGTCTCCTCCACAGCGAGAAAGTGCTGACGACCCATCTGAAACAAATCTTTCCTATTAACTTCAGGAAGCCAGAGCAGTGTCCCCCCCCCCCCCCAAAAAAAAAAAAAAAAAAAAAAAAAAAAAAAAAAAAACAACCCAGAACTACGAACTAGGGCTTCTTTCCCACTCCCAACGTGGTGAGAACCGGAGCGGAGAACAAGCGTGGATCCTGCGGGAAGGAGGAGCCGGCGAAGCGCAAAGAGTCAGGAGGTGAGGTGCTGCCCCACGCACAGGTGCTCCAGGCCCACTGCATGCGCACAGGTCCCAGGAGGACCTGCGGGACGGTTCCAGCCCCCTCCTCCGGGGGAGTGGGGACTGCGGCTCCCTAGAGCCGCGAAAGAGGAAAGAAACAACCGGAACGCAGGGGACCTGAGGTCCCGCAGGGAGCGGCGCTGCGGCCGGGGGCCACCCTGGAACCCCGGCCGCCGGGCAGCGCAGACAAAGAGCCCGCCCCCGGCTCGGGCTCGGCCCCGGCCCACTTACGTGGAGAGTTTCCGGGTCCAGAAGAGGCCCCCGGGCCACAGCTCCCGGAGCTGCACCGCCCGGCCCAGGTTGCTCTTGATCTGGGCCAGCTGCACGTCGGACTCGGCGTCCAGCCGCTCGGCGTAGGGCAGCAGCTTGTTGTACACGATCTCTTTCTGAGGCACGAAGGCCCGCGGGCCCAGCTCCGGCCGCCCGCCCGGCTCGGGGGGCTCCCCGCCGCCTGCCCGCCCCGGCGCCTCCATGAGCCCGGGGCCGCC
>NW_008359442.1:3342302-3369960 GCF_000622305.1 Nannospalax galili | reverse complement strand
GCTCGGCTGGTGACGCTGCAGCCGCCGGGCCCGGAGGTTCCGGACTGGCCTCAAGTCACTTCCGGGGCGGGGCGGGGCGGTGGAAGGAGGAGGGAGGAGGGAGGAGGAGGGACAAGGAGGGAGACGTCCAGGCGGCGGAGGGGCGGGCCGGGCTCTGACTCCGCGGCCGGGGTGGCACCGGCTCCGCGAGAGGCAGCCGCGGGAAATGCGAGGCCGGCGAGTCCAGCACCGGAACCTGCCTCTTGTAGGCCACCGAATATGGTGGCGCAGCCCTGCGCGGTGGCGCATGTCTTTATCCCAGGCTTGGGAGATAGGTGCAGGCAGGGTGGTCAGTTCAAGACCAGCCTGGACTACATACCTCCTTGCCTAAAAAGAAAGTTTGTGGAAGCATCTGCATACCCTAGAGAACCCTGTATGTATCCTACTTATTCTCTCTAACCCTTTTAAACTTCCCCTTTCTGATGTTACTCCCAGCCGCCTTCATTTCAAAGACAAGTTATTCAATAAATGTTAATTGAACTGTTCTGTGTGTGGGTCACACCGTTTAAGTTCTAGTGGAAGGCTCAATTGCACCTAGTTTCTGGCCTTTAGAGCCTTAAAAGGACTGCGGAGATAAAGACTAGTGACAGTGCTTTACAAGACTGCTTTATTAACTGCTAGATAAGTATGGAATGTCTTGGGAGTTCTTTGGTTTTGCTTTTGCTTTTTGTGACGGGTCTCTCTGTAGCCCCAGCTGGCCTGGAAGCGCCATGTAAACCAGGCTGACCTCATCTACGTGCTCCCAGTGATGGGATTAAAGGCGAGTACCACCATGACCGGTCTGTGCCTTGGGAATTCTAACTGAAGGGATATCAGTTTCCGAGAAGTGATATTTCTGTTAAGCTGTAAGGGTTGAGTGCACCGTTGGTTAGAAAAAGGAAGATCCATCTTTAAGGTGACAGAATAGCATGTTTTCTAATAATTCAGAGCCCTTCAGAATGGCCGTAGATTGCTTGCAAGAGAGGGCATTGAACAAATGAGAATGAGAGAGAATTGAGCTTTAACCTGAAAGTAAGAAGAACCGTCTAAAGCAGGGCATTTATGGCATCTGCCTGTAATCCTAGCACTTGGGAAGTCAAAGCAGAAGGATTGAGTTTGAGCAGCATGAGCAATATACCAAACCCTGTGAGGGCAGAGAGAGAGAAAGCACTCAGCAGTTATGAGCACTGACTACTCTTGCAGAAGACCCAAGTTGAAATCCCAGAACCCACCTGGTGGCTAACAACCAGCTATAACTCCAGTTCCAGGGGATCTGACACCCTCTTCATGGCCTCTGTGGGCACTGCATGACATGGGTGTGCTTAAGTACATTTAGGCATAACACTCTTACATATTTAAAAAAATAATAATAAAATAAAACCACCTGGATTCCAGGCGTGGTGATGCTCGCCTTTAATCCCAGCCCTCAGGAGGCAGAGGCAGATGGATCTCTTGAGAGATCAAGGTCAGCCTGGTCCATATAGTGACTTCAGGTGAGATGGGGCTAGAGAGACCATTTTAAAATAAAATTAAAAAAAAAAAAAACGGCATGGTGGTGTACACCTGTAACCCCTTTTAAGGTAGAGGCAGGAGGATTGCAAAAAGTTCAAGGCTAGCTAGTCTGCAGAGAGTGGCTATCTAGGGGCTAAAAGTGGCCCAAGATAATTGTAAATAGCCTCTGGATTTGCAGCATTCCAAACTCTGGACAGTTATTAAAGTACTAATCAGTTGGTCAGCCTTGCAGGAAGTTCAGTCAAAGATGCAGAATTTTTCTTGGAACTTTCATTCACAGAAGGAGCCCCTGAGAGAGGCTGAAGGTATGTGGATGCAGATGGCGAGAGTGGGCAAGGTCTCCAGTTTGAGGAAAAGCACATTGTTTGTGTTGGTATCACCTACCACTGTGGAGCCTTCTCTCTGCCAGAGCTTCATCGACATTATCTCTAGATAAAGGTAACTGAGTAGAGGACTCATAGCAATAAAACAGAGACATGGAAGAATTACAATTGGAGTTTTAGGACAGAAGCTTCAGCTCTTGGGGGTTGGGATTTAGCTCAGTGGTAGAGCCCTTACCTAGCAAGTACAATGAGCATAGTCTTTGGGCTTACTGACATGAGCTTTGGTGTCAATAGAGGAGGAACAAAGTTGGGGGTGCTGGGGTAGAAGTAATTAAGAAGTCCTGATCAAGGTGTGGTCTGCCCATCTCCTCACAGTTTCAGATAATGTTAATTGCTGTCCTTGCCTGAAGGGACCAACCTAGTTTCTGCTATCCAGGGTGTAGCCTATCCATCATAATTAATTGTTCTTTTGGGAGTGGTCTAACCTGGGAAGCTAACTTGTGAGGTTTTGCTGTTTCAGGAATCTGAAGTGCCTGTGTGTTTAGCACAATGGCTTGTCTCTATGCCTTAGCCTCAAAGGGTCTGAGAGAAGTAGACAGACACAACTTCCTGATTGGCATGGCTATGCAGAGTCAAGACACAAAATGAAGGCAGAAGTGTCAGGCTTTCCATTACTTTGTGCACTCAGGTGAGGAGTTAATGCTTTTTAGCAGAAACTGCTTCTGAATGCATTACAGTGGTAGAGCATGTTGAGATGGTGAGGGGGAGGTGTCCAGAAGAACAGGAATGTTTGGATTTCAGATGTACAAGGAGTTTCAGATGATGGCAGAGCTCCTTGAAGCATGCATCTGAACTAGAATAGTAAAAGAGAATAAAAGATTTTGGAGCAAAAGATGTAAAGTTTCTTCCTATTATTCCACATAAAACTGAATAGAAAATCCCACTGTAGGCCACGTGTGGTGGCTCATGGTTTTAATCCCAGCATTTGGGAAGCAGAGGCAGGCAGGTCTCTGTGAGTTCAAGGCCAACCTAATCTACATAGTGCATTTCAAGTCAGTCAAGACTACATAGTGAGACTATCTCAAAAACATTTTTAGAGCTGGAGGGAAAAAGCACTGACTGCTCCTACAGAGGACCCAGTTTAGGTCCTCTAGCAACTGTCTGTAACTCTCTGTTACTGTCTGTAACTCCAGTTCAGGGGATGCACTGCCCTCTTTTGGCCTTATAGGGCTCTACATGACACAGATGCACAATACATGCAGGCTAGAACATCCATACACATAAAATAAATTAAGACAAAATTTTTCTAAAAAATGGTCTTAATGCCATTGAAATGCCTACAGGTGAGAAAACTAGAAGGCTTTAAGTTTGTTTAGATGACATACTCATCACTGGAGAGAGCAACCCACAAGTCCAACTCCCAGCATTTTTATCTCTTAGAGGCCAGGAAACTCTAGCAAAAGATAATATACCTTTTATCCATTGATCCAGAACTAAAGGAGACACTCACTGCCTTATGCCCCTCAGGACAGCAAAAATAGTCACCCATCTTAAAAGATCTAGAAAATTCACTAGCTCTTCAAAGAAGAAGTGTGTGTGTGTGTGTGTGTGTGTGTGTGTGTGTGTGTGTGTGTGTCTATGTCTGTGTGTGGTGCTGGGGATAGACCCCAGGACCTTGCATAAACTGGACAATCATTCTGCCTCTGAGTTACACTCCCCATTCCAAGAAAATGTCTGTTGTTGATTGGTTGGTTGACAGGGTTTTGCAGTGTATCCCAGTTTAACTTGTAATTATTGACATAAAAACAGAGTTCTCAGCCAGTATGGTGGAGCACGCCTTTAATCCCAGCACTTGGGAGGCAGAAGCAGGCGGATCTCTGTGAGTTCAAGGCCAACCTGGTCCGCATAGTGAGTTCCAGGACAGCTGGGGTTACAAGGGAGACCCTGTCTCAAAAAGACCAAAAAAAAAAAAAAAAAAAAACCCACAGTTCTCAGGCCTCAGGCCATGTGTGGTGGCACATGCCTTTAGCCACAGTACTCGGGAGGCAGAGACAGGCAGATCTTTGTGAGTTCAAGGCCAGCATGGTCTTCATAGTGAGTTCCAGGCCAGCTAGAACTGCCTTCTCAAAAAGAACCCCCCCCAACAAAACAGAGTTCTCACCTCAAAGGAAATGAGTTTATTCTAGAGCCAAATATGAATGATCATTGCCAGGAACAGAGCTTCAAATTTCCCCAGTACCATGTTCTACTATGAAAATTGATAACAAGAGATTTTTTTTTATTAGTTACAGCATAAAGAAAGCTACATATCAAAGTATTTACTGAATACATTGGTGGGAGCCACAGACAGGTGGGTTACAGCAAAGTGGGGGAAAACCGCTAGAGATTTCAGATGCTGGCTCATGACATTTTCAGCTTTTTACTTGGTGAAAATTATCTGTCTGCTAAGAACACATTGTAAGGTTAAGATAGTCACAAGAATGCTAGGTCAGGCACAGGTGTGGGCAACAGATGGCTTTCAAAGAGACTAAAAATAGCCGAAGATAATTTGGTTCTGGCCTGCCACATTTTAACTCTCCATAATCTTGAGGTTCACTTGGTCTTGTAGAGTGCAGCTTCTCCTCTTCTCTCTCTCCCTTTCTCTCTCTCTCTCTCTCTCTCTCTCTCTCTCTGTCTCTCTCTCTCTCTCATTCACACAGCAATCCTCCTGCATTCGTCTGTCCAGTGCTGGGATTATAAGGATGCACCACAGCAATTGGTCTGCCTACAAATAAATGAATATATATTCTAGAGACAGTTGTGGCCTTCTCTTTTGGCTATCAGACTATTGAAACAATAGAACCCAAGAAATTAGAGTTTACTAGGAATCTCCTTACTGGGAGGTTTAAAAAAAAAAAAAAAAAAAAAAAAAAACTCAAGGAATGCCAGAGGAGGAGACCTGTCTCCCAGAGAAAACTTTACAACTTGTTGAAGACCTTTCAGGAGTGACTGGAACTGAGCCTATAATGGGCCACACCTTGGCCAGACTACTTAGCTATACTATCTCTTTTTTTTTTTTTTTTGGTCTTTTTGAGACAGAGTCTCCCTGTAACCCCAGCTGGCTTAGAACTCATTATGTAGAACAGACAGACCTTGAATTCACAGAGATTTGCCTGCCTCTGCCTCCTGAGTGCTGGGATTAAAAGCATGTACCATCATACCCGGCTCATATCTACTATCTTGCCTTCTATTTAAACCTTACCTTCACATCACAACCTGGAAGATGGATCTGTTACCACCTTTAAGGTCACAGCCTGTGCCCTACCAAGCCAGGTTTGGTTACCGCCTCAGTAAACCAGTTAAAAGAACCAAATTAATAGTGGAAAGCAGAAAAAGGAAATTTATTCAATGTTACCACATTAGGAAGACAGACAAAGAGATCCAGGTTTTCTATTTGACTTGAGATGGAATACAGTATGAAAAAATAGTGAATATGGGGCGGGGGGTAGAAACCTGGCTGAGCCGTTAAGAGCACTTGATGCACAATCATGACCACAGTTTAGATCCCAGAAACCCATATAATGAGCACACCTGTAATTTCAACTCCAAGAGGGTAGAGATAGGAGGATCACTGGGGCTTGCTGGCTTCCAGTGAACCCCAGGTTCAGAGGGAGACCCTGACTCAAATGAATCATTGGAGAGTGATACAGGATGACACCCAGTGTCCTCTTCTGGCCTCCATGTGCGTGCATACCCATGCATACCTGCACACACATGTGTGCATACACTTAGATACATACGCATAAATCTTTTAAAAATATTTTTTAAATTTATTTATTATTTGTGTGTGTGTGTGTGTATGTGTGTGTGTGTGTATTCCATTGAACACATGTAGAGGTTTAAGGACAAGTTGTTGGAGTCTGTTCTCTTCTTCCACCGTGTGTGTCCCCGGGATTGAGCTCCAGTCCTCAGGCTTGACAACAAGTGCCTGCTGATTCTGCCTACCCATAAATAAAATCTTTTTTAAAAAGAATAATAAGGGGTTGGGAATTTCACTCAGTGGTAAACTGTTTGCCTGGGTTCTCAGCTCCTGAAGAAGAAAAAAAAAAGACAAAATTACAAAAAAGATTAATGATAATAGTAATACTGACCCACTATGGTTTGGGCATTATGAATGCAATGCAGCCTGACTCAATGTATTAGTGTTCCATTTTTTTTAAGACAGTAGATCATATAGCCCAGATTGGTCTGAGGCTGACCTTGAATTCCTGATCCTCTTGCTTCTGTCTCCCAAGAAGTGCTGAAGTTTCAGACATGTGCTAATGGTACACTGATACACAGAAATTTTTTTAAAAATCAAAAACCTTTTTTTTGTTTGAACATGCTATAATGAAATCTAATACTTTGTGTGCTTGAAAAATAAAAGGTCAGGGGCTGGAGAGATGGCTGCAAAGGTTAAGAACACTGGCTGTGCTTGCAGACCACCTAGGTCTGATTCCTAGCACCCACATAGTAGCTAACAACTGCCCACAACTCTAATTCCGAGGGACCCAGTGCCCTCTTTTGGCTCCTACAGGCATCGTACACATGGGTGCACCCACATACATACAGGCAAAACACTCATAGACATAAGGGTAAATAAAGTTTTTAAAGGGGTGGGCAAATGGCTCAGTGGGCAAAGGCACTTGATGTGCAAGCCAGGCAACCTAAATTCAAAATCATGTAAAGGTGAAAGGAGCAAATGAAGTTCACAAAAGCTGTCCTTTGATCTCCACACAAAGGCATGTCATGTATACCAACATGCATACACAATAATAATAAGTAAAAATGTAAAGAAAGATCTACCTGGGCTAGAGAGTGAGTTTAAGGTTCAGCCTGAGCAACATAATAAGACCCTGTTTTGACACAAAAAGTACAAAGGTCTGGAGCTATAATTCCTTTATAGAGCACTTGTCTAGCATGAGTGAAGCACCCAGTTCAATCCTTAGTCTCACCAAAAAAGAAGCAAAACATCCTGCCTTCTTTTTTTTAATTTAGTTGTGTGTGTGAGTGTTTAGCCTGCATGTATGTAAGTGCACCCTTGTGTGCAATGCCCACAGAGTTCAGAAGAGGGCGGCAGGGCAGATACCCTGGAACTGGAGTTATAGATAGTTGTTGGGGGTGAGTGGGGGGGCTAGATAAATGGCTCAGTGGTTAAGAGCACTGGCTGCTCTTGCAGAGGACCTGGATTCAATTCCCAGCATCCACATGATGGCTAATAACTGTCCCTTGCTCTAGTTCCATGGGAATTCTTCTGACCGCCACAGGTATTGCACAACCCTGGTGCTCTTACACTCATGCAGGCAATACACACACACACACACACACACACACACACACACACACACAGTTGTTAGCTGCCATGTAGGTGCTGGGAACTGAATCCAGGTCTGGAAGAACACCCAGTGCTCTTAACCACTGAACTGTCTCTCCAGACTCAAACAAAATTTGTTTTTGTTGATCTCCTCCCACCTTCTTTTCCCCCACACCCTGTCTCCCTTATCCTTTTCCATCCTGGTAGCCTCCTTCCTTTCTGTTTTCACTTCCTATGTGTCCTCTACCACCCCAAAAACCTCTTTTATCCCCTCTTGTGGTCCCTCATATGGTATGAGTATGCCTATATTCATACTGTGATGGCTAATCTTGGTTGCCAACTTGACTGAATATGGAATTAACTAAACTGTGAGCTTTTTGTTGTTGTTGTTGTTGTTTTGTTGTTTATTTGAGACAGGGTTCTCCTGGATCCCCAGCTGACCTGGAACTCCTTATGCTTGCCTCAGTCTCACAGCATTCTGCCTGCCTCTGCCTCTTGAGTGCTGGGAACAAAGGCATGTGCCACCACACCAGGTCCATTTGTCATTGTTTCCAGTTCCATCCATTTTCCTGCAAATTTCATAATTTCACTTTTCTTTATGCCTGAACAAAACATCATTGTGTAAATGTACCATATTTTCATTATCCCTTCTTCTGTTGATGGCCACCTAGGCTGATTCTCTTTCTTTGCTATTGCAAATAGAGCAGTAATAAACATCGGTGTGCAAGTATCTTTATGGTAGGATATAGAATACTTTGGGTATTTGCCCAGGAGTGATGTAGTGGATCGAATGGTAGTTTATTAGATGAGTCATTTCTAGCCATCCTTCTTCCCAACTAACCATTCAAGAAGCCTTTCTAGGCCTCCCAGTCTAGCTCATTTCCTTTGTTCTGCTATCGAGAGCATCCATTATGCCATTTTACACCACCTAACAACACCATCTAATAATACCAATAAAATGAGTTGTTTAATTCTGCCTGTCTCACCAGTCAATGAACTCCATAAATTAGGAACCATACAGAAATGGATCTTTTAGGTAAAGAAATAGTGTATGTTAAAAACAGGTAGGGGGAGATGATGGAGAGGTGGCTCAGATGTTAAGAGCATTTACTGCTCTTGCAAAGAATACAGGCTTGGTTCCCTAGCATCTATATCAAGCTGTCCACAACTGTGTGTACTTCTAGTTCCAGAGGATCTGACACCTTATGGCTTCCAGGGGTACCTGCATGCATGTGGTGCACATAAACTCAAGCAAGCACACATACATACACATACATTTTTTGTAGTGTACACCTTTTTTTAAAGTTTGTTTTTATTGAATTTTTGTGTATTTCATATAGAACATCTCAATCAGTCCTAATCATCTTTATACCCCCATCCCCACTGGCACCCTCCCATAGACCCTCACTGGAGCCATATGCTCTGTCATCCCTGTTAAGGCCCACTGTGTCAAGTCAGTGTCCCCAGCCATTCCCCAGTGCAAGTCCATCCACTGAAGTCTAGTCAGCCTATTGAGAGTCCCTTGTTTTAGGAAGACCAGCTCTTCTTCACCTAGCAGTAATCAGTTGCCAATATTTCTTCAGATAAGATGGGGGTCTGCTGTTCATTTTCCCAGTTCAATGCTAGGTTTTTGTCTGCCTGAGTTTGCATGGGACTTGTGTATGCTGACACCATTGCCACAGAATCATATGAGAAGGTTCTCAAGAGCTTGTAGGATTTTATTTCCATATGGTCATATACCTCTTCCTTGGCTCTTACAATCTTTCCACCCCCTCTTCCAAGATGGTCCCTGAGCCTTGGGTGGGTGAAGTTTAATAAAGGAGTCCTGTCCAAGAACCAGCATTCAGCAGAATCCTGATCTCTATGCTTTGGCCATTTATGGACTTTTGTGTTCCTGGCCCTCCACTGCATGAGGGAGCTTCTTTAACGAGAACTGAGAGATTCATTAGTGTCCTCTTCTTTATCCCTGTTCTATGTTCCATGAGCCTTAGGTGTAGAGGTTGCATTGTAGATGTGTCACTTAGGCCTGGGCAATTCAAAGACAATGTCTGTGTGTGACTAGTTGTGGTACATGGTAATAGCTTCCAACTGGTGTAAAATGAGTTTCTTTGATGAGTGGTGACTGGGATATTTGTGTGTAAATATAAGGATACATATATTGTACATAATAAAAAATAACATTAGCCTAGGGATGTGACAATCTTGGGATTTTCTCTAATATATATGACCACTCCAGCCATGTGTATTTTGTTATGTTTACATTACCACACTTGAGTTTCCTCTCACTGAGTGGGCTTTTAATTCAATTAGGTATCTGTTGATTGCCCCCAAGATAAAAGTCCACTACTGCACCAATATTGTATGCTATGCTAGCCATTGATATGGTTATTTGGTCTTGAAGCTGGGGTTGGACCTTACATTGATGTTTTCCCTTGGTACCTTCATATTGCTCTCCAAAGCTATGAGGACTAACCTTCAGGGGAAGTGGTTTCAGGTCAGTTGCAGCTCTATTACTCCAAATCCTGTGTCCAAAGTATTTCTGTCTTCAGCAGTAGGGTCTTACCTTCAAGTTCTTGAGCTCCTTCTTCCCCTTTATCCCCAAGGTTCCTTGTATAACCCCCCATTTAAATAACCCCATTTTTTATCCATTTCTCCCTTAGTAACACCTGTCTCCTACTGTTCTTCTCTCTCAGGTTCTTTCTTTCTCTTTACCTCCGTGGTTCTTTTTCATTATTGTGGTTCCTGCAGTTATGTCTGGATACACACTCACTTAAAAGGATTTGGTGCTAGGATCCACATATGAGGGAGAACATAAATTATTTGTTTTTCTGAGTCTGTGTTACTTAGTATAACAGTTTCTAGTTCCATACATTTACCTGCAAACTTCATGATTTTGTCTTTCTTTACCACTGAGTAAAATTCCATTGTATAAATGTAGGATATTTTCATTATCCATTCGTCAGTTGAGGGGCACTTAGGTTGCTTCCATCTCTTAGCTATTGTGAAAAGAGCAGCAACAAATATGGATGTACGAGTGTCTCTGCAACAGGATGAGTCCTTTGGGTATATGTCAAGGAATGGTATAACTTGGTCAAATGGTAGGTTCACTTCTTTTAGTTTTTTTTTTTTTTTTTTTTTTTGTGGTCTTTTTTCTGAGGCAGGGTCTCCCTGTAGCCACAGCTGGCCTGGAACTCACTATATAGACCAAACTGGTCTCGAACTCACAGAGATCTGCCTGCCTCTGCCTCCCAAGTGCTGGGACTAAAGGTGTGCCACCACTATGCCAGGCTCATTTTAGTTTTTTAAGAGTTCTCCACACTGCTTTCCATAGGGGTTGCACAAATACATATTTTAAATCTTTTTTTGGTCTTTGAAACAGGGTCTTCTTGCAGCCCCAGCTGGCTTGGAACTCACTTATGTAGACCAGGTCACCTGCCTCTGCCTCTCCCTCCCAGGTGCTTGGATTAAAGGCATGTGCCACAACACCCAGCATTTAAAAAAAAAAATCTTTTAAAATATTGTATGTTAAATTTTAAGATACTTAGATTTCTAGCTGTGTTCCCCAGGGGTCCTGGTTCCTCCAAGGGGGGCGGCCTCCTGTGGGGAATTGACTGTGGAGAGTTAGCCGTGGAAGGAGGGGCTTGTGGCCCCATCTGAAAGGGGAGCCTCGATTGTAAAGGGGGCACAGCAGCTGAGTGTACTCAAGAACAAAATGGCCTGGCACTTATGGACCTGGGGTGAGACTGCTGGCCCCTGAGGCATGGGCAAAAGCTAGCAGTGACTATGGGCATGCTATAGGATTGATCTGGGATGGTGGGCTCTGAGCCACAATGCAGAGCTGGGCAGTGGGCAGCTGGGCAATGTGTAGCTGAGCAGCTCAGAGATAGGCACTGGGTGTTCGTTTCTTTGTAACTCCCCCCTCATGATAATAATAAATGTACATAAAGATATGTTATGTGGTTTGCGTCATAGTGCAAGAGACCCAGAGACAACTCCGGCCACACTAGCATACATACTTATTTACATTTTATTCATGCCCACCAAACATATATACACACTTATACAAATGGTTTTTATATAGAAATTAAGAAAAACAGCCAGGTTCTGTGCTAATGTTGAAGTGTTACAGGAACAGGACAATGAAAACTCCATGGTAAGTTAATTACTCAAGAATTAGTTTAGCAGAAGCCAAAGTATAGATCTGGGAGTGACCATAAAGATTTCAATCCCCCTTCTCGTCCAAAGCTGGCAGGACTACAGGGTGAAGCACGGGACATTTCAAAGCCTATATAATGGAGTTGACATAGGTTTGTAGATTTTTTTTTAATGTATATGTGTGTATGTCTGTGTGTGTGTGTGTGTGTGTGTGTGTGTGTGTGCATGCGCGTGCGTGTGCGTGTGCCGAGTATGTATGGTTGCCTGCAGATGCCAGAAGACAGCATCAGATCTCCTGGGAACTGGAGTTCTGTGTGGTTGTGAGCCACCTAATGTGGGGTGCAGGGAACTGAACTGAGTTCTCTGCAAGGGCATCAAGGATTCTTAACCACTGAGCCCCTTTTTAGCTCCAAAAGTGAACTCTGTAAGGACAAGTAATTTCATGATCTCAAACCTGGCAGTCAGTAGGCATTCAATAAATGTTTATTAAATTAATGAATATATAATTCATTCTGGAAAATTAGGGATTTGATATATTACCCTCTCACAAGTCTGTACATTTCAACAGAGATTCTGCTTGGTACAGATTGCAAATGGTTAATATTTCAAGCATCAGATGTGATTAAGTGTGAATATCTTTCTGGCTATTCAAATTATTCATGTAGACAATCCCATTCTCTGCCTATGAGCAAAGCCTGTTCTATTTATATATGTATGAACTGGGGTAGGTGGAAAAAGTGTAGCTCCTCTTTGTGCATTAGTTACTATCTCTCCTCTGACTATTGTTAATTACTCCAACTACCATTAAAAAAACAATACATCTCTTTACTATATTTAATTATGAGGGAAGCTGTGACCTCCTACATTATTCACAACTTGTCAAAAGGAAAAACAAAAAACAAAGAACAAAGTGCATCAGTACTGAACATCTCTTTTTTGCATTTAAATATCAAATAGATATTTAATTTAATTTGTGGGCTTTTTGTTTTTGTTTTTATTTTTATTTTTTTGACACAGGGACTCATGTAGCCCAGGTTGACCTTTAACTCCTGATTCCACTGCCTTCACCTTTGAAAGTGATGGTATTACAGATATGCACCACCATGTCTGTCTTAGAGATTTGTTAAACATCCATAATTATTCCCTTTTGTGCCCAATGATGTCTAATATGTCAGAGTTATAAGTTTATTCCTTAAGGGTCTCCAGTTCTGGGGATGGCAGCCTGAGCTGCCTTTCTTCAATAGGAGGGGTTTAGTTAAACATACAAACAACTATAGATGAGCTCACACACCAAAAGAAAATCTCCAAATGCCAGAAACAAAGCAGAAAGGGAAGCCAGAGCAATAAATGCATGAGTCCACCTTAGGGTAGTGTTACCAGAGTCCAAAACAGCAAGCTTTAATGTTTGGGTTTTAATATTTACCCAAGGATAGAAGTTGAAGGTTTGTAGGGCCAGTGAAAGTGTTTGCCACCAAGCCTGATGATTTCAATTCGATACCCAAGACTCACATGGTGGGTCACTCTGAAGCCCTGGCTGGCCTTGAACTCATGGTAGTCCTCCTCCCTCAGGCTAGTACTAGAATTATAGGCATGAGCAGAGATGCCAGTTAATATTGTCAACATGACAGGATCTATAATTACTGTGAATGTGGGTGGCACCATTCTGAGGGGTTGGCTCCTGGACTGAATTAAACAGCAGAAAGCAAGATGAGTTCTCGAATTCTTTCTCTCTGTTTGCTGACTGCAGAGGGACTGTGACCAGCTGCCTTGGCCTTCTCTTGCCATCATTTCCCCACCATGATGGACCAGACTCTGGAACTGTGAGTCAAAGTTAACATTTCCTCCCTTGACTTGCTTCTGTCATTTGTTGCTTTGAACCATGATGCTCAACAAGCTTTTAATTTTGAAGAGATTCAAATTACCAATTTCTTTTTATGTGTCTGCTTTTTTTTTAAAATCCATATGAGTGTTTTGCTTGTGTGTATGTAAGTACACCATGTTTATGCCATGCCCATGGAAGCCATAAGATGGTGCTGGATCCCCTGGAGCTAGTTATAGACAGTTGTTAGCTGCCATGTGGGTGCTGGGATTCGAACCCAGGTCTTCTGCAAGAACAACCAGTGTTCTTAACTGTTGAACCATCTCTCCAGCCCCAGTTGCATGTCTTACACTTTGTGTTTTTGTCTTTGTGCTTTTGAGACAGGGTCTTCTATAGCCCAGACTTGCCTCAAAGTCCCTACGTGACTGAGGCTAGCCTTGAACTCCTGATACTCCTGCTTCCACCTCCCAAGTACTGTGATTATAGTCATGCACCACCATGTCTAATATGATCCACTTGAATTCATTGGTTTTGTGTGTGTGTGTGTGTGTGTGTGTGTGCACTGTTCTGGAGGTACTGCAATTTCAGTGGATGCATTGAGTAGATAGAGCAAACTCCTATTCCATCTCCATGTTCCAAATGTCCATTTAATATGTCTCAGATAAAGGAGGTATCAGATGTTAAACAGGTAAGAAGAGAAACTACACTTGAATTCAGTCAAAAGGCAAAGATGTGATTGAATTAATCTTCAAATGAAGTCTAACATTTAGGTCAAGATAGATGTTTTTGTCTATGGATAGCCAAGTAATTTATTTTTATTCATTTGTTTATTTGGTTTTGGCTTTTTTGAGACAAGTTTTCACTGTGTAGCTCAGGCTAGTCTCAAACTTGTGCTACTCTTGCCTCAGCTTTTTGACTATCGGGGTTACAGATGATCAGCATCAAACCTAGACTAATTATTGTAAGATAGGGTCTCACTGTGTTTCCCAGGCTATTCCAGATTCCTAGGGTCAAATGGTCCTTTTACCTGGGATTCCTTAGTCTTGGCCCTATAGACACACACTGCCTGCCTATAGGTAGCAATTCAGTGTTAAGCAACACTATTTGAAGAGACTCTATCTAGTAGCAGTATTCTAAGCCCAGTTATTTCATTGTGTAAAAAAGCTATATGGCCAGCATATGCTTACTGCCACCATTCAGTATTATGATTCACTGTGAGCCAATTCTGTAATTACAGTGACCTAGTTCAACTAGGCATGGTGGCTCATGCCTGTAATCACAGCACTTGGGAGGCTGAAGCAGGAGGATTTCAGTGAGTTTAAGGGCCAGCCTGGGCTCCAGAGACCCAATTTTGTGATACCAAAAACAAATGAACAAAAGCAAGCATGGTGGTATACACCTATATCCCAAAATTTGAGAGATAAAAGCAGAAGCATTAGGAGATGCTTCAAGACCAGTCTCTCAGCTATATAGGGAATCTGAGACCAGTGTGGGCTACTGGAGTCCCTGTCTCAAAAAGCAAAATGTAAGAGTTAAGATTTACAGGCAGTTTTGTGTTTTGTGTTTGGTGGTACAAGGGACTGAACCAAAGGCCTTGTGCATGCTGAGTTAGTGTTCTACCACTCACCAGGGCTGAGGTGACAGTACCTAAGTTAATAACTTGGACAAAGAATTCATCTACCTAATCCTTTGAGGGCGTGGCCCTACTTAAAATGCACCTAAATGCCTTTATTCAGAACCTTAGAGTAGTAGACATCTGTAATTGTTTTGCCTTCCAGCCTCAGTACTTGATCTTAGCCAATAATCTAAGAAGCAACTGATGGCCAGACTCTGAAGCTACTTGTATATTTGGGAAAATTGCCTGTTACCTAGATCTTCACAGGAACTAAGCTCCTTCCTGTATCTTTAGAAGCCTATGAGCTGTGATTCCTCCTCCTACTGCGCTGACAGCATTGTGATCCAGATTTGTCCTCCATAGACTTTGAATCTTGAGCAAATGATGCCAAGATCACCAAGCCTTGTGGCACACACCTTTAATCCTAGCACTCTCAACTAGTGGCACACATCTTTAATCCTAGAACTCTGGATGCAGAGGCAGGTAGATCTCTATTAGTTCAAGGACAGCCTGGTCTACATAGGGACATCCTGTCATTAAAAAAAAAAAAAAGATGCCCAAATGAAGGAATACTGTATCTGTGGTAGTTAAGGCCTCAGCCATCTGGCATGGTGGCTGTATTTATGATAAATGGAGGCCACCTGTGTTGGCCTCTGTGCTGGAAGCTGCTATGAATGTTCACACACATAGTTCCATGAGGCATGTGTCTCCTTTTTTCCTGAGTAAACATCTAGGAGCAGACTGTCTGGATCTGATGATAGATATGCGTATGACTTTTAGGAAGCAACAAACTGTTTTCCAGAGTATACCATCTTATATTTTACCAGCAGCGTATGAGAATTTGAGTTGCTCCACATTTGTCTACATTTAACTTGGTCGGTCTTCTTAAACTTCAAACCATTCTAGTGAGACTGTAGCAGTATCTCCTTAGCACTCTAATTTATGTCTTCCCAGTGAGGACTACGTAGAAAACGAAGGTTCTGAATAAAGGCATTTAGGTGTAACAAGAAGAGCACCTAAAGCTGCTTCATTAGCATCTATATATCTTTATTGGTAAAATGTCTATTAAAATCTTTTTCTTGGAGCTAGGGATGTGGTTTACTAGAATAGTACTTGCCTAACATTCACAAAGTCTTGGGATCAGTCTGTAATTCTTCAACACACACAAACACCATCATGACCAAGTGCCTATCAGTTTTCCTAATGCTTCTTTTTGTTGCTAGACATACAAAGTTTTTGGAATTTTTGTATGTTTTTGTTTTGGATTTGTTGCTGTTTGTTTGCTTTTAGCAGATCAACATAGATTTACTAAGAAAAAAAAATGAGAAAGAATTCCTGAAAGTGGGAGGGTCTCCAAAGAGAGGAATATTCACAAGTCATTTTGTAACTCAATTTTAATCTGAACTACTGTAATTTTTAAATACTGTGTGTGTGTGTGTGTGTGTGTGTGTGTGTGTGTGTGTGTGTGTATATATACCATATACCACAGCTCAGGTCAAAGGACAACGTGCAGAACTTGGTTTTATCTGGTAACTGACTGATATTATGCATATGTGTGTTGTCTGTATATAAGTGCACCTGTGAGTGCAATGCCACGGAGCCAGATGAGGGCATTTGATCCCCTGGAACTGGAGTTATGAACAATTGTCAGCCACCATGTGGGTGCTGGGAACTGAACTCAGGTCTTCTGGAAGGGCAGCCAATGCTCTTAACACTCAGCCATCTCTCTACCCCCTTTTTGCTTTTGTTTTTGTTTTGTTTTGTTTTGTTTTGTGTTTATTTTAGAGACAGGGTCTCCTTGTAGTCCCACTGGCCTGGAACTGGCTATGTAGAACAAGCTGGCCCTGATCTCACAGAGATCTGCCTGACTCAGCCTCTGCCTCTGCCTCCAGAGAGCTGGGTTATTTTTGAGGTATATTTCTTTTCTGTGTTCTCTGCTTCCATTGTCAATCCAAATGACTAAAGATCTTCACTTGCTAACAGTATTGTGTATGATTAAAGCATTTTGTATAGTACTTTCATCTATTTCATTAAACTTGTGCTTATTGCAAATTGACAGCTTCAGTCTTTTTGCATTTGATTGATATGTTTTAGGTGTTCACCCAAAGCTCAAAGGCCAAAGATTTGAGGCTGGAGAGATGGCTCAGTTGTTAAGAGCCTGGGAGCTGTTCTTCCAGAGGACCTGAGTCCGATTCCCAGCACCCACTTCAGGTAACTCACAGTAGCCTGCAACTTCAGCACTGCACTCACATGCACAAACCCACACACAGATATACACACATTTACATAAATTTAAAACTAATAAAATAAAATTTAAAAAATAAAAATTTTTTTTAAGTTAAGAAATAACTATATCACTGGGCATGGTGGCAGAGGCAGGAGGATCTCTGTGAGTTCGAGGCCAGCCTGGTCTACATAGTGAATTCCAGCCCAGCTGGGGCTACAAGGAGACCCTGTTTCAAAAGGACAGAAAAAAAAAAAAAAAAAAAAAGAAGTAACTATGTCAACTGAGGAGTACTTACCCGCATGAGATAAGGGGAATTTATTTATTTGTTGTTGGGAACACAGTGTTGCTATGTAGCCCTGGCTGGTCTGGAACTTACTATTTAAGCCAGGTTGGCTTCCAACTCCTGAATGATCCCCCTGCCTCAGCCACCTAAATGCTGGGATTACAGCCATGTACAGAAACATTCATTTCTATAGGAACATCTTTTATAACTTCAATTGATTGGAGATTTTTTTGTTCTCTATAATTTTTGCTTCATAAGCCAACAGAAACTTTTATAGTAAATACTTAAAAACAGTGCCTTGCAAAGATGACCCCTTTTCCTCCTATTTCACCTCATGCCCTGTTTTTGTCTCATGCACTTATCCAAGCCTGAGCAGAGCTCTCCATATCCTGAGCAACCCAATCCTATTAACACTGCAAGACTGGGGCTGTAGAGATGGCTCCACAGTTAACAGTTTCTATTCTTCCATAGGACCTGGTTCCATTCCCAGCATCCATATAGCAGCTAATGACTATACATAACCCCAGTTCCAGGGGATACAGCACCCTCTTTTGGCCTATACAGGCATTACAGGCACATGGTGCACTTACAGTATACTTGTGGGCAAAACACTCATACACATAAAATAAAAATAATAAAAATAAAATATTAAACACACACTGCAAGACCACTAACATTCTTTTGAGACAGGGGAGACCCTGGATAGCCTGGAACTTGCTATATAGATCAGAGTGGTCTGTGTCTACCTCCTGAGTGCTGACATTAAAGGTGTCACCACGTTGGCTATTTTTTAAATAATTAATTAATTTTTGCTTTTTCTTTTTTGAGGGTCTCTCTATTTAGCTGGCCTGGACCTCATTGTGTAGACCAGGCTGGCCTTGATCTCATAGACATCTACCTGCCTCCACATCTCAAGTACTGGGATTAAAGATATGTATCACCATATCTGGCCATTTTTAATTTTTTAAATTATGGTTTTAAATTTATTTTAGGGTTGTATGTGTATGTGCATATACACATGCAGTTGTCAGAGAATTGTGGGATTAGCTTCTCTCCTTCCAACATGTGAGGACCAGAGATCTAACCCAGCTTGTCAGACTTGGCAGCAGGTACATTTACCCGGTGAGCCATCTTGCCAGCCCAGCAGACAAATTTTGAATCATGAAAATGATATAATTTAAACTTTCAAAAGATCTTTTTTTGACTGTAATTGGAAACTAGATAAAACGGTTAAGAATGAAGTAGGAAGATTGCTTCGAGGCTGTTTCAAACAACCCCCTGGGAGACGAGGATGAAATTAGAGAAGCAACACTTCAGATTGTGAAAAGTGGTCACATTACATATGAGAAATATTTTGGAGACTAACAAGATTTGAAACAGAATGTGGGATGAGAGACAGGGAAGATCAAGAATGACTCCCAGAGAATAGGGGTTTAACCCAGGGATAAAATGTGTGCTTCGTACATACTCCCTGGTTTCAGTCTCCAAGGCTGCTTAATCTTTACTATCTGCCTTTGCTAGATTTAGAATCACCTACAAGACACCTCTAGGCATCTGTGGGGACTTTTCTAGGGAGGTTTAACTGAAGTAGAAAGACCCACCCTGAATGTGGGCCCTACCATTCCATGGACTAGGATCCTAAACTGAATAAAATGGAAAAAAAGAGAAAGTGAGCTGAGCACCAGCATTCCTCTGTCTGCTGTGTGGATGCAGTGTGACTGGCTGTTGCATGTGCCCACTTTTGTGCCTTCTCGCTACCATGGCTGTACCCCTTCTTAAACTATAAGCCAAATAAATCTTTCCTCCCATAAGTGACTTTTGTTAGGTAGTTTGTCACAGCAATAAGTAACTAATACACACAGCATCCCTCCAAAAGAATGACTCTCAGACTTCTGCTGTTAACATGGGCCATACAGTCAACTTCTTGAGATGAGGAAAGTATTGGGTAATGCCTGGTTTAGGGGAAAGTGATCCATATTGGCCATGTCAAGTTTACCTACAAAATCTAAATCAAATATCCATGTAGGCTTTTGGATATCAGTTCCTATCATCAGCAGTAATGACTAGACTGCTTGACTGCTTGCCTTTCCTGTTGTCTACCCTATTATTGTCTCTCTCTGAACTATAATAAAATTATCCTTGAACTTCAAAAAAATAGTTTCACTGGGGGCATAGTGGTATATGCCTTTAATCCCTGAACTTGGGAGGCAGAGGCAAGTGGATCTCAATGAGATCAAGGCCAGCCTGGTCTACATATGGAGCTTCAGGCCAGCCAGGGAGACACAGTGAGACCCTGTCTCAAAAAGAAAAATAAAAAGTTTCTCTAAAGAAATGAAACCAGGTGTGGTGATGTGAGGCTGTAATCTCAGCACTCAGGAAGCAGAGGCTGGAGGATTCCTGCAAGTTTGAGAACTCTCTCCTCAGAGAGAATTCCAGGCTAGCCAGGGCTACATACTGAGACCTTATCTCAAAAATCCAAAAGACAGGGACTGGAATGATAGGTCAGCAGCTAAGAAACTCTGGCTGTTCTTGCAGAGGACCCAGGTTTGGTTCCCAGCACCCATATGGTTCCTAACAACTGTCCGTAACTCCAATTCCAGGGAATCTGATGCCCTCTTTTGGTCTCCACAGGCACTGTGTGACACAGGTGCACTTAATGTACATGCAGGCAATACACTCATACACATAATAAAGAAGTAAATTAAAAAAATTTAAACAGTATTGCCCTATTATCTACATAATAAAGACAAGGAAGTCCTAATGCTTGAATCTAGTACTTGAGACTAACACAAACTTGAACTCAGCCTATGTCCTGTTTGCTTTCTATTTCTATAATAAAACACTGACCAAAAGCAACTTGGGAGAGGAAAGGGTTTATTTGGCTAACATGTCCCAATCACAGTTCATCATTGAGGGAGGCCAGGGCAAGAATTAAAAGCAGGAACATGGAGGCAGGAGCCTCCAGACCATGGAGTAACACTCAATGGAACACAGACCATGGAGTAACACTGCTTTCTGACTTGCTCCTCTGGCCTGTGCTCTGCCTGCTTCCTTATACAACCCAGGACCATCTGCCCAGGGATGGCTTCATCTACAGTGGGCTGAGCCCTCCCACATCACTCAACAAGCAAGAAAATGCCTCACAGATATGCCCACAAGCCAATCCAATAAAGGAAATTCCCCCAAATGAAGTTCCTTCTTAGATGTGCCAAGTCGACAGCTGAATCAATCCAGCCCAGCCTACCATTCTGATGATCTCACTTTGGGGTTTTGTTGTTGATGGTGGTGGTGGTGGTGGTGGTGGTGTTTTTGGTCTTTTTGAGACAGGGTCTCCCTGTAGCTACATTTGGGCTGGAACCTGCCATGGAGACCAGGCTGGCCTCAATCTTGGAGATATTTACCTGCCCCTGTCTCCCAAGTGCTGGGATGAAAGGTGTGTGTCACCTCGCACTGCTCTGATCTTTGTATCCTCTCCTATCAAGCCAAGTCTTATGTGGAATATACTCATAATATCTGCACCATTTCATTTTGTTGTGTGTCTGCGTTTTGAGATTGGACGTGATCTCTGGTCTCTTGAATGAGAGCTGTTGTGATCACTGGTACAGATCCTCACAAGACTGACCCCACTAACATTCAGATTGAGGAGTTGGGGAGGACTTGGGCACTGGGTCTCTCCCCTTCCTGATGATATGTAACTTCTGGGGGTAGGGTGACTCTTTGATGGTGTAGCTGCCGGTAAGTTGCCCATGCTCCTACAAATAACCCCACTTAAATTCATTGGTTCACCAAGCTAGACCGGTGAAATCCTATCTTTGGTCTATTGTTGCCCTCTTTATCTGAAGTGCATAGAAATAAAGTCCTTGGGAAAAGTCACATGACATGTTTATGCTGTGCAGAGTACAGCATTGACTGGTGATGTACAGACTGAATGAATTCACTGAGGACTGAAGAAGACAGAATAGTTTAGTAGATACACTGTGGAATAGCTGCCCTGAGTAAAACAGTACAGAAAAACTGTCTGGGCGGAGGCATTGTAAGGATCTGCCTTGGGCAGGGTTCTATATCAGTCAGTCAGGCTATGTTTCAATGTCACAGTGCCCTGGTTGTTTAGGTCTTACTGGGTGGGACACCTGTGTGTTAGTTTCTTTTTGGGACTTGTTATCTGGGTGAGTCATTACGAATTACAAGAGTTCAGACTCCAAATGGTCTGGCTGTATTTATTAAAAAGGAGAATTCTTTCCCTGTAGTGTCACAATGCCCTAAGACAGAGTAGGGCTTGGTATAGTTAACTCTGTCTGACAAGGTAATGGTTTTGCTGGAGCCTGAAACAACCTTGCTCTGAATCCAGCCTGCTTTGAGGCAAATCAGTCTTATTCTGAGGCTACAATGGTTCAGCGTAGCCATTCATCCCAGAACAGCATACACAATTTATACTTTTCTATTTCTTATTGTTTGCATAATACCTTCTATTTCATTTGAAACATCATTCACCTTTCTGCCTATCAGAACTTAGCCCATCTCTCAAGGCCTGCTTTATACTTCCTCTTCTACAGAAAATAATATCCAACTCTTTTAAGGAAACAGTTCACTATTTCTTCCATTGTTCACATTCTTCTTTATTAAGAAAACATTTTAATTATGTGTTTGAATGTTTTGTCTGCATGTAATACACTCATGTATACAATGCATGTGAGGGCCAGAAGAGGGTGTCAGATTCCCTGGAACTAGAGTTATGGATGGTTGTTAACCATCATGTGGATGCTGGGAACTGAACCCAGGTCCTCTGCAAGAGCAGCCAGTGCTCTTAACCCTGAGCCATCTCTCCAGCCCATATTAGAGTTTTAATGGAAACAGACCTCTTTCCCAGTTATGCTGTCATCTTGCTTAGAATAAGAGGAACACAGTAGTAGGCCTGGAGGCTCTGGGCTCTAATCTCAGCACTCTAGAGGCTGAGACAAGAGGACCCTGTGTCAAAATGCAAATCCTTCCATGTACTGCTTCTTCCATATTGAGACACCTTGATTCCAGCTTTGTCAATTTTGGGGCTCTGTGTGCTTGACTGAAGGTGTAACCTTTGGGATAGGGCTAAAATGGCTTAGACATTAGACCTTCTCAAAACCAGCCCAAGCTCCCAATGTCAAACCCTGCAGGGGAGAGAAGTGACTAGAAATAGGTATAAGGAAGAAACTATTGGGGGCTAGAGAGATGGCTCAGTGGTTAAGAGTACTGACTGCTCTTGCAGAGGCCTGGGGTTCAGTTCCCAAAACCCAACCTTTGGGATAGGGCTAAAATGGCTTAGACATTAGACCTTCTCAAAACCAGCCCAAGCTCCCAATGTCAAACCCTGCAGGGGAGAGAAGTGACTAGAAATAGGTATAAGGAAGAAACTATTGGGGGCTAGAGAGATGGCTCAGTGATTAAGAGTACTGACTGCTCTTGCAGAGGCCTGGGGTTCAGTTCCCAAAACCTACATGGTGGCTAACACCCATTCTTAACTCCAGTTCCAGAATATTTGACACCGTCTTCCAGCCTCCTCGGGCATGCATGTGGTACATTTATGTCTATGTAGGCAGAACACTCATACACATAAAATTAAATGAAATGTTTTTAAAATGCCAGGTGTGGGCACATACCTTTTGTCTCAGCACTCAGGAGGCAGAGGCAAGTATATCTCTGTGAGTTCAAGACCAACCTGGTCTACATAGCGAGTGCCCGGCCAGCTGGGGCTACAGGGAGATCCTGTCTCAATAACAACAACAACAAAAATCTTGCTTTTAAAAAAGAAACTATCACAAATAGTATATTAGTTAAAGAAAACTTATAGTGTGTTTACCATTGTATTCAGTACCATTTTTCAATCTCACATTACAGAGGGTTTGCAATGAGGCCACCTGGGACCATTAAGATACTTCAAAAATAAAATTCAGTCAACACAGACCATCTTTCCCATTATCAAATTCCCAGGGAAAATTAAATCTAAAGATTAAAACCACATAAAATTAATTCAAAGGAATTAAATGCCTGAAATCAAATTCACTTGACATTGAGATTTAAATTTCAAAGAAATTAATGTCTAGAATTCATCATCTCTGTATTTTAACACAGTCTTAGGTTAATTCTTAAAGCTTAAGTAAGGTTGCAACTTTTTTAAAAAATATTTTATTTGTTTATTTATTTTATTTTATGTGTATGTGTGTATTGCCTGCATGTAGGTAAGTGCACCTGTGTCATGCAATGCCCAAAGAGGTCAGAAGAAGCTGTTAGATCCCCTGGATCTGGAGTTATGGACAGTTGTTAGCTGCCATGTGGGTGCTGGGATTTGAACCTGGGTCTTCTGCAAGAAGAGCCAGTGTTCTTAACCACTGAGCCATCTCTCCAGCCCCAGGGTTGGAACTTTTTAAACACCCACATCTTGGACAGCATGAAACTGTATTAGGTAGCCATGCATGGTGGCATATGCCTGTAATACCAAATACTTTGAAGGCTGAGGCAGAAGGATGGTAAGTTTGAGGTCAGCCTGGGCAATACAGTAAGTTCAAGGTTAGCACAGGTAACTTAGTAAGACCTTGTTTCAAAAGAAAAAGTTTAAAGGGTTGGAGGTGTAATTCAGTACCAGATGGCTTGTATACCATGTACAAGACCCTCAGTTCAAATTGAGTCTCTCATTAAGCTGCTTGAAAGTCCAAAAAATAAATCTGACACACAAAATTACTACAGCAGTATTCTTACAGCCATCAGTTTTGGAGAAAGCTATACCCCACCCTCTCATGTAGTTATTTCCGGAAAAATGTTCCCAGAGTCCATTAATTGGTGTTGAGAATTACAGATTAGAGACTCCGACATCCAGAGTAGGAGGGAGAGAAATTCTGCATTTTAGCTTGACCAGAATGGCTGATCTGGCAGAAGGGTCTTTAACCCTCTGCCTGCCAACATGCATTTAACTTGGAAATATTAAGTTTGGTACTTTATTTTTGTGCTTCTCCTTGTTTTGTTTTGTTTCTTAAAATTTTTAAAGATTTTTATTTTATTTTTTTATTTTTTAAAAATAATTTACTTATGCCAAGCGTGGTGGCACACACCTTTAATCCCAGCACTTGGGAGGCAGAGGCAGGCAGATCTCTCTACATAGTGAGTTCTAGGCGGATCTCTCTACATAGTGAGTTCCAGGGCAGCTGGGGCTACAGGGAGACCCTGTCTCAAAAAGACCAAAAAAAAAAAAATTATTATTTTTCTTTTATGTGTATGAGTGTATTGCCTGCATGTATGTGAATGTACCCGTGTCATGCTATGCCCACAGAGATCAGAAGAGGGCTTCAGATTCCTCTGGAACTGGAGTTAAGGATGCTTTGTAGCTGCCATGTGGGTGCTGGGAATCGAACCTGGGTCCTCTGCAAGAGCAGTCAGTGTTCTTAACCACTGAGCCATCTCTCCAGCCCCAAGATTTTTATTTTATTTAAAAAATTTGGGGGGGGGTTACTTCTTTTTTTATGTGTATGAGTGTTTTGCCTGCATGTATTTAAATGTACTTGTATGTGCAATGCCCGTGGAAGCCAGAAGAAGGTGTCAGATCCCTTAGAACAGTTCCCTTACAGATCCCTTAGAAACAATTGTGAGCTGATGGGTGCTGGGAACAGAACCCATGTCCTCTGCAAGAGCAGTCAGTGAGCTAAACCACCATCTCCTCCAGCCTCTATTTTTATTTTTAATTATGTATATATGTATGTGTTTGTGTGTGGGTATATGCACGTGAGTGTAGGTGCCCGTGGAAACCAGAGGTATCAAATGCCGCAGGAGCAGCTGAGAGCTGCCTGACCTGGTTGCTGGGATTTAAACTAGGGTCTTTTGTAAGAGCATTATGTGCTCTTAACCACTAGCTATTGCTTCTGCACTATTTTTGTATTTTCTGAGAAAGGTCTCACACTGTATCCCAGGCTAGCTTTGAATTTATGGAACTCCTCCTTCCTCAGCTGTCCAAATGCTTAGATTTATGGGTTTGTACCACCATGCCCAGCTAAAATTGGCACTTTTTGTTTGTTTGTCTCCCCCTCCTCCCCCTCCTCCTCCTCCTCCTCTTCTAACTCTTCCTCTTCTTCCTCCTCCTCCTCTTCTTCTTCCTCCTCCTCTTCCTTCTTCTTCTCAGGGTCTCACTATGTAGCCCTGGCTGGCCTGAATCTCACTATGTAGACCAGGCAGGACTTGAACTCACAGAGCTCTACCTGCTTCTGGGAGAGCTGGGCTTAAAGGTACATGCCACCATACCTTTATTACTGCTGTAGTAATTTTGTGTGTCAGATTTATTTTTTGGACTCTCAAGCAGCTTAATGAGAGACTCAATTTGAACTGAGGGTCTTGTACATGGAACACAAGCCATCTGGTACTCAGCCCAAAATTGGCACTTTGAACTTTAAATTTCTCAGGAAAAAATTTACCTATTCATATTAACTTCTCTCAGAGAATGGTATTTGTGATACTGCTGTCTTCTTGGGAAGGCTAGAAATTTAAAGAAGTGAAAGACTTTATCAGTCAGGATTAGCTGAATTGTACTGTAATAGCAAAGAATCACAAGATATTCTTCTGGCTTGAAACAACAGTTTATTTTTCACTCACATGTGCATCCATTGAGGATTGGCAGGGAGTTCTAATCATAATACATTTCCTTAAGGTGCTGTCATACGGAATCTCAACAGGGTAGTCCATGTCCGTGTTAGAAAGGGAAAATCAATGTGACAAGTTATTCCTGGCATTTGTTAAAGGACAAAGCTCTTCCAATTACCCCACTTCTAGTTACATTCCTCCATTTAGAGCATGCCACATGGCCTTCAGACATCAAAGGGGACATGGAAAGGCAATCTTGCTTTGAGCTCCAAGTTCTTGCTCCTTTGACTACATTTAGAGTGAATTCTCTCTACAAAGGCTCCTGCATTTGGGCTGAAAATTTTGGTCCTTGGTTCAAGCTGCTATGACTGCATTCAACTGTAGAAGAGTGTAAACCATTATTTCCCAAACTGGTCTCCTGGGTGCTTGTTAAAACTACTGGTTCTTAGCCAGGTATGATGGCATATGCTTGTAGTCCCAGGACTCTAGATACTGAGGCAGGAGGATATCCTTGAGTTAAAGGCCATTTAGAGAAATATAGTGAATTCCATTCTAGCTTAGGCTACAGAGTGAGACCCTGTAACAAACCAACAAGCAAGCAAACAAACAAAAGTAAAATGACTGGTTCCTATGTCCTATGACCTATTCTTACAATTCAGTAGTGTTGGGTTATGGCCTAAGAATCTGTGTCATGATTATCATCATCATTTAGAGACAGGATTGTGGTATGTAGCCCAGGCTGGCCTCAAAGTCATGAGTCTCCTCGCTTGCCACCCCCTCTCCCTAGTGCTAAGATTATAGGCATGTGCCACCACACCAGGCTCATAATCTTTTTTTTTTTTAACTTTTACAAAAACTTTATTGAGAATTTCATACATGCATATAAGGTGTTTTGATCAAATCCATGCCCACTCCTGCCCCTCCAACACTCCCTCCTCTGAAGAGGTAACCCTAAAATCTTTCAAGGATTAGATACAAGCTCCTAAATACTTCTGACATTTTGACATTTTTGGCCTTGGAACAGAGTGTGTTGCTAACAGGCCCAAGGACATTTTGACTTTTAACCAAGAAACTGGCTACATTTCTTTGGGGTCTTTTTACCCTAACTGCCTAGCCATTTCCTACCTCCTGTTTTTATCACACCATCCTCTGAAGGGGTTACCCAAATTGCCAATAGGGAATAGGGACGTAGACTGAATAATTTTGAGACATAAGAACATTAACAAATAAATTTTCTATCTGTTGTGAGAATTCTTTTCCTGGGGATACTAAGCAATGCTTATCCCATTTTAAGGTTCTAGTGTCAAACCAATGTTTGATTAAAGTTTTCCTGGGGAACCAATGAATTTACTGAGCTTACTTACAGATATCACTGAGGGATTGCGGAGGTGTATGAGTGACCTGGGGATATGCACACTGGAAAGTCTTTACCCAGCATGGATCAAGCCTTCTCTTCTTAGCCTTCCCCAGACTTTAGTCCTCCCCAAATCCAGAAGACCATGTGTGATTAGGGCCAAATTACATACAGTTAGCTGGGAAGAGTGGCTGGATACTCTGGTGAGGGTCCAATGACCTGCTTGGCCCTCCTTTAATGAATGAGCACAATCGTCAACAAGCCCAATTGTGGCTATGTTTAGCGATCACGCTCAGCCGAAGTCATGATGGTGGTAGTTATTTCATGCAGAAGGGACTGCTGTATAGTACCATCTTATTAAAAGGACTTGGAATTTGAAAGGATTTGGTGCTAGGAGCCACATATGAGGGAGAACATACGTCGTT
>NW_008359442.1:3341059-3342176 GCF_000622305.1 Nannospalax galili | reverse complement strand
ACATATGACAGAGGTTTAACATCCAGAATATACAAAGAACTCAAAAAACAAAGAATCGAGAAACCAAATGACCCAATTAAAAGATGGGATAAAGATCTAAACAGAGAGTTCTCAAGGGAAGAAATAAAGATGGCTAAGAAACGTCTCAAAAAATGTTCAACATCATTAGTAATTAGGGAAATGCAAATTAAAACTGATAGGTAAAAAGTTGGTGGAGAACAAGCAAATGGAGGAGGAGGCACCAGGACACAGATACAACTCCATCAAAATAGGGTTTATTAGCAAAGGAACACATGGGACAGATTCCTTTCCGGGCAGGGAAAATGTCTGGCTCGGTCTTGAGCTGGGGCCTTTTTAAAAGGGAGGCTTCTGCCTCCTGCAGAAGGTGGAAAGATGTATTTTTTTAAGGTTGGGCGGGGGAGTGGGAGAGCGGGACTGTTAAAACCTGTTCTCTTTAGAGATGAAAGGGGAAGCCTGCAGTGTTAGCCAAACAGTGGAGAAAAGTCTGCTTCTCTTGACTTCAAAGACCAAGGTGCTTATCAGCTAGGTTCCCTTTTCTCAGGAGCATGAGAAGTCCTTAGGATTCTGTTGGTGAGGGGGCAGGGCTATCTGAACCTTAACAAAAACCACCCTAAGGTATCATCTTACCTCAATCAGACTGGCTAGGATCAAGAAAACAAATGATACCAAATGCTGGCGAGGATGTGGAGAAAGGGGAACACTCATTCACTGCTGGTGGGATTGCAAACTCGTGCAACCCCTATGGAAAACAGTGTGGAGAACTCTTAAAAAACTAAAAATGAACCTCCCATATGACTCGGTTATACCACTCCTTGGCATATACCCAAAGGGCTCATCCTATTGTAGAGACACTTTTACAACCATGTTTGTTACTGCTTTTTTCACAATAGCTAACAGATGGAAGCAACCTGAGTGCCCCTCAACTGATGAGTGGTTAACAAAAATGTGGTATAATTACACAATGGAGTTCTATTCAGCAGTAAAGAAAGATGAAATAATGAAATTTTCAGGTAAATGGATGGATCTAGAAGCTGTTATAATAAGTGAAGTAACATAGACTAAGAGAGAAAAAAAAAGGCATGTTCTCCCTCATATG
>NW_008359442.1:3338942-3341031 GCF_000622305.1 Nannospalax galili | reverse complement strand
ATGGATGGATCTAGAAACTGTTATACTAAGTGAAGTAACACAGACTCAGAAAAACAAATGATGTATGTTCTCCCTCATATATGGCTCATAATCTTATTTATTTGAATTATTATTTTTTTTCTTGGTCTTTTTGAGACAGGGTCTCCCTGTAGCCCCAGCTGTCTTGGAACTCACTATGTAGACCAGGCTGGCCTTGAACTCACAGAGATCCGCCTGCCTCTGCCTCCCGAGTGCTGGGATTAAAGGCATGTGCCACCATGCCCGGCTTGAGTTATTTTTTTTAAATTTGTGTATGTATTAGTGCTCTGCCTGCATGTAAGTGTACCAGAGCATTCGTGCCCTCAGAGGTCATAAGAGGGCCTTAGATCCCTGGAGCTTGAGATAAGGACGGTTATTAGCCATGAAGTAGATGCTGGGAATTGAACCTGGGTCCTCTGCAAGAGCAGCCAGTGCTCTTAACCTCTGAGTCACCTCTCCAGCCCTATTGATGTGAGATAAGGTCTTACTCAAACTACTTGAGGTAGGGTCTTACTCTCATCCCAGGCTACCCTCAAACTCCCAATGTAAACAGGAATGACCTTGAATTGCTGATCCTCTGGCCTCTACCTCCTACCTGCTGGGATTATAGACACTCACCACCTCATCCTGTTTATGTAATGCTGAGGATTGAATCCAGGGCTGCCTGCATGCTAGGCAAACACTCTACGACTAAGCAACATTCCCAGTCCTAGTATCTTTATTATTGCTGCTGTTTTATTTTGAATAGTTGTTTTAGGTTCCCGGCATGTATATAGAAAATACAGAGTTACCTGTATGCTAGGTAGTATGCACAAAGGATATACAGAAGTCTGTAGACAGGTTCGACAGGGACAATGGTGATGATGTAACCAAACACAATGGGTTCACATCTTACCAAATGCAAAGCCAAAAAACACAGCCAGGAGATAATGGAGTGGAGAGAGTAATAAGCCGCTGTGAGTAAGAACACTGGAGTTACCTGCGAAATGCTTTTCCCAGGAAAGATGGAATGGAGACTTTACTCAGGGCATTGTGGAGGTGGAAATATCTTGCAATGTGATGGTAATTAAGAACTTTGCAGCAGGGAAAACTCTTAGGAGACAGGTCGAGGGAGGTGAGCAGGAGTCTCACAACCTGCCTCAGTGGTTACCCAGGATGGAAGTCTTTGTTTTCCAAAGTTTTCGAATTCCTGCAGCCTTTGTGGCTATATGTTACCTTGCTTAATTATCACATGTACCTTTTACTTACTTGTCACCTAAGTGCTATTTTGCCTTTTGTTTGCATTTACCCACACATTTACCCAAAACTTGAACAAGGGATGAATTCCTTTTATTCGTGGGGTCAGCGCTGCTATCATCAAGTTATTAAACTTCCTCTCCTCACCTCACCTGACTTTCGCTGTTGATCTCTGATTTTTTTGTAAAGAGAGTGGGTACATTCCTGAGCATGCTCAGTTTAAGGTCCCTGCCTCCCTGCCTTCCTTCCGCTTCCCCTGCCACCCTTTTTGGTGAAGGGTTATTACTTTTCTCGCTGCTGTGACAAAATACCCAACAAAAGCAACTTAAGGTAAGAAGGGTTTATATGGGCTCACCGTTTGCGCCCACAAATGTTTCAGCCACACTGCAGGTGTGTGAAATGTTCTCTCTATTAAATAAGTTAAAGAAAGTTCCATCTTTAAAGTATTACATGGAGGTTTCCGAATCAGCTGCAATGGGTGGGGATGGGAGAGCCAGCGGGTAGACAGGCCCTGAGGGAGGGAGGGTTCAGGTGGAAGAACAGGCTCTCTAGGTTGATTTGCGCCCACAAATGTTTCAGCCACACTGCAGGTGTGTGAAATGTTCTCTCTATTAAATAAGTTAAAGAAAGTTCCATCTTTAAAGTATTACATGGAGGTTTCCGAATCAGCTGCAATGGGTGGGGATGGGAGAGCCAGCGGGTAGACAGGCCCTGAGGGAGGGAGGGTTCAGGTGGAAGAACAGGCTCTCTAGGTTGAGTTCACTCCTTTGAGAGGAAAGATTCCTGGCTCCTGGTAAGCCAGCAGGCAAGACCAAACTTTAATTACACCACCCAC
>NW_008359442.1:3337118-3338923 GCF_000622305.1 Nannospalax galili | reverse complement strand
ACCCCCGCCCCCACCATAACTCAGGACTGGCAGGGGATAGGAAAAATGTGCTTATCTTCTGTCGTTAGTCATTCTTACTGTCTTCTACAGAAGCTGGGCTGGGGAGCTGTGACTATGTCTCCTCTGTGTCAGGTTTGGTTTTGCTTCTCTCCTCCTGCTGAGACCTGCCAGTGAGTTTACTCTTCCCAGTCAGGGCCTGTCAGTTCTGGGAGTGAGCATGGCCTGATTCTTCATGTTGTGAGCTCTAGGCTTAACGGGACAGGCCTATGACTTTAACAGATTTGTAAAGACACCATCCTGATCTCAAAAGTTATGCTGTTCTTATCACCCTCACCACCTTTAGGTTAGCTGATCACATAAGAATGTGAGGCTGAACTCTGACCACTTAAAGTTGGGAACAGGACCCTTTTGCATGAGGAATAAGTACCCAGTGGGACTTCTAGGTATGCTTGTTTGCTTGATTTGTGGCTATGCATCCTCCTACAGAGTAAGACTTTTTGGTTTACTAAAATGCATTATGTGGTCCCTTTCCTTAGACTCTAGACATTTGCAACACAGGGAAGGTGTGGTGTGAAGAATATGGGGCAGCTAGTCAAAATGCGTCTAGTTGGAAAACAAAGTGAGATTGTTGGGGTGACAAAAAGGCCCGTAAGGTTAACTGGTCAAGAGAAGAACAATCTCTGGCATTTCTTGTTTGGCTAAAGACCCAACTTTCCAGTTTTGCTGGTTAAGCACCTGGTCACAGGGCCACCCCTAGGAAGGTGGGTTCACCTTAAGTCCTGCTAAAGAGATGGGCAGAGTACCAGGTGCTAATGGGATGGTGAACTTTTCTTGCCTGGATCCTGATCCTAGTGCAGTTCTTGTAGACCCATTACAGACATGAAGTGTCTGTAAGTCTCTCCTTTTCTTTTCATACCTCTTTCCCAGCCATGCTTTCTCTAACACTTTGGGCTGCCCCAATGTTTAGGGTTCCCCTACCTTTTTCTCTATTACTCACTTTTCCTCCCCGCCATGTGGCTACTCTGCTTGTCCACCAAGTGTCTGACCTCCATGTAGGTGCTAAACCAGAATGTCTTCTGGGTTTTCTCCTCCTCCCCTCCATTCTCCTCCTCATGGCTGCTGCTGAGATTCCCAGCTTGCCTGCCCTGAGGATTTTTTTTTTTTTTTAATTCTAATAAAATGGTCCTACAGCTTTCATTTGAGTCCATTTTAAAATTCTTCTACGAATGAGACTAAGGACCCTCTAGGGGACACTGTTTCTTCCCTGTATCAAGATGAATGCTAGAGCACAACTTATTTTTTCCTTTGTATTCAGTCTGAGACCCCTAGCTCATTTGATTGTTACTGGATATACAGTCATAGTTGTGCCCCCAACAAGCCAGGTTCAGCCACCCATCCTCCAGAAGCCAATTAAAAGAGCAAGACTGATAATGGAAAGCAGGAAAAGGAGATTTATTCGATGTGGCCACATTGTAAAAAGGATAAAGACCCAGTGACCCCTGTTCCCCCGATCCATCTTTGGGATCCTAACATGAAGGTGAGGTTTAAATAGAAGTGAGAGCTCTGTATAACCAAGTCCAGCCAAGGAGTTATAGGCAGTTGTCAGTCACCTGATGTGGGTGCTGAGAACTGATCCCAGGTCCTCTGCAAGAGCTGCAAGCTGTTTTGTCCATTGAGCCATCTCTCCAGCTCTTAGAGCACACTCTTAAATCATTACAGATTTATAAAAGACTAGTCATCTAGAGTTTCCTGGGGGTTTCCTGATATACAAAATAGTATTTTTCCTTTCTTTTAAATTTTATTTA
>NW_008359442.1:3333694-3337035 GCF_000622305.1 Nannospalax galili | reverse complement strand
CAGAAGAGGGCTTTGGATTCCTCTGGAACTGGAGTTAAGGATGGTTTGTAGCCCCCCTGTGGGTGCTGGGAATTGAACCTGGGTCCTCTGCAAGAGCAGTCAGTGCTCTTAACTGCTGAGCCATCTCTCCAGCCCCTATTATTTATTTTTATGAGTATATTACCTGCATGTATGTAAGTGCACCTGTGCCATGCAATGCCTACAGGGTTCAGAAGAGGGTGTTAGATCCCTTGGAACTGGAGTTACAGATGGTTGTTAACTGCTATGTGGGTACAGGTATTTGAACCTGGGTCTTCTGCAAGAGCAGCCAGTGCTCTTAACCTCTGAGCCATCTCTCCAGCCCCATAAAATGGTATTTTTCATGGTTACACAAATTGCAATGGAGGACTTCCAAATACCCTGGCTCCTTAATGTACCTTTCATTTCCTTTTATTTTGTCCTGCATAATTTCAATATTCCTGTCTAAAAACAAATAGCCTGAACGCAAAATATTTTTTAAAAGGTCAAGCAACTAAAATAATAAGAAACAGACCCAAGTCCCAACAAAATTTTGTCATAAAAACAAATCATTTAGGCCCAAATTGGTCTCCAGGAGTTCAAACAGCAAAGAAACAAGAAACCAACCACAAAATTTCTTGTCAGTGACAGATGACATAAGTCCAGATTCAAATGATAAGAAACAGGAGCAAAGTCCAGTGTGTATTGCTGGAAAAAAAGACTGACCAGAAGTCTTACTTAAAAGGCCTGGAAATGCAGCTGTTCCTTTCTCTGTTTCACTAAATAGTGGCCAAAAGCAGCCAATGCCAGCTGAAGACAAAAGACAAAGTCCCTGGAATAGAAGTGACTCCCATAGCTCTGTGGGACCATCTGCTGGTGCCTCTGCATCTGTAGTCAGCTTCTGGGGGTGGCCGATGCTAAAAGCACATCTTCTATCTGGCTTTGCCAAAGTTGTTATCAGATGTTTTTCTTTTTCTTTTTGGAGACAGTGTCTCCCTGTAGCCCCAGCTGGCCTGGAACTTGCTATGTAGAGCAGGCTGGTGTTGAACGCACAGAGATCAGCCTGCATCTGCCTCCTAGTGCTGGGATTAAAGATGTGTACCACCATACCTGGTGTTACCAGAATTTTTAAGGCAAGGTCTGCTGGGCTCTAGCAGACCCCCCCCCGCCTCAAAAAAAAGCAAAAACAAACCTAAACCAGGACACCTGTTCCCAAGATACCAATTCAAGAAACAAGTAACGGAGGAAATTAGAAAGGAGAGATTTATTCAGTGTGAATACACTTGGAAGAGAAACAGATAAAAGGGTCTAGTGACAATCCCCATGTATTCAGGCCACTGACATGAGTTTCAGCTTTAAGTAGAGAAAGAATTGGAGCTAGGGGAAAGAGGCACACATAATCAAATAGTCCTGGTCAAGGTGTGGTCTGGCTGATCATTGTCTCAGTTCTGGTTCTGCAAGGTGGCCCAGAGAAATCCTTGGCATTATCGAGGGGATTAGTGTGGTTCCTACAAGATGAATGCTTCTGCCTTGGTAGGTAGCCTTACCATTATGAACAATTGTCCTCATCTGTGTAGCAGTCTGTCCTCTTTTGTTTTGCTGTTTTGTATTTTGTTTTGTTTTGAGACAAGGTTTTATGAATTCCAGGCTGGTCTTGAACTCTCTATATAGCCTAAGATGACCTTGAATTTATGAGTCCCCATCCTCCACCTCCCTAGTATGGAGATTACAGGTGTGTGCCACCACCTTTGGTTTATGAGATGCTAGGAATCAAACCCAGGGCTTTGTGCATGCTAGGCAAGCATTCTAACTGAGCTATATCCTCAGCCCCTGAGGATATTTTATTCTTCCTGGAATCCAAAGTGACTGCAGGTTTAGGTTTAGGACTTACTGTGTCTTTAACCAAGGTAGAGGAGACCCACAGACACAGAATGAAGGCAGAAATGCCAGACTTTCATTCTATTTTTATTTCAAAAGCAGCTTCTAAGTACATGTCCTAACAAGACTCCTTCCACATGGATGAGACGATCTTTTTCTTCCAGCACACCTCTTGACCAGGGGCCATTTTTAAAAAAAGACAGGTAAGCACCCTCCTGTCCAACTCCCATTCCCGCCTCCATACTAGTGCAAATGCAGCTTATTCCAAACATCATCATCATCATCTTCTCTCCTGTCCTTCCCCTTTCTTCCTTCCCCCAGACCTGTCATCTCCAACTGATGTAGCCTCAGTTTTTTGTGTTTAGAACAGGTCTGATAAGCATCTTGAGATGAGTTGAAACTCTCCCAGGCAACAACTTTCTTATTACTATTCTAAGATAATGATCAAATAGACCACAGTTTGTCTAAGAGTATTTAATTATGCATGCTTCTTACCCCTCACTCCCACTTTTGTCTTTTGGTCCTTTCCCTATTTAAACATGAAATAGAAACTACAAAAATGATACAAAGAATCAATGAAACAATATGGACAAACACTTAGTTAAAGTAACAAAAAGAGAGAGAAGACCTAACTTAATAGAATTAGAGTTAAAATATGAGACATTGCAACAGATACCAATGAAATTCAGAAAATCATTAAGGACATACCTTGAAACCTTAACATTTCAGTAACATGGAAAATCTAAAAAGAAATGAATGAAATTCTAGATGTATATGACCTTCCAAAATTAAACAAAGACATACAATTTAAACAGATCTATAAGAAGCAAGGAGACTGTCCTACTTTATTTCTATTGGTGCAATGAACACACTGACCAAAACCAACTTGGGGAGGAAAGGTCATCTTACTCTTCCAAGTAACAGTCCATCACTGATGGAGGCCAAGGCTGGAACTTAAGCAGGGCAGGAACCTGGAGGCAGGAATTGGAGCAGAGACTACAGAGGAACGCTGCTTACTAGCTTGCTCCTCTGGCCTGTGCTCAGCTAGCTTTCTATTTTTGTTTTGTTTTAACAATTCTTTTTTTAATATTTTATTTATTATTTTTATTTTACATGAGTGTATTGCCTGTATGCATGTAACTGCACCTGTGTCATGCAACGCCCAAGGAGGTCAGAAGAGGGTGTCGGATTTCCCTGGAACTTGAGTTATGGACAGTTGTTTGCTGATGTGTGGGTGCTGGAAATCAAACCTGTGTTCTCTGCAAGAGCATCCAGTGCTCTTAACTGCTAAGCCAACTCTCCATCCCCAAACAACTTTTCTTTTTAGAGTAAACATTTTCAACTTTGACAAAATCCAACTTATCAACTTTATTCTTTTACAGTTTTTCTTCCTTTCTTTTAAATTTATTTCCACATGCATGCAATGTCCACAGGTCAGAAAAGGGCATCAGCTTCCCTGGAACTGG
>NW_008359442.1:3323259-3333485 GCF_000622305.1 Nannospalax galili | reverse complement strand
GAGGTCTGAGAGCCCGAGCTTAAGCCCGAATAAACCATAAACCTTTGCTTTTGCATTTTGGTGTGTTGGGTCCTCGGTGGTCTTTTTGGAGTCCAGTGGATGAGGTACAACACAAGAACAGTCAGTGTTCTTAACCACTGAGCCATCTCTCCAGCCCCTTTTTTTGGTCTTTTTGAGACAGGGTCTCCCTGTGGCTCCAGCTGGCCTGGAACTCACTGTGTAGACCAGGCTGGCCTTGAGCTCACAGAGATCCACTTGCCTCTGCCAGGGACTAATTGTGTGTGCCTGGATGCCTAGCTCAGTTGGATTTATTATACAACTCAGCACTATATGCCTAGGGACCACCCATAGTGGGCTGGGCCCTCTCTCAGCATGCAACAAGTGAGAAAATGCTTCATAGACATGCCCACAGGCCAATCTGATTAAGGAAATTCCTCAACTGAAGTTCCCTCTTCCCAGGTGTGTTAAATTGATAGTGGAAGCCACCCAGCACAGAGACTGAAGCAGAAATTAAAAAAAAAAATTGCTGGCTAAAAAAAGTCCAAATCCAGTTGGATTCTCTGGTGAATTTTTCCAGAACTTTAAAGAATGCTTTTCAAACTAGTCTGTAAAATAAGAAAGGAAGGTACACAATAAACTCTTCATGAAGCCAGTATTATCTTGATAGAAAAACCAGACAGATACAACAACAAAATTTATAGACCAATCTCCCTGATGAACATACTTGCAAAAATTCTCAATAAAACACTTGCAAACAAAATTCAAGAACACATCAGAAATGTCATTCATCAAAATCAAGTTGGCTTTATTTTATACACACATTAACATACACACACTTAAGAGTTGTAATATATCACAGAAGTGGACAGAACGACAGGAATCACATGGGCATAGAGGAGAGACCTTTGACAAAACCCAATAACCCTTCATGATAAAAGCCCTGAAGAGACTAGGAATGGAGGGAACATATCTCAACATAATAAGGAATATCTATGATAAACCTATAGCTAACACCATGCTAAATGGAAGCTCAAAGTATTCCCACTAAGATCAGGAACAAAACAAGAGTATCTGTTCTCTCCATTCCTGTTCAATATAGAGCTTGAAGTCTTAGCTACAGCAGTAAGATGAAAGAAGGAACTAAAAAGTATACAAATAAGAAAGGAAGAAATCAAAGCATCTCTATTTACAGATGATATGATTCTATACTAAGAGATCCTAAAGATCCCATAAGAAAACTATTGCTGAAAAATCCTTTCAGCAAAGTGGCAGGATAGAAAATCAACATATAAAACTCAGTAGCCTTCTTATATATCAATGACAACATGATGAGAAAGATATTTTTAAAAATTTTATTTTACAGGTATGGGTGTTTTGCCTGCATGTGTTTAAGTACACCCATGTCATGAAATGCCTAAGGAGGTCAGGAAAGGATGTTGGATTTCCCTGGAACTAGAGTTACAGATGGTTCTCAGTTGCCATGTGGGTGCTAGGAATCGAAACCCGGGTCCCTTACAAGAGCAGCCAGTGCACTCAACTGTGGAGCCATATCTCCAGCCCTAGAAAGAAAGAAAATTTTAAAAATCTATTCATAATTACCTCAAAAATATAAAGTATTTTACAATGAACCTAGCCAAATGAGTGAAAGAACTCTACAATGAAAACCAAAAAACACTGCAGAATCTGGGAGTGGTGGCACAAGCCTTTAATCCCAGTATTTAAAGGTAGAGGCAGGTGAATCTCTGAGTTTAAGGCCAACATGGTCTATAGCCTGGTCTACATAGTAAGTTACATGTCAGCCAGGACTACCCCCAGCCTGGGATTAAAAAAAAAAAAAAAAAAAAAAAAAACCAAACAAACAAAATAAAACAAACAAACAAAAACAAAAAAAAAAATTGAAGGAATTAAGAAAGTTCCTAGAAGATGGAAAGACCGCCCATTCTTATGGATTAGAAGAATTAATATTATGAAAATGGCTCCCTACCAAAAGCAATCTACAGATTCAGTGTAATCTCAATCAAAACTCCAATGCAATTCTTCACAGAAATGAAAAAGAACCTTAAAATTCCTAAGAAGGACAACAGAGATAGCCAGAGTAATCGAGCAAAAAGAATACTTCTGGGGGTGTTGCCAAGCCTTATTTCAAATTTTATCTCAGACCCATAGTAACAAGAACAGCATAGTGCTGGTACAAAGACATATAGATTAGTGGAACAGAACAGAGGACCCAGATATAAAGCCATGAAGTTACAGACACCTGACTTTTTACAAAGAAGCAAAAATAAATAAATAACAAAGCCCGCCTGCACACACACACACACACACACGTGAGAAAAGACAGCCCCTTTAACACATGATACTGGGAACATTGGATATCTACATGTAGAAGAATGAAATTATATCCCTATATCTTGCACAAAGTCAACTCTAAATTGATCAAAGACCTTAATGTAGAACGTGAAATTCTAAAACCATTAGAGGAAAAAGTACAGAAAACACTTTAAGATATAGTCATAGTACTTTCTCAATAGGCCCGCTGTTGCTCAGGAGATAAGGCCAGCAATGGACAATTGGGGTCTCATGAAATTGAAAAGCTTCTGTACAACAAAGGAAAGAGTTTAGTGAGTAAAGAGGTGGCATACAGAATGGGAGAGAAATCTTGGAAAGCTATTAATTTGACAGAGAACTAATACCCAAGATGTACAAAGAACTGAAAAACAAAACAAACAAGACTCTAAACAAGACATCAGACAAGCCAATCAATAAATGAGCTAGTGAACAGTTCTCAAAGATGAAATACAAACAGCCAATACATATATGAAAAACTGCTCAACTTCACTAGCCATCAGAGAAATGCACATAAAAAATGCATTGAGATGCCATACTACCCAGTCACAATGGCAGTCATTAAGTGAAAAAATAATAACAAATGCTGGTGAGAATGTGGACAAAAGGGAGCCCTTATATACTGTTGGTGGGATGTGAACTAGTTTAGTCATTATGGAAGTCAGTGTGCAGGCATCTCAAAAAACTAATAATTGATCTTCCAAAGACCCATCTATACCACTCCTGGATATTTACACAAAGGACTCCAAGTCAACATATCACAGGAACACTTGCACACCAGTGTTTATTGTAGCACTATTCACAACAGCTAAATTATGGAATCAACCTACATGTCTAACAGAGGAATGGATAAAGAAAATGCGGTATGTATATGCAAAGGAATGAAATCATGTCGTTTGTAGGAAAAAGGATGCAAACAGAGATAATCATATTAAGCAAATTAAGCCAATGAGAAAAGACAAATATTATATGTTATATATATTATACTAACAGTTGTAATTCCTAGCTTTTATATAGATACATATCATATATAAAATGAAAGTAGAATTAAAATCATTTAGAGAGACAAAGGAGGGGAGGGATCGGAAGAAGGAGAGAAGCAGGCATGAAGAAGAATATGCCTAATGTACAATATACATATGTATAAAAACTTTATATATGAACTGGGTGTGGTACATGCCTTTAATCCCAGCACTCGGGAGGCAGAGGCAGGTGGATCTCTGTGAGTTCGAGGCCAGTCTGGTCTATATAGTGAATTCCAGGCCAGCTGGGGCTACAGGGAGACCCTGTCTCAAAAAAAAACAAAAACAAAAACAAAACTAAAACATAATTATCCATCCATCCATCCATCCATCTATTTTTCTATCTATCTATAAAACCACTCGGGAATTATAAAGCAATGAGAGAGGCAGAAAAAAAAAGAAGATAGTGTGTTTACTTTGATAATCTTTACTCTTTTTCTCTGGAAAATGAAGTAAACAATTGAGCAGTGATTCTGTCGGGGGGGTTCATGAGGTGAAGTATATTTTGAAGTGCCCCATGAGGACAGTTCCTTTGTTTTACATAGAGACCTCTTATTTTAGGTCTTCCTGAACTCTGTGGTTTAACAATGCATAGGGGTCTGAAAAGCGGATACTTTCTTCATCATCCTATGCATAAGGTGTTGTATTAAAATGCTCTGTACTGCTTTAAAAAACATTCTATTGGTCATTTCTGTTGGTGTTATATATAGACATAGATGCCTCAGTGCAGTAGGTAGCTAGGAATCAACTGTTCTGTGCCTCATCCTATGAAAATAGTATCTATCACTCCTTGGCCCCTAACCATGTTGGCTAACATTCTTAAGCAGCTTGACATGCTTGGAAAGAAGGACTCTCAATTGAAAAATTTCCTCCCTTTGGTTGGTCTGTGGACATATCTGTGGAGTATTTTCTTTCTTTTTCCCTCCCTCCCTCCCTTCCTTCCTTCCTTCCTTCCTTCCTTCCTTCCTTCCTTCCTTTCTTCCTTTTTCTGATACAGGGTCTTACTATGTAATTGTAGTTGCCTTGGAACTCACTATGTAGACCAGGCTGGCTTCAAAATCCACCTGCCTCTTCCTCCCAAGTGCTGGGATAAAGGTATGTGCCACCACCCCGGCCATGGACCATTTTCTTAAGTGTTGATGTAGAAGAGCCCAGTCTGCTGTAGGCAGTGCCATTCCCAGAGGCAGGTGGGCTGCTGAGGGCTGGAGAGATGGCTCAGTGGTTAAGAACACTGGTTGTTCTTGCAGAAGACCAGGTTCGAATCCCAGCACCCACATGACAGCTAACAACTGTCCGTAACTCCAGTTCCAGGGGATCCAACACCCTCTGTCCTCTGTGGGCATTGCATAACACGAGTACACGTACATACACACAGGCAATACATGCATACATATAAAATCTCGAATTTGTGAAAAAAAAAAGGAAAGTCTTCTGAGCAAGTCAGGGGAAGCAAGCCAGTAAGCAGCTTTCTTTTGTGATCTCTGTTCAGTTTGTGCCCTGGCATCCCTTGATGATGGACTATAATCTGTAAGCCAAAACTTTTCCTCCCATAAGTTGCTTTTGGTCAGTAATTTATTTTAATTAATTTATTTTTTGCCTTTTTGAGACAGGGTCTCCCTGTAGCCCCAGCTGGCCTGGAACTCACTATGTAGACCAGGCTGGCCTTGAACTCACAGAGATCCACTTGCTTCTGCTTCCCGAGTGCTGGGATTAAGGGCATGTGCCACCATGCCTGGCCCTGAAGTATAGATGTACTTAACATAACCACAGTGATCTAATAATGAGGTTCATAAACGAACAGGCTCTGAAACACCAAAGTGGAATTCCCAGAAATCCCAGCAGTGGGAGCATGGTTGAAGCAAACATAATTTATTGCCTACTCTACTTTCCTTTAGAATTGATCTTGAATAAAATGTCTATGTGACTCCAAAACAGTTTTATAAATAAATCGGGAATGATTTAGAATCAGAGGACAAAAGTTGTTTGAGAGAGCCTTTTATTTTACAACTGGCTAGTACTGGAATTAAACATATAATCCCAAATTTAGTTTAACCATCTGAGCAACTTTTAATAAACAGTGAGAACAGACTGTTCTGTGAAGACAGTCACATTGGAAATGCTCAAACAACAGAAATACTTTTGTCAGCCTTGTGTCAGTGAGGAAAGTAAAAAATAAAAACTCGACCTCTAGAGAAATTCCTATCACTTTACCCATGGTATTACTGAACTTGCTTTCTGTCACAGTTTTCTATTCTGAAAAATTTCAGTTTCAAGAATAACATAACTCATGAGCTGTTCATCATTACTCACCAGTTCTGAACATCTTGTCACATTTACCCCCCCTTCCCCTTCCCTCTGTTCTTTTCTTTTGCTGAGTCACTTGAGAAGTTGCAGATATCATAGCATCTGCCCTGACAGCGTTTTGAACATAGTATCCCCAAATATGGAAATATACACATGCATGCAGAAGTGCCCAAGGAGGCCAGAGGCATTGGATCCCCCTGGATCTGGAGTTACAGGTGGTTGTGAACTACCTGACATGGGTGCTGGGAACCAAACTCAGGCACTCTGAAAGAGGAATATATGCTCTTAACTGCTGAGCGCTCTCCAACCCACACCTTAATATTTTAAATGGAAGGAATGTGAAATACTGTTAGAACTTTTTGGCCTTTCCCTGAAGCAGGCTGCAAGCCCCTTGTACCCAGAGGCAAGGGGCATTGTCATCTCTGGAGATGGAGGGAAACCTAAGAGGAATCTAAATTATCAGCCTCATAATGTCCCCTTCCAGGCTCTCTTACTACTCTTAGCTTATGCCTTTTGGCCTATCATATTTCTGCACTCCTCATCAAGCCTAGGAGAGTTATATAAAGTTATATATACTCAGGCATATCTGTTTCATTTTCTTTTTGGTCTTTTTGAGACAGGGTCTCCCTGTAGCCTGCAGCTAGCCTGGTTTGCTTTGGAGACCAGGCTGACCTTGAACTCATAGAGATCCACCTGCCTCTGCCTCCCAAGTGCTAGGACTAAAGGCATGCACCACCATGCCAGGCCATATCTGTTTCTTTAGCTCTTCTTTTCCTTATGAACTTTCCTGTATCATGTAAGACGTATAAATGTATGTGTTTTCTTTTTTATGGTACTGGGGATTGAACCTAGGGCCTCACACATGCTGGCCATGCTATCTCTACCATTGAGCTTTATTCCTAGCCCTCCCCAAACCCTATGTGAAAGGGTCTTTTTTAATGTTATATTGGAGTTTTGTTTTTTTAAAAAATATTTATTTTATGTGTATGTGTGTATTGCTTGCATGTATGTAAGTACACCCATGTCGTACAATGCCTGTCGAGGACAGAAGAGGGCGTCGGGTCCCCTGGAACTGGAGTTACAGGCAGTTGCTAGCTGCCATGTGGGTGCTGGGAACTGAACCCAGGTCCTCTGCAAGAGGAGCCAGTACTCTTAACTGCTGAGCCATCTCTTCAACCCTGCCTCCCTGCTTTTTAAACTTTTATTTTGAGACAGAGGTCTCACTAAGTGGCTAAGGCTGGCCTTAAACTGGCGATCCTCTTGCCTGAATCTTCTGCATAACTGAGATTACAGGTATGTGCCACCACACCAGGACTGAACATTTTATTGAAGAACAGTTGTGTGTGGAGGGGGTATAGCCTAGTGGCAGAGCACTTGTCTAGTACACACAGAACCCTAGGCTTGATCCCCATCATTTCAAAAAGAAAATGAAACAAAAAAAAACCCAGAAATTCAACTTTAAGTTTGGCATGGTGGCACACAAAAAGAACGGTTTGGGATATAGCTTAGTGGTACAATGCTTACATCCTATGTACGAAGTTCTGGGTTTGATCTCCAGAACAGGGTAGGGGTGAGAGAGCATTGGAAGAAAAAATTTTGCAAAGATGGTAGTTCTCCTCTTAGTTTCCCTTATTAACATTTGCATATTTGAGCCTCAGAACAAGATACCCCCAAATATAACACTTTGTAAAGAAAACATTAGCAGGGTGGTCACCCTGACCTCCTCTTGGATCATTCTTCCCTAAAGCAGGTCACAGAATAAAGAATTGCCTTCATCCCCTTTCTACCCTGATGCAGATCATAAAAAACAAAGATCCGATTCTTCTAACAACAGTAACAAAAAGCAACAGTAAAGACCAGAATTAAAAAATAATAAACGAATCACAACCATTCTTTAACAGGCGGGCCTACCCTTCTCTTAACTGGCTTCAACAAAGCCCATCTTATTCCCTTTCCTATGGTGTTATAAATCTTGAGGAGGGATAATTATGTTTTTTTGATAGAGGCCTTATGTAGCCCAGGTTGACCTCTCTATGTATCTAAGGATGACTTTGAGCTTCTAATCCTCCTGCCTCTACTTCTTGAATGTTGGGATTATAGGAGTGTGCCACCATGCATTCTCAGGGCTTCCTGCATCCTAGGCAAGCCTTCTACCAACTGATCTGTATCCCTAGTACCTCAATCGTAGTATTTTTCCTTCTTAAAATTGGTGTGGTAGGGTTGCTGAGATGGCCCAGTGGGTCAAGACAGTTACCACCAAACCTGAGTTTGGTCCCCAGAACACACATGGTACAGGGAAAGAACCCTCCCTCGAAAGTTGTGCTCTCACCTTCACATGTGCATCTTGGCACATGTGCCCCCCCCAAATATAAATAAGTGTAGTTTAAAAAATAAAAACAGCTGGGTCTGGGCGTACACCTTTAATACCAGCACATAGGAAGCAGAGGCAGGGGGCTCTCTGAGTTTGAGACCAGCCTGGTCTACATAGTGCATTCCAGGTTAGCCAGGGCTCCATAGTGAAACCCTGTCTCAAAAAATGAATTTAGTGTATTAGCATGGAAGTGGGAGGTAGGGTCCAAAGCTGGTTCTGATGGGGAGGGTCCATCCTCAGTGACCTCCAAGCCTGTTAATGCCTGGCTAATTGAATAACAGCATCACACCTGACTTCCATTCAGATTTTTGTTAGGTTTTAGCTGATATTCTTTTCTCTAGTCAGAATCCTATGTGGGATGGATGCCAGAATATGTATAGTACAATGTTTTTAAACCACATTACAGTTATGTCTTAGTAAAGAATTAGTTTGACTCTTAGGATTCATAAGGCAAGAGTGTATCCGAACTGCTAAGAACTCATTCCTTCAGATGTCTCCTGAAATAATGTTCTCAAGCCAGGCTTCTTATCTTTTGTTGAAGTAGTATATCCAGCAGGAAATAGAAAGTAGAAGTCAGGATATACCCTTATCTTACCAGAGAATCTTATGTTTCCATCCCTCAGCCTAGACTATCACACACAGCTACAAACTTCTCAAGTTTTATCCATTGGTTTCAATGAAATAAACATGCTGCTTTTAGTGCTTTCATAAGTAAAGATTTCATACATATATTCATTCATTATCTTGGGTGGAAGACAAGGATGGGGTCCCTGAGAGAGTAAGGTCAGGTTCCCAGGTCAAAAGAGGAGCACATAGCTCAGTGAGCTTGTTTACAGTGTAAACAGTAACTTTTTGGGGTTTTTGAGATAGAATCTTTTTACTCCAGCTGACCTGGTACTCACTATTAGACCAGGCTGGCCTCCATCTCACAGAGATCCACATGTGCCGGTGCCAGCCGGCCAAAATGGACAGTACCTGAAAGGGGGAGTGAGGATTGAAAGAAAGGAAAGGAGACAGAAAAGATGCTTCTTGGGAGGGCTCACAGTGAATACTGCAGCTCCGATTTATTTCAGTTCTGCCTTTTTATACAGAAGAACTCAATTAGTTACAACTGCTGTTTTTCCCCACCTGTATCTGAGGGTCAGGGAGCGGTCAGATCAAAGGCTTCCACTATTGTAGGTGTTGTGAGGCTCTCCATATAAACATATTCCTCCTAATAAGGCAGATTAGATACTGGTGTGCATAACACACACTCAGTAAGCAAGCCTGACACAGCTGAATGATTAGCGGCTCCCGACATCTCCCCCTTTTTTATTTTTATAACCCCAGATTATGCTATATCTGGGACAGAAGGACCATGCCTGCCTTGGGTTGTCTTCTGCCAGAGCAAAGCCTTACCCGTCATTGGCACATAGCTTCCATCAGCTACGCCCTGTCTTAGGTTGACTTTGTCCCAGAAGATCTTACCCGTCTTTGACTACCGGCCTTTGTTAGGGGAAGGAGCGCAGTCTCATATAGGGTGGAAATGTGGAGAATTTTTTTTTCTGTTATCTCTTGGCAATAATTCTTTGACATTGGTACAATATCCACTTTGTCCCACAAGCACACTTATTTTTAACAAAATAGGCAACCCGCTTCCCAATCCAAAATAATCATCAGGTGTTTTGAAGCAGGCTGAGCAATTAACCAAGAGTCATTCACAGTCACTACTATCTCTTTTTTCTCCCATATCACGGGGTGCAATGTTGTGGATCAGGAACATAAGTCCAGTATAATTCAGCCACGATCACTTGTAGGAACACCATCATCAGCCACATCTGTCTCCTCATCATCTTTTTCTACTTTTTTTCTTTGGTGCTCGTCCGGCAAACCTCACCAGCCTTTCTGGCAGCCACCTGGCTCTATCTGCGTCCTGTGGAAAGACACAAACATACCCTCTTCCCCATATCAATACAGGGTCTGGACCATTCCATTGTCCGGTTAAAGGATCCTTCCACCTGACTTGGGTGTAGGTATCCTGTGACTGAGGATGCCACATTCTGTAACATGCCAACTTATGCATAGTAGAATCTGATAAATCACCTTTCTTTTTAAAAGGCCTAATAGGAGCTTGACAGGCTCCATTAGCATTCTCAAATGCAAGCTGTTTCACTAAGAGCAAACCTGCTTCACTATCCCCCACC
>NW_008359442.1:3308187-3321924 GCF_000622305.1 Nannospalax galili | reverse complement strand
TTCCCCACCTGTATCTGAGGGTCAGGGAGCGGTCAGATCAAAGGCTTCCACTATTGTAGGTGTTGTGAGGCTCTCCATATAAACATATTCCTCCTAATAAGGCAGATTAGATACTGGTGTGCATAACACACACTCAGTAAACAAGCCTGACACAGCTGAATGATTAGCAGCTCCCGACAACATGCTTCTGCCTCTCCAGTGCTGGGATTAAAATCATGTACCACCATGCCTGGTTTAATAGTAACTTTTTGGTTTTAAGGTTAGATAAAAGTCTTTAGTTCAGATTATGTCCGAATTGTAAAAGTCATTTCTACAGTTTAGTTGTTTTGATTCTTTGGGGGTACGCTTGGATATGACAGTGTCTCAGATTTTTCTATTTGATAACTTTAACAGTTTTGAGAACCATTTTTAAGTATTTTGTAGCATGTCCCTCAAGTAGGATTTGTTTGATGTTTTTCTTATGACTAGACTGGGTATTGTGAGTTTGGGGAAGTAAAATTGCAAAGATAAAACTCTGTTTTTACCACAGATTTCAAGAGTAAATAGAGGGGAAAAAAAACAACAACAACAACAGATGGTTGCCAAAAGCTCTTGCAATGTGATGGTAATGAAACCCTTAGGATGGTTAAGGGTGCTGGGAACTGAACCCAGGTCCTCTGCAAGAGGAGCCAGTACTCTTAATTTTGGAGGAATTTTGGAGGAACACCCTGCCCCCTCATAGGAGATAGAAATGGGGGAGGTGAACAGGAAGGAATCTTCCCTGCCCCCTGGGGTTACCCAGGATAGAAGTCTTTCTTTTCCAAAAATTGCCACATTCTTATTACCTTTGCCAAGCTAGAAGTCTCTGTTTTCCAAAAATTGCCACATTCCTGTAACCTTTGCAACGATATGTTACCTGTAAACCACTTATCACGTCTGTACTATTTTCCGTTTGCTTGCATTCATATATGAGTATAAAGGGCCCCCAAAAGCTTGAGCGAGGGGCTGAGAACTTTATGGAATGATCTGTGTGTGAGTCCTGTTAGTGTAAGAATAAACTCACCTGACTTTGGCTGCTGGTATCTGATTTTTCTGTAAATGGGTACATGCTGTTGTACTTAGGCCCCTCTGTTTTGTGTAAGTTTAACTGGTCAATCATATAGTCATAGGACCACCCCTAGGAAAGCAGGTATGATAAGTAGGTGGGCAGAATACCTAGTACTTTAATGAGAGAGTTTTTCCCACCTGGAATCCCGTCTACTAGCGCAGAACTCAGCCTTTGAGCAAAACTTCCAGACCAGCTATGTAGTTTGTGAATTTGCCTGCTTCTGAATTCAGAAAAGCATAATCTATTGTTTTCTTTTCCCTATCTCTTTTCTAACCATGCTTTCTTTCAGGCTTTGGGCTGCCGCTAGCATCTTGTATTTCTTTACTTTCTCCAAAGCCTCCTTCTCCCAGCATGTGGCTGCCAGCCAGTCACGTGTCTGACCCCCACGCCTTGTCCCTCCCATTCTCTTCCTCAAGGCAATTGCCAAGGTTACTGGCTTGCCTGCTCTGAGGATTTTTTTTTTTTAAATTCTAATAAAATTGAAAAGCTTAATACAGCTGATTCAGAACTTTTTGACTCTGGGTAGTGAACTTTCCCTGTGGTCCTGAACTCCATCAACATGACTTCATTGCTATTGATGTTAACCTTGATGAGCTGGCTGAGATAACATTTGTCAGGTTTCTTACCTTTTATTATTTTTAAAATATGTTCGGTATTTTCATTTTTACACATTTTCAAATTTATATATTTATTTAAATAATTAACTGTTGACCATAAGTGCTCTAAACTTCATTATTTCCTTTCCCAAAGGGTTTAAGTAGCAGTTACTGGAGCCCTGCAACATCCTTTCCCTTTAACAAATCATCATGAAAACAAGTCTGTACTGGTTACTGTGCTTTGTAACAGTTTGCCCTCAAGATCTCATTGTCTAGACAGTGGCCAGAGAATAAAGAACACAGGACACAATGGACCTGTGCTATAATAGAGGAGAGTGCAGGGTGCAGTGGAAAGAAGGCAGATCTCACTCTTACCAGCACTTCCTGGAGAAAGCTCCTCCTGCTCTTCCTCCTCCTCTTCCTCCTCCTCCCTCTCCTTCTTGTAAACAGGGTCTCACCTATGTAGCCCTGGCTGGTCTGTACTCACCATTGTAGACTAGGCCAACCTTGAACTAACAGTCTGCCTCCAGAGTTCTGGGATTAAAGGCATCTGGCCTCCACACAGCCCAGGAAAAATGCTTCTAAGCAGACTTGAAAAATAAGAATTGGCTGGGTGTGCTGTTGTACTCCTTTAGTACCAGCTCTTGAGAGGCAGAGGCAGTGACAGGCAGATCTCTGTGAGTTCAAGAGCAGTCTGGTCTACATAGCAAGCTGTAGGCCAGCTGAGACTTCAAGGAGACCCTATCTCAAAAAAGGCCAAAAAAAAAAAAAAAAATAGAGAGAGAAAGAAACCAGATGTCTTTTCATGCTCAGCCTGGTCTACATAGTGAAAAATAAGAATAAGCTAGATTAGGCTGGAAGGAAGGTAAGGGACAATTGTAGCTTGGGAAAATGGCTTCTATAAACACTACTAAGTGAAAAAAAAAGTGTATGTCACGTGTTCAGGTAGCTTATGAACATTAACTCTTAAGGCAAGTCCATCAGTGGAAGACATAAAAACGAAGGCAATTGATGATGAAAACACCCTGGGAGATCTTTTAACAATAGAGTTGAGAGATGGCGACATGGCTCCACTGGTAAAGGCATTTGCTGCAAAGCCTGCTGACCTGAGTTCATTCCCTAGACCCACATAGTGAAAGAAGAGAACTGACTCCCATAGGTTGTCCTCTGACCTCCATGTGTATGGCCCCTCCCACATAAATGAATAAATAAATAGTTTTTTTTTTTTTCTGGTCTTTTTGAGACAGGGTCTCCCTGTAGCTCCAGCTGTCCTGGAACTCACTATGTAGACGGGGCTGGCCTTGAACTCACAGAGATCTGCCTGCCTCTGCCTCCCGAGTGCTGGGATTAAAGGCATGTGCCACCACGCCCAGCTTAAATAACATTTAAAAAAATAAATAGGAGGCCACTAAAGGAAACAAGATTTATGCTCATCTCAACTTGCCCCTTGGGCTGGGATGGGAACTGTTGGTTATCTTTACACTTTGACTGCAAGCATTTGGTATGACTAAATACTTATTCTAGGTCCAAAGACCCCAGACACATGTGAAAGGTTTGCAACTTGTTTCAGGGACATTTTTTTTTTTCTTTTGGTCTTTTTGAGACAGGGTCTCCCTGTAGCCCCAGGTAGCCTGGAACTTGCTATGTAAACCAGGCTGGCCATGAACTCACAGAAATCTACCTGCCTCTGCCTCCCTAGTGCTAGGATTAAAGGTGTGTGCCACCACGGCTCCAGGGACATTTCTATTTAGTTCATGCATTCTTTTTACTACCAGACACACAGCCCCTGTCACATAGCCACTGTTCTTTTTTTTTTTTTCACCTCAATATACAACAACAACAACAAAAAGGAATTTGGATCTGGGAGCACGATTCAGTGGTAGATTAGCATTCAAGAGGTGTGGTCTTAGGCACACACACACACACACACACACACACACACACGTCTTGCAACGATGAATCTTGCTTGAACTATATGAGCTTCTGCTTTCCCCTATCTTTCAGAACATCCACTCAAAGATATCAATCTCCATCTCTCAAATTACATTTCCTAAGATATCAAATAAAATTCTTTCATTTTTATAATTTCTCTATTTGAATTGATTGGTACAGACAGCAACCATTTTGCAAATTATTTCGAAGAATTTAGACTGCTGGTTATTTGTGAAGGATTGGGACATAGGTGTGGGAGGATGGCATAGTATTCTCTACACTATCCTAAGAAATCTATGATTGTGTTTCTGCATGTGTGTGTGATATTGGTGGACATAGGGTTTAGTGGGTGCCTTAAGAGGGGTTCCAGGTTCTTGTGTCCTACAACTAGGACACATGGATAGTAGCCAATAAAGCAAGAGAATATTAAGGAAGAACACACATCCACAAGAGGAAGTGGGCCAGGGCAGGGGGTTTAGGAGCTCAGGATGTTCACAGGATGGGGCATTAATGTAACTTAGTGACAGCTTTCATTTGCTTTTGCACAACTTGGGCTTTCTGGGTCATTTGTATAGTACAGTCTTCCTTATGCCTCCTCTCTGTAACATTTACTTTACAATGTCACAGATCACCCTCAGAGACTCTGGGGAGCCTCTGCTCCTGTGCCAGTGGCTCTGCAAGTTCTAATGGGCTAGGCTGCCGGGGGCCTTCAAACTTCCTCTCTGCCAGCAGGCTTTTCTTATATGTGAATTTTGTGTAAGACCTTCCAGCCCCCATTCACTTTTCTCCATGTTGTTGGACTATGCTCCTGAGCAACTTGGACCACAGGGGCATTTCACCTCGAAGTTCTTGCTGTATAGCTCAGGCTGGTCTTGATTTAGTGACTATCTTCCTGCCTCAGCTTCCAGAGTGCTGGGATTGCAGGTGTGTGCCACTAAGTGTGACTTTGAACTAAATATTGCTTACTGTTGTTTTTCTTTTATTGCTTCTTTATATTCAAGTTGGGTGTTATACGAAAATTATTTTTAAGTTGGATATATAATTCAGTTATGTCCTTGAGATACTGTAAAATATGAAGTATTGAGCCTTTGTCCCTGTTTCTGGGCCTACTATTCCTAAAATGCTTAGACTCTCCAGTGATGCATGCCTTTTTGAATGCTAATGACTGGACACCGCTAGATAGCTTCAGGATGGGGTTGGTCAAGGGAAAGAGCAAAGCAGGATTAGAAGCTTGGGGTTCCTTTAGCTGCAACCTCCCCAAAGAGAGGAAGACTAAAGGATAAGGTGACCACCAATAGCTAATAAAGTAATCAATGCCTATGTAAACAAGCCTACATAAAGAAGTTTCCGTAAGAACCCCAAAGGGCAGGGTTCTGGGGGTTTCTAAAGGGGTTCTTGGAGGGTGTTGTGTCCTGAGAAAGCTTAGAAGTTCATTTTTTTAAAATATATTTTTATTTTATGTGTATGAGTGTATTGCCTGCATGCATGTGAGTGCACCCATGTCATGCAACGCTGTGGAGGTCAGAAGAGGGTGTCAGATTCCCCTGGAACTGGAGTTAAGGATGGTTTGTAGCCACCATCTGGGTGCTGAGAATAGAACCCAGGTCCTCTGTAAGAGCAGTCAGTGCTCTTAACCACCAAGCCATCTCTCCAGCCCCTGGAAGTTCTTTTTAAAAAATATTTTATTTATTATTTTTATTTTATGTGTATGAGTGTGTTATCTGCATGTGTGTAAGTATGTAAGTGCACCTGTGTCATGCAATTCCAGCAGAGGTCAGAAAAGGTTGTTGGATCCCCTAAAACTGGAGTTATGGATGGTTGTTAGCTGCCAAGTGAGTGCTGGGAACCAAACCTGGATCCTCTACGAGAGTAACCAATGCTCTTAAGCCATTTCTACAGCCCAGAAGTTCTTTTTTTTTTTTTTTTTTTTGACTTTTTTGACTTTTTTGAGACAGGATCTCCCCATAGTGGGGCTGGCCTGGAGCTTACTGTGTAGATCAGGCTGGCCTTGAAAACTCACAGAGAGCCTCCTGCTTCTGCTTCCCAAGTGCTGAGATCAAAGGTGTGAGCCACCATGCCTGGCTCAGAAGTTCTTTTTTAAACAGATGTTATTTTTCTTTATTTACTCATTTCTTTTTAAGCAGAGTAAACATAGATTTATTAAGGAAAAGTGAGAAAGAATTCTGGAGAATGGGAGGGGCTCCAAGTGAGAAATATCACAAAATTGCTATTTTTATTTTTAAATTATGTATATGTCCCTGTGTGGGTTGTACGTGTGAGCGCAGCACCCAAAATGGCCAGAAGAGAGTGTAGGATCCCCTGGAAGTAGAGTTATAGGTGGCTGTGAATCATCAGGCATGGGTGCTTGGGGCCCAACCCAGATCCTCTGTAAGAGCAGTAAATGCTCTTAAGGACTAAGCCATATTTCCAGCTGGGCTTGGAAGATCTGAGACAGTATTAGAAAGACAGGGAATTAAGGGAACAAGGGAAGAGAAAGAGCCCCATTGTGTCAGAATTTGGTTATAATGCATGTCTTCTGAGAGTCAAAAACTTCAACACAACTGATAAATTCAAAACTGCCTAAAGCAATCAAGGATGTTAAGGATGGTGGCACAGGTTTCCCAGCACTGGGGAGGCAGAGGCAGGCAGAGCTTTGTGAGTTCAAGGCCACGCTGGTCTATATGGTGAGTTTTAGGCCAGCCGGGGCCAGATGGTGAGTTCTAGGCCAGCCAGGGCTACACAGCGAGACTCGGTCTCAAAACAAAACAAAACAAACAAAAGAAGTAACAAAACAAATATGGGCTGGAGAGATGAGTGGACAGTTCATGGATATACCTTGTGTTAGTTACTTTTCTCATTGCTATGACAAAATACCCTGACAAAAGCAGCTAAAAGGTTTATTCTGGCTTACAGTTTGAGGGTAAGGCCATCCTGCTGGGGAGGGCAGGGCCACGGGAGCATGAGGTGGCTGATTCCATAGTGTCTGCAGTCAGGAAGCAGAGAGCAATGGATGCTGCAGCTCAGCTTGCTTTCCCCTCTTTATTTAGTCTGGGACCTCAGCCTATGGAATGCTCCTGCCCATAGTTATGGTTGGTCTTCTTATCTCAGTTAACCCAATTTATTACAGAAAACCCCTTACAGGGTGGGGAGATGGCTCAGTCAGTAAAGTGCTTAGTGCGTAAATATGAGGATCTGAGTTTGGACCCCAAGCACCTACGTAAAATCCAGGTGTGGACCTGTGAGATGGTTCAGTGGATAAAGGCACCTGCCATGCTGATAACCTGAGTTTAATTCCCAGGACCCACATGGTGGCAGGATAGAACTCTTTCGAATTGTCCTATGACCTCTATACATGTGGTGGCATGAGCCCTTTGACTCCCCTCCCCACAGACACAAATAAATAAATACAGAAATTAAAAAAAAAATAAAAAATACGTAAATTAATTTTTAAAATTTAATTACAAATAAGGTTGATGAGATGGCTCAGTGGGTAAAGGTACTTGCCCTTCAAGCCTGACCACTTCAGTTCCTGGAAAGAGAGAACTGACTCCTGAAAGTTGTTCTCATCTCCAAATGCATTCTATGGCAGACATGCACACACACAACACATACACACACATGCATGCACACACGCGCACACACACATATACAAAGAAATGAATGTAATAAGCTTTTTTCAATATATAATTCTTACTGCATTTTTGTGCATTTCACACAATATATTTTAATCATATTTAGACCCCCCACCTGCACCTCCCATACCCCCCTACACAAGATTTCATGCATTTTGTCATGTGTTAAAGCCTATCAAGTCAAGTTTGAGTCTCCAGATGTCCTTTGGTGTGAGTTCATCCACTGGAACCTGGTCAGCCTATTTAGCATCACTCCTTTAAAGAAGGTTAACTGTCCCTCATCCAGCAGTGATCAGCTACCAATATTCCGCTGGTTAACGTTGGGGCTTCTTGCCCATTTCCCCAGTTCCATGCTGGGTTTTTGTTTGGTTTGAGTTTGTATGGGACTTGTGTATGCTGTCACAAATTAGCTCTCATAGTTTCAGAGGATACTATGCAAGCTGCTAAGGGAGAAAATCAATCAACGGTCCAACTCCACATGTAAAGCCTAATAACCATAAAAATGATCGGCACAGGAAACTATATCAGTGAAGATGGCACTTTTATTTTGGGATTAATCAACAGCTATCTAATTGGACTCAAACCTGTTCTATGGGAGGGAGCACATATGTGGTACTGTAAATGTAGCTAAATATACATGACTGGAGAAGTCATAAAAAAAATCTTTTTAACTTAACTTTTAAACTTTACTTAATCTTTAAACCTAAAAAAATCTTTTTATTAAAAAATGAAAAATTAGCTGGGTATGGTGGCACACACCATTAATCCCAGCACTTGGGAGGCAGAGGCAGGAAGATCCCTGTGAGTTTGAGGCCAGCCTGGTCTACATAGCAAGTTCCAGGCCAGTTGGGGCTACAGGGAGACCCTGTCTCCAAAAAGACCAAAAAAATTAATTAAATAAATAAGGAGCCAAGTGTGACAGGGCAGGCTTGTGACTCTAGCACTGGGGTGACAGAGATGAGCACCCCTGGGGCTTGCTGGCCAGCCAGTCTACCCTGAATCAGTGAGCTCCAGGTTCAGTGAGAGACTTTGTCTGGAAAAATAAGGTGAAGAGTGATGGAAAGATGTTGAGTTCTGACTTCCACATGCACAGGCACACAACCCCTCCTCCAACCTCCAGGCACAGAGACAGAGAGAGAGAGAGAGAGACAGAGAGAGAGAGAGAGAGAGAGAGAGAGACAGAGAGAGAGAGAGACCCTCACAGGCATACCCAGAAGTCTGTTTCCATGGTGATTCTAAACTCCATTAAATTAACAATAAAGATTAATCTTCACATACCTCACAAAACCAACTTACAATTTAGTTTACAGAAGATAATTGGTTAAGAGAAATAAGTAAACCAGATGATATATTTTTACTTAACATTTAAGCTTTACTTAATCCTTAAACCTCATTGTAAATTGCATCCTTTAAGTGATAGAACTTAGAAAATCAAAATCACTTATATAGTAACTTCGGAAATACCTAATATCTCATTTCTCTCTCTAAATGCTGGCACTTGTATCTCAATTGTGTGCTACCCTTATTTCTAATTCACTCTGCCCAACCAGAGTTCTTTTCTGTGGCCTAGTCAAAGATCCAGTTTTCCCTTCTTTCCTTCCTCCCTCCTTTTTGCCCTCCCTCCCTCCCTTCCTTCTTTCTTTTCATGACAGGGTCTTGCTATGTATCCCAGGCTGGTAACTCATTATGTAACCCAGCCTGGTCTTTCGTTTATTATCAGCTTCCCAAATACTGGCATTACAGGCCTGTAATGAGCTTAAAATGTAGGGTTTGATGCTATCTCCAGGATATGTCAGAACTGAATTGCATTAATGGACACTGTATTTAATTATTTTTCTATTACTGTGATAAAATACCATGACCAAAAACAACTTAAAGAAGTAGGGGTTTATTTGGGCTCACAGTTCCAGAGGAAAAGCTTCTAATGGCAGGGAAGGCAAGGAGGCAACAACAGGAAGCTAGCTAACTACATTTTCATCCACACACAGGAAGCAAAGAGAGCAAGCAGAAAGTGGGGTGAGGCTATAAACTCTCAAATCCCACCCCCAGTGACCTACTTTCTCCAGCCCTGCCTCCTAAAGGTTCCATAACTTCCCCAAACAACACCATCAACTGGGACCAAGTGTTCAAACACATGAGCTAATGGGGGACATTTCTCATTCAAACCATCCCTGGTACCCAGAAATTACTGGTTGTTGGTAAGGCCACGTTTCTTAGAGGCCTGATGTCACAGAAGTCTATTGTGTTGATTATAAGTGAGAGTTCAGGGAAAAGTGTTTTTGCCTGTAACCACACAGTTCTCTGTGAATTTCCTTTGATGATATTAAGAAAGACATGATGACAATTCTTTGTTCTATAAAGGTTTTGCCTACAAGCACTGTTGTAGACCATGCTGAAGGCAGTGGGAAAATCCCTGAAAGGATTTAAACAGTGGAGCAATATGCCCAGATATACATTGGTGCTCACCCTGGTTGTAAAGTAGAGAACCGACCAGAGCCTTCCTGAAGGTATGGAGACCAGCTGGATGTTTATTGCAGTAACCCAGTTGTGATGGTTAGTTTGTCAACTTGACATCATCTAGAATCACCTGGGAAGGTAGTCTCAATAAAACATTGTCTAGATTAGGTTGGCCTGTGGGCGTATCTGTGAGATATTTTAGTTTGTTTTTGTTTTTTTTGAGACAGGGTCTCACTATGTAGCCCTGATCAGGCTGGCTTCAAACTCACAAGAGATCTATCTGCCTCTGCCTCCTGAGTGCTGGGACTAAAGGTATACACCACCATGCTTGCCACATGGGGGATTTTTCTTTCTTTTAAATATATCTCTATCTCTGTCTATCTGTCTATCTATCTATCTATCTATCTATCTATCTATCTATCTATCTATCCTGCATGTGTATAAGTGCACCCATGTCATGCAATACCCACAGAGGTCAGAAGAGGGCATTGGATCCTCTGGAGCTGGAGTTACGGATGGGTGCTGGGAATTGAACATGCAACAGTCAGTGCTCTTAATTGCTGAGCCATCTCCCTAGTCCCCCTTTCACGCATTTCTTAGACATTTACTTTAATTCTAGTATCTGTTTGGGTCTTGTTATAATTTTTATTTTTATTATTTTGAGACAGTGTCTCCCTATATAGGCCAAACTGGCCTGCAATCTGAGATCTTCTTGCTTCAGTGTCCCGGGCCCTGGGATTACATGTGTGCACCACAATACATGGTTTGGGGCTGTTATTTTAAACCACATAGTTTATTAATTCATTATTACTATCATCATTGTTTTGTGTCTGTTTTTTGTGAGCGGTGTATGCATGGTGTCTGTGTGTGGCTGTGCTCACCTGTGCGGGTGCATGTGCGGGCCAGAGGTTGACTTTGGACATCTTCATCTATCAGTCTCTACTTTAATTTTTGAGTCAGGATCTGTCACTGAATGGGAATTTGTCATTTCAGTTAGAATGGCTGGCCAGCTAGCCCCAGGGATCCACCTGTTTCTGCCCTCCCAGCACTAGGGTTATTTTCTTTCTTTTAAATATATCTCTATCTCTGTCTATCTATCTATCTATCTATCTATCTATCTATCTATCTATCTATCATCTATCTATCTATCTATCTATCTATCTATCTATCTATCTAATTTATTTTATGTGTCTGAGTGTTTTGCCTGCTTAAAAGTGTACTCATGTATGTAATGCCCATGGAGGTTAGAAGAAGGCATTGGATCATCTGTAACTGGGGTTACAAAGAGTTGTCAGCCTTCATGTGAATATGTGAGTGCTGGGAACTGAACCTGGGTCCTCTGGAAGAGCAACCAGTGTCCTTAATCACTGAGCCATCTCTCCAGGACCATGAGGGATTTTCTTAATTGGGTTAATTGAGATGAGAAGACCTATCTGAATGTGAGTGGCACCATTTCATAGGCAGAGCTCTGGACTGATAAAATGGCGAGAGCCATCTGGTGCAGGCATGCAAGCGTCTGTTCTTTTCTTTGGTCTGTAGACATGATGTAACTGGTTCTATCAAGATATGCCTCTGTGACTTCCCTGCTATGATGCACTGGAACCTGGAATTGTGAGCCAAAATAAATGCTTTCTTTCCTAGGCTGCTTTTGTCAGTATTTTATCACAGCAACAGGAAATAAAATTAAGATATGCAGAAAAGAAATGATGGTGGCTTGAAATAAAACGTTGATAATATAGAATAAAACATTATGCCCGTGTATTTTTTTTCATTTCTTAAATATTATTTTTTCTTTTTTTAAGAAGAAGCATATCATTATAGCTTTAACATGCCCAATAACAGTTTCCAGAGCAAAGACACAACTCCTTCAAAAGTGGCTATAAAATATCTAGGTTCCCTGTTAATCAATACAGTTATACAATATTGAATTCAGTATAAGCCCTGTAAGACATAAAATTGAAAGAGATCTCCATTTCATTCTAAAATATTGTTTCTTACAGAAAGACTCATTGTTTTTGCTACTAACACTGTGATGTTGGCGCATGCGTCTCTAATCTGTATGTATCTGATTATTACTAGTCATAATCATTTGCACTCGGCTCCTTGGCTCATGTGTATGTCTATAACGTCATCTGGTAGATTTCAATGGTAATGTTCCTCACCTCTACTAATTAACATGATGTGAACTTTTATGCTTCCTCCTTGAATATGATACATTTTAAAAAATTTGTTGATTTTTTTTCTGTTATCACACAGAACATCCCAAACCATCTTATTCAACTATACACCCACTTCCCAGATGGCACCATCCCATAGCCTCCCTCCCCCCACTGGAGCCCTTATACTCTGTTATCCCTGCTACTCTCCACTGTGTTGTCATCATCCCCTGCCGTTCCCCACTACTTGTCCATCTGGTGAACTTAGTCAGCCTATCTAGAGGTCTTTGTTTTAGGAAGGTCAGCTGTTCCTTATCTAGCAGCAATCAGTTGTCAATATTCCTTTAGATAAGATTGGGGGCTGCAGTTTATTTTCCCAATTCTATGCTGAGTTACTATCTGGGAGTCCCTTGGGCTGCCCTGGCAAACAACTCAAAAGTAGGTATCTCCTATCTGGCATTGTTGCTTATTATGTAGTCTTTAGCTATACATATGGACTCTTAAAAAATTATATGGGCACCTTTAATCTTTGGTTATATATTCCTTTTGGGTGTTTAAGGTCATACAGTTGGCCCAGATAAACCAATTTATTTTTACTCTTAAGGTTGTTTAAGAATCTGTTCCTCAGGGGTCACAGAGCCCCTGGCTCCTTTCTTTTACCAATTCCACCTATGTGAAGACAAGTCAAAGGTCCTGCTGGACCATGGCTGGCTTTGCTTGGAAGCATGGAGGAAATGTTTTCTCTGTGTTGACCCTCCTCTTCGTAGACTGGACACTGGTTCATGTCCATCTCGTGTGGACTCCTTGGCCTCCTTGATCAAGAGGACTGGTGACCCACCACAGTTACAGCACATCTTGGGAGATGCTCATAGTCCCCTGGAACTGGTTGACCTAGGACAGCAAGGAGCAAAAAGTGTCCTTTATGTCCCTCTGACCAAATTAGCATTCCTTGTCTGGTTCCTGATTTCAATGGGAATGCTTCCAGTTTTTCTCTGTTTCAGATGATGTTGGCTGTGGGTTTGTTATATGTTATTTAAAATCTTGGGCAAAGACCAATTGTTCTCAGATAAACCTTAACTAGACATATATTTCTTGATTTGGTATGTATAATTTGGTATGTATATTGTTGGACTAATGTGGTTCCCATCTGGTTTTTAAAACTAGCTAGGCATTATTTATCTCTCACATTGTCTCACCCCTCCATCATGGTTTACCCAATTAAGGTGCCCCCTTTTCCCCGTCTCTCCCTTAATAATATCCTTCTCCTATGGTCCTACCTCTCTTGAGCTCCTTCTTTCCCTTTATCCCCTAGGTTCTTTGTATAACATTCCCCCCCTCCTTAAAATAACTCCATTTTTCTTCATATCATCCTTATTAACACCTGTTTCCTACTGTTCTTCTCTTTCAGATTTTTTCTTTTCCTTTACCTCTCTGATTCCTTTTCATTATCCTGGTTCCTGTAGTTATGTCTGGCTCACTTATCAGGATTTGGTTCTAGGATCCACATATGAGGGAGAACATTCGCCAATTTTTTTTTTCTGAGTCTATGTGAGTAGAAGCAAACAAAGATGTACAATTATCTCTATAGTAGAATGAGTCCTTTGAGTATATGCTAAGGAGTGGTATAACTGAATGGTATGATAGATTCATTTTTAGTTCATTTATAGTTTTTTAAGAGTTCTCTACACTGCTTTCCATAGGGGTTGAACAATATTGTAGCTCCACCAGCAGTGGACAAGTGTTCCCCTTTCCCCACATCCTCTCCAACATTTAGTATCATTTGTTCTCTTGATCTTAGCCACTCTGACTAGGGTGAGGTGAAATCTTAAAGTGGTTTTAATTTGCATTTCCCTGATTATTAGTGATGTTGAACATCT
>NW_008359442.1:3305936-3307511 GCF_000622305.1 Nannospalax galili | reverse complement strand
GCTGAAATTGCATTTACTCATATTTGGGTCTTCAATGTTGTTCCATTGATCAATAGTTCTATTTTTGTGTCAGTACCAAGTTGTTTTTATGACTATATCTCTGTAATACAGCTTAACATCTGGTATAGTAATCCCCCTGGTATTGAGCTTAGAGCTCAGGGTTGTTTTGGCTATGTGAGGTCTTTTGTGCTTCCATATGAATCTTAGGATAGATTTCAATTTCTTTGAGGAATTGTCTTAGAATTTTCATGGAGATTGTATTTTGTCTCTAGATTGCTTTTAGTAGAATGGCCATTTTCACAATATTTATCGTACCAATCCATGTACATGGGAGATCTTTCCATCTTCTGGTGTCCTCAGTTTCTTTGCTCAGTGTTTTAAAGTTTTTGTTGTGTGTAAATTTTTTTAAGGCTATTGTGAATGGCATTGTTTCCTTGATTTCTTTTTCAGCCTGTTTGTCTTTGGTGTATAGGAATGCTATTGATTTTTGGCACATTAATTTTGAAACCTGCCACTTTGCTGAAAATGTTTATCAGCTCTAGTTTTGTGGTGGAGTCTTTGGGATCGCTTATGCATGGAACGCATCATCTGTAAATAGGGATGCATTGAACCTTTTTGTCTATTGTCTTGCTACTCTAGCTAGGACTTCAAGCCCTGTACTGAATAAAAGTATCTAGTTGCTGATTTTAGTGTGACTGCTTCAAGTCTTTCTCCATTTAACATAATAGTGGCTTTTAGCTTGTCATAGATAGCTTTTATTATGTTGAGATCTGTTCCTGCCATCTCTAGTCTTTTCAGGATTTTTATCCTGAAGACATGTTGGATTCTTTTCAAAGGCCTTTGCTGCATCAATTGAAATCATCGTGTGATTTCTGTCCATGAGTCCATTTATGTGATGATTATATTTATTGATTTATATATGTTGAACCATCCCTGTGTCCCTGGAATGGAGCTAACTTGATTTTTTTTTTTTGAGGGTCTCCCTGTAGCCCCAGCTGGCCTGGAACTTGCTATGTAGACCAGGCTGGCCTCGATCTCACAGAGATCCACCTGCCTCTGTCTCCTTAGTCCTGGGGCTAAAGGCATGTGCCACAACACCTGGCAGTCAACTTGATCTTAAATAATATAGCTTTTAAAGATTTATTTTTAGTACTATTTTTAATTATGTGTGTATATGTGTTATGTGTGTGTATGTGTTATGTGTGTGTATGTGTGTGGGTATGTGCACATGAGTGCAGGTGCCCATGGAGCCAGAGGCACAGGATCTGCTTGGAGCTAGAGTTAGTAGGCAGTTGTGAGCCACCCAACACAAGTTCAGGGAACTGAATGTGGGTTTTCTGCAAGAGCATTACATACTTTTAACCACTGAACCAGCCCCTTCAGTAATATTTTAATTGGCACATATTAATTCTACATGGTACTGGGTTTCATAAGGATATTTTCATGCCAGTACATGGTGTACTCTTGAGCATGTCGTCCTTAACTCCCTGCCCTTCTCTCACCTCCAGTTAGTCTCTTTTCTTACCCTAGATGGTGTTTCTTCTTTTATGTCATATATGTATGCATGATTTTATG
>NW_008359442.1:3266320-3305866 GCF_000622305.1 Nannospalax galili | reverse complement strand
TTATTTGTGTTCTTTCCGATTTTTTGATGTAGGCACTTAGAGCTATAAACTTCCCTCTAAGGACAGTTTTCAGCCTGTCCCATAGGTTTTGTCATGTTGTAGTGTCCTTTTCATTTAATTCCAGGAATACTTTTATTTCTTTCTTAATTTCTCTTTTGAACCATTCATCATTCAAGAGTGTGTTGATTAATATCCATGTGTTCATGTGGTGACTAGGGCTTCTTCCAGTGTCGATTGTAAGCTTTATTGCACTGTGGTCTGATAGAATGCATGGAATTATTCCAATCTTTTTGTATTTGTTGAGGTTTGTTTTGTGCCCCAGTATATGGTGAATTTTGGAGAAGGTTCCATGGGGTGCTGAGTAGAAAGTATGTACTTTTGTGCTTGGGTGGAATACTCGGTAGATGTCCCTTAAGTCCATTTGATATATGGTATTGTTTAATTTAGATGTCTCTCTGTTAACTCTCTGCCCTGTTGACCTATCCAATTGAGACAGTGGAGTATTGAAGTACCCCACTATTAATGAGTTGGGGTTAATCTGGGCCTTAAAGTCCTGTAGTACTGTTTTTATGAAGTTGGGTACACCAGAGTTTGGTGAATATATGTTCATATATGTATATGTAATATATGTAATATCTTATTGATTCATTGTTCCTTTGATCAGAATGAAGTGTCCCTCTTTGTCTCTTCTGATTAGTTTTAGTTTAAAGTCTATTTTGTCAGATATTAGAATTGCTATGCCTGCTTTTGTCTTAGTGCCATTTGCCTTTGACCTTGCCTCCCTTCTATAAGGATGGTTGCAATTAAATCGGGTCCACTTTAATAACTGAGGATGATCTTCCCATCTAAGATCCCTGGTATAATAGCATAATCAAAGTCCCTTTTGTCATGTAAGTAACATGTTCAAAGGTTTTGGGTATTAGGACTTGGGTATATTTGAAGCTCTTCATTTTGTCTGCCATAGGGTCTTTCAGTCCATTTCCACACACTTATTTTTATTACACGTAGCATTCTGATTGATTCAACTTTCCATCTAGGCCGTCCATAGGGAGACAATGCACAGAACATTCAGGCCTTGAAGTTTTGATCCCTGTATTGAAGATTTGTTATGGTAGATTATTAGTCCCTCAGATCATGCATGACCTCTTCTTCCCTTGACTTCAAGGAGAAAAATGCGTTAATGAGAGTGTTCTGGCCTATGTGAGGATTTAATTTCTTACTGTGAAGGAACAAAGTGGAGTTTGGATGTCTGCTTCCATCTCTCATGTATGAGTCAATCTCTCAAGGCCTGCATCCAGGACACTGGCAACAAAGAGTTTTTGGGCCAGGTCCTGAAAACAGGAAGTCCATTTGTGATGCTCTGATTCATTGTGACCGGCAACTGCTACCTTCCCTAGATGACCAACCAGTCTTTGCTTCCCTATAAGGTACTTGACATAGTTTCAATATGAAGTATTTTCCTCAAAGTCTCAGATAGTAAAGGCTTGGTCACTGATTAGTGGCATTGTTGAGGAAAGACTGGGTCTTGAGGATGTTAACGTCATCCATAGGCTGATTTCATGATGAAAGGAATGCTGGGAGGCAAAGCTTGGTTGGAAGTATGTCCCTGGGTATACTTTTGAAGGGCATGTCTTCTTTTTTTAAAAAAAAATTTTATTTATTATTTTTATTTTATGTGCATGAATGTATTGCCGGCATGTGTGTAAGTGCACACATGTTGTGTAATGCCCATGGAGGTCAGAAGAAGGCATTGGATCCCCTGGAATTGGAGTTATGGACAGTTGTTAGCTGCTGTCATGAGGATGCTGAGAATCGAAGCCGGGTCCTCTGCAAGAGCAGTCAGTTCTCTTAACCATTGAGCCATATCTCCAGCCCTGGGCATGTCTTCTTGTGTACTTTCTCTCTCTACTTCCTGGCCACCATGAGGAGAGCAGCGATTTTTAGAGTTTTGTTTGTTTGCTTTTGCTTTTCTGAAACATGGTGTCATTCTAGCCCAGGTTGGCCTGGAATTCAGTCCTATCAGTCCTCTTGCATTGGCCTCCCCGAAACTGGGATTATAGGCCCAGCAAGATGGGCAGTTTTGCTCTACCACCTGCTCCCTGCCATGATGTTCTATCTCACCCTGGACATAAAAGTAATGGAATGAACTGGACACAGAGAAACCTCTGAAACCATAGGCCAAAGTAATCCTTTCCTCAATTAAGTTGTTTTCTTGGGTATTTTGTTACAATGAGGAAGAAGGGACTAACACAGAAAAATTGGTGCCAGAAATGGGTTTGGAATCCTGGCAGAAAAGCCCTGAAAAGTTTATGTATGAAGTTGTATTAGAGGGAAGCCTGGGTCTGGAGACGTGGCTCAGTGGTTGAGAGCATTGGCTGCTCTTCCAAAAGACCCAGGTTCGATTGATTCCCAGCACCCATATGGTGGCTAACAACTGTCCTTTACTCCAGTTCCAGGGACTCCAATGCCCCCTTCTGACTCCAAGGGCATCGCATGATGCAGGTGCACTTATACACATGCAGACAATACACTCATACACATAAAATAAAAATAATAAATAAAATATTAAACAAAAAGAGGGAAGTCTATAGGTGGCACACGCCTTTAATCCCAACACTCAGAGGCAGAGGCAGGCAGATCTCTGTGAGATTGAGGCCAGCCTGATCTACGTAGAGAGTTCCAGGCCAGTTGTGGCTAGAGGGAGACCCTGTCTCCAAAAAAAAGCAAATAAAAAAGTTTATTTTATTTTTAATTATGCGTATATGTGTATGTGTCTCTCTTTGTGAATGTATATGTGAGTATGGATGCCCACCATGGCCAGAGGAGGGCCTGGTATGGGTTCTGGGAACCAAATATCAGGTCCTTTGCAAGAGTAGTATGCACCCTTGTTTTTGGGTATATTTTTATTAATTTTTATTTTATGCGTATAAATATATTGCCTGAATGCATGTAAGTGCACCCCATGCCATGCAATGCCCACAGAGGTCAAAAGAGTGCATTGGATCTGCTGGAACTGGAGTTATGGATGATTGTTAACCACCATGTAGGTGCTGGGACTCGAACCCAGGTCCTCCTCGGGAGCAGCTGCTGCTTAGTATGCATTCTTAACCACTAGGCTCAGAGAATTGAGAATTTGTGACAGCCTGGGTTATATAAAAAGACCTTAGTTCCAAAAAGAAAAGAAAAGAAAAAAGCCCACATGATTTTATTTATTCTATTTTATTTCTTCATGACAAAGAGGCTGGAATGCAGGGCTTTGTGCAAACTAGGCAGGTCTACCACGCAGCTGTGTCCTTTTTTCATTTTGAGACAGTCTCACAGAGCTCTCCAGGCTGGCCTCTCAGGTAGAGGAACTGTAAGCTTGCACTGCCAGGCCGGGTAAAATAAATAACGTTTTCTGTTTTTTCCTTCTGTGCTGGGGCTCAAACTCAGGGTCTCATGTATGCTAGACAAGTGCTCTATCACTGTGCTACAACTGTGGCCCAAACACATGCTGTTAATTAACTAATAAAATAAGTTAGTGAATCACCTGTTCAAATTGAAATCGGAGAGCTCTAAAAATTTTTAGATGGTCTTATGTTTCCAGGTTACTCTCAAACCCATGTATTCATTCCCACTTCAATCTCTGACTAGTATGTAGAGATACAAGTCTGCATTCCAATGCCCAGCTCAAGTATATGTTAGAGAACACTTTCTACCACTGAGCCACACTGCCAGACCTCAGAAAGCTTTTCAAACAAAGAAACTGAATGTAACTCATTGAAGCTAAATGTTTATCAGTGGTCATGCCAGAAGACGGGAAACATGAGCAAAGTTTAAGAAACTTGGAAAGTCTTTCAAGAATATAAGGTGACTTAGAATAGCAGGTTCTTTTTACCATATGCATCAAATGAACTGGGATAAACATTTCTTCAAGGTGTAGAAACTTTAAAATCTTCTCTTATACACAGTGAAATAACTGCAATTTGATATTCAGCGTTACCAACACCTCTCCTTATATAAAAAGGAAATTAAAGCATAAAGTAGGAAAAACAGCTGAATTTATTGAGACAACTTGGGATCATCACTTCCTGGAAGGTGGGAGGACAGATTTATTCTTACCTCTGAGCCTCCTGATTCAAACATTTGTTCTGTGTCCTCTACCTGAAGTACCCTTTGTGGTGGCCTACTAAACATTTCCACATTCTCCAGGATTCATTAAACACCAGCTGCTCTGGGTAGTCCTTTCATCCTGAGGAAAATCATCCTCTACTACCAATGCACACTCTGAACTTCCTTGCAGATGTGTTTTATTATGCTTTTCACTATATGTTGACTTCTTGAGGAAGGATTTAAATAAATATATGTTTAAAAGACATTATACATAAACAAGTACTTTATTCTCTTAATATAGCACTTACTAAGTGCTGGGTACTATTCCAAGCACTACATAAATATTCAGTCATTTAATGCTCAGAATAGTTTCATGAGGAATATTATTACCTCTGTATACATGTATGTATGTATGTATGTTTGAGATAGAGTCTCACTATATAACCCAGCTGGACTCAGACTCACAATCCTACTGCCTCAGACTTCTGAGTCCTGGGATTATAGGCATATATCAACATGCCCAATCCTATGTCCTAATTACTTTTTAAAATATTTTACTTTTCAGCCAGGCATGGTGGCCCACACCTTTAATCCTAGCATTCAGAGAGGCAGAGGCAAGCAGATCTGAGGCCAGCTTGGTCTATGTAGCAAGCTCCAGACGGTTGGGGGTTCAGGGGAACCCTGTCTCAAAAAAAAAAAAGCCCAAGCTGGTTTGGAACTTGCTATGTAGACCAAGTTGGCCTCAGTCTCACAGAGATCCCCTGTCTCTCCTTCTCAAATGCTGGGATTAAAGGTATTCACCACTATTCCTGACCACTCTGTTATTATTTTTAGTTATGTGTATATGTATATATGTGTGTGTCTGACTGGGGATTGTGCATGTGAGTGCAATGCTCAAGGAGACCAGAAGGGCACATTGGATCCCTGGAACTGGAGTTGTAGGTGGTTACAAGCCCCACCCTCATCTGTGGTTGCTGGGAACAAAACTCAGGTCCTCTATAAAAGCAGTACACACTCTTAAGCCCCCATCTCTCCCACCCCATAATTATTTTTAATTAATTTAAAAAATTAAAATTTTTGGTTTCAGGGGGATAGGGTCTCACAGAGCCCTGCGTGGCCTAAGACTCACTTTGAAGCATAGGGTTGCCTTGAACTTCTGACTCTCCTTGCCTGTACCTCTGAATGCTTAGATCATAGACATGCAACACCATACCCAGTTTATGTGGTTCTGGAGCTTGAACCCAGGGCTTCATTTATGTTTGACCAGCACTCTACAACTGAGCTATAACCCCAACCCCTAATTTTATACATAAGGAACCTAAGTATTAAGTAACTTGGTTGCTGGGTTTCACTGGCGCTTAAAGCTGGTGCTTCATATGCAGTAGGCATTCATCCACTCAGCAAATAATTGGTTTGTTTTGAGACAAAGTCTCATGTGGTTCAAGCTGGCCTTGAACTTCTGATCATCTTCACTCTGCCTCCCGAGTGTTGGAATCATGGATGCCTAAAATAAATATTTACTGACTGCTTTATATGTGTAGGTAATCTTCTAGGAGCTTGGATTGAGCAATGGAAAAAATGACAAACATCTCTACCCTGGTTGGCAAATATTGTTCACATGATGGAGAATGCCTAGTCATTGCTAGGGGGAGACTATCCCAGGAAAAGCTAGTGTAAAGGTCCTGAGGTATCTGCTCAAGACACAGCAAAGGGTAGGGAGAGTGCTGCCGGAACGGAACAGGAAAGGACGGAAAGGTAGCGGGTGTGCTTGGGAGGGATGGGCAGTGAGCAGTCACACTGGGTTTAAAGGATTTTCAGAGTTTAGCCTTTTGTTTTTTTTTCAGAACTGACCCTCAGTGATTCATGACTTATGAATGCCACTCTGGCTTCTGTGCTAAGAACCTAAACAACGTCAGAGATGGAAGCTGGGAGGATGGCCAGGAAACTTCTGCAGTGTACTAGCTGAGGGACAGCCACAGTAGAGGTGCTTAGTGAGCGGTACTCAGATCTGGATATGCATTAAAGGTTAAGCTGACAGGTTCCCCAGGTCAAATGAGGAAGGGAAAGGATTTCAAGGGTTTTCTTTTCTTTTTTTCTTTTTGAGGCAGGTTCTCTCTGTAGCCCCAGCTGGCCTAGAACTTGATTTGGAGACCAGGTTGGCCTTCATCTCACAGAGATCCACCTGTCTCTACTTTCTGAGTGGTGGTATTAAAGGTGTGCACCACCATGCTCACCATGACTTCAAGGTTTTATAACTAGAGAAGAGTATAAAGGAGACAGAGTTTGGTGGCAGTGACAAGAGGTAAGTTCATTTTGGGGCTTGTTAAAATTGACATGCTGTTAATCATCTGTATTAGTCAGGCTCTCTAGAGGAACTGAACTGTGAACTGATTACACACATACACACACACACATACACACACATGGTGTTTACTATACTACATTACAGCTATGCCTTAATAAAATAACTTGACTCTAATTTTTTTTTTTTGGTCTTTTCGAGATAGGGTCTCCCTGTAGCCCAGCTGGCCTTGAACTCACAGAGATCCACCTGCCTCTGCCTCCTGAGCCAGGATTAAAGGCATGCACCACCACGCCTAGCTATAACCTGACTCTCAACATCTATTTTAAGGCCAAGAGCAGAGCCAAACTCCCAAGAACCTGCTCTTTCAAATTTCTCTCAGCACTGTGCTCCTGAGCAAGGGCATTGCTCACTTTTACTTGAAACTATTTCTAGCATGAAATGGGGAAGTAAAAGTCAGACTCTTTTCTTATAAGAGGATCTTGCCTTTTCTGATACCTAGACCTAGACTAACACATGCACACATAATCAAAAACAGGTGTTATAAATTTCTCTCATTGCTTTCAAAGAGATAAGCACACTGTTTTCAGCCTTTGATGCTTTGATATGTAAAACATACAGACACAATTCACATACTGTCTTGGGTGGAGGACAAGGAAATGTTCTGAAAGATTAAGGTCATATGACCAAGTCACAAGAGAAGCACATGGGTCAGTGACCTTGTTTACATTGCAATGGTAACTTTTTGGTTGCAAGGGTAAGTAAAAGTCCATATGACCATACTGTAAAATCCATTACCATATATACATAGATATATAAAGAATTTACTAAGTCAGCTTACACTGAATTAGTAACAACAACTGAATCACACCTGTGAGGCTGAGAACCTGTAGTTGCTCAGTCCTTGAGTCTGGGAACCTCAGTTGTAGTAGTCCCACACTGGCTGTCTTGAACTAGAAAGATTGAAAACCCAGTAGTTGCTCAATCCTCGAGGCTGGATGCTTCAGCAGTCCCAATCTGGCACTGGAGATCCTGGAGGGTTTCCCAGAGAGCCTCTTATCCTCAGTCAGTGATGGGAACCTGGGTTCTAATATCAATGAAGGACTCAGTAACAGCAGCAGCAGCAACCACAGGAGGGAAGGCCAAGGGAACAAAAGGTAAGTAATCTTCCTGCCACACCCCTTTTTATCTGGGCTGCTACCAGAAGGCACTGCCTACATTTGGAGTGAGTCTTTCCACATCAATTAAGGCAATTGGGACAATTCTTTGGGTGTGGCTCTCTGCTCAGGAGATTCTAATTTGTGGCAAGTTGACATTAAAACCAACCATCACATCATCCAAGTAGAAACATTAAGGGGTCGGAGATGTGAGTCTAGATTTTTGGAGAAATACAGGCTGGATGTGTTAACACACATTAGATGTCAGTTAAAGCCGTGAGAGTAGAGGGCACTCCAAAGAAGGGAGTGAAATCACTAAAGAGGATATCCAGACTGGACCTTGAAACATTCGTACTTTTGGAGGTCAGAGAGATGAACCCAATAAAGAAGACAGAGATGAGCAAACAGAAAGGGTAAAACTAGGTAGATGTGCTTCTGAAAGCCCACTGGAGAAGTGACTCAGTAGTTTCAGAGAGTCTCCGTATTCTGCTATCTGATCAAGATGAAGATCGAGGTTGGCCTTGGATATAGCCACAGGAAAGTCAAGGTGACCCTGGTAAGAGCAACTTAGTCGCTGGGCATGGATGTTCATGCCTGCAATCCCAGCATGTAGAAGGTAAAGGCAGGAGGATCAAGAGTTCTAGGCCAGCCTGGGCTACATAAGACCCTGTTTCAAAAAACTGAAGAAGTTAAAAATAAATGATGAATTTAATTGAAAAAGGCTGAATAAACATAGAACTTGGCTGCATTTAAGAAAGTGAGAAGACAGATACTGCAGACAGTAAATGTCGACCCATCACAGACTGTCTTAGTTTCTTTTCCTGTTGCTGTGATAAGGTACTGTGACAAAAACAACTTAAGGGAGAAAGGGTTTCATTTAGCTCACAGTTCATCATGGTGGGGCAGTCACAGCAACAGGAGTTTGAAGCAGTTGTCAGGAGAGCAATGAATGCATGGCATGCCCCTGCTCAGTTCCCCTCTCCACTTACACAGTCTGGGGTCCCAGCCAGAGTGAACATATCTTTCACTTTAATTAAAGCAACCAAGATAATTCCCCACATGAATGCTCAGAGGCCCATCTCCCAGGTGCTTCTAGAGTGTGTGTCAAGTTGACAGTTAACACTAACCATCACACAGACTTGATGGAAAAGATGCAGTGGAAAAGGGATCGATCAATGCAGGAGATTAGGAGAGCTGCTGAAAGTAATGACCTTGAGTAGAAAATGTCTAGACCACAAGTAAAACAGTTGCCTCTTCTAAGGTACAGAGTGCTCATCTGTTGAAGGAGAGTGCCCCTCAGACCCCCCTCCCTATCCTCTGAGAAAAAACTGTCCTCCACCTGACTCTGGAAATCCCCTCCATTGTTCAAACCCTTTCCTGGTATCTGTTTATGATTTCTATGGAAATGGTCTGGGGCAGAAGAGAAAGAACATTCTGCCCCGGGTAAGATAGCCAATGGCTGTATAAGTAAAGTCTCTGGAAATCAGCACTAGATTGTTCCAATCCTTTCCTGGTTATTCTGTGTATAGTTTCTATGGATATCCCCTGCTTTGTAGTTTTGGTGGTTTTCTGCTTAAAAGCCCTGTGTTTTCACTGCTCAGGATGCAGTACAGCTCCCGAGACTGTCTGTGGCCCCAACCGGTTGGCTCCAATAAAGCACTCCTTTTTACTGAGACTCTGTCCAAGTGGTCAATTTAGGGAATTTTACGGACCCCGAACACTGTAGTCATAGAAAGATATGATACATAGTGATACAGGTACTGGTGGTACATGGGAGCTCTGTTCTAATTCCTTTTAGCAGGGAGGAGTTAAAACAGCACAGCCATTAGAATGACCATGGATGCTGGGTAGGTATTTGAGATGTGAGGCCAGAGAAGACATGGAATAGTCAACGTGGGTTGGTGGGAGAATGAAAAGACCAGGGAAATACAACATGATTACTGGCAGCATTAAGAGGGTATACTAAATTTATGGTGGAGTTTCTCAGTATGGTGTAGCTTTTCAACAGACACATTTAGATGTAGGAACATTGTCTCTAGCAACGGTCATTTTGGTATGTTTGATTTGTTGCTATTGTTGTTCTTTGCAGTTCTGAGAGTTGAACCCAGGACCTTGAGCACACTAGGCAAGTGCTCTACCAATGAGTGACATCCCCAACCCTATTTTTACTTTGTATTTTGAGACAAGGGAGTTTGGGAGGTGAAGTGTTTTGAGGGTGGGGCCTGGTTGAAAGGTGCAGATTCTTGGGGGTGTGTTTTTGGGGCTATAGCAACCTCCTCTATGTCTTTTCCTCTTCTTCCTGGCCACCAGAGTGAGCAGCTATTTTCTGTTGTATGTTGATGCCATGAGGAGTCTGCCTTGCCTCACCCAAAGCAATGGAGCCAACCCACCCTAGGCTAAAACCCTGAGCCAAAGTAAATCCTTCCTCCTTTCAGTCCCTGTCTCTGCTATTTTGTTACAGTGATGAAAAACCTGACATTTCTTGGTGTGGTGGTGCAAGGTTGCAGTCCCAGCACTTGGGAGGTGGAGACAGAAGGATCACGAGTTCAAGATCATCCTCAGCTACAGAACAATTTCAAGTCCCACCTGGGCTATGTGAGACTCTGTTTCAAAAACCCAACACAGTACTGGATTAAATGAATGCAAATATATAAATCAACAAATGGTTCCCCACTTGGAATGCATTTTTCCTCTCCCATCCACTGATTCAAACCTTCATCATCATCATCGTCGTCGTTGTCATTATTACCTTGTGGCACTACGAATTGAACCCAGGGTCTTGTATATGCTATGCAAACCCTCTATTACTGAATGGTATCCCTTGCCCCTACATCATTCTTTCTTGGTTGGTTTGTTTCGGACAGGGTCTAACCATAGACTTTGGCTAGCCTCAAACTCATGATCAGCCTTGCTTCAGTTTCCCAAGCATTGGGGCCCTCTTCATTCTTAATGGCCCACACAGGAGCTGGGTAGAAAGTAAGCTTGGTGTTAAGCTAGTAAGCATTGTTCTTAGATGAGAATAGTTTAACAGGAATAAATGTTAAACCATAAATCATGGTTCAGGGATTTTGCTGTTTAGATTTTCCTTTAGCTTGTTTAGAATTCTTCTGTTCAGATGTTAGCTCACTCTGGCAGCAGAACACACTGACCTCGGTAAATGTTTGAGGCTGACTCACCAACAGGCACCTTTTCTTTCTCTTTCTTTTTTACTGAGCTCTGTATCTTTACTGGTGTCTGGTGAATGATATTGGGTAGATTGTAGCTGCATGTGTGCATCAAGCAGGATGACAGCAGCTGGAGTGGTGGCACGTGGCTGTAATTCCTGTAGTTGGGGCACTGAGGCAGGAGGATTATCATGAATTTGAGGCTAGTCTAGGCTACATAGTAATTACCAGATCCACTGGGACTGCATAGAAAAGCTTGTCACACAAAACAGATAGAAACAACAATAACAAAAACAACCCAGGGCTGGAACGGAAGTTCAGTTAGTAGAGTACCTGCCCAGCATGCATGAAGCCCCGGGTTTGATCCTCAGCCTAACATAAAACAGAGCTTGGCGGTGCATGTCTGTATAATGCCAGCATTTGAAAGTAGAGGCAGGAGTGTTATTGGTAACTGGGGTAAGGTCAGGGTATTCACAGGTTCTTGGTTTTTTATTCAAGGAATTGAAATAAAAACAACACAGGCTTGCAAAAGTAGCAAAGAAACTTTATTTAAAGAATAGAAAAGATTACAATACCCTATAAGAGAGTAGCAGGCTATAAGAGAGGATGCACAAGGGCCCAGATTATTGTTTGCAGCTTCCTTTAACACGGTTCAAGAAAAGTTTGTTTACTAAGGGGTTTAATGAAGATGATATAGTGGTGCACGCCTTTAATCTCAGCACTCAGGAGGCAAAGGCAAGTGGATCTCTGTGAGTTTGAGGCTAGTCTGGTCTATATAATGAATTGCAGACTAGTCAGGGCTATATAAGAAGATCCTATCTCAACAATTAAATATAAAAATAAATAAATAAATGGTACTTCTCAGTTTTGATTGATAGGTTAGACCATATAATCATTTTTCTATTGCTCATGCCTCTTCCTATAATGAATCTGATTTTAATCATATGCATGTCCAATTATACATAGGGGTAAGATGGTAAATAGGGAATTCCCTCTAAAAGCTTACCTGCTTTATTTTTGCTTTCATTGGGCATGTATCCAAAACGAGTTCAGGCTGGATTGGTGCTCCTCTCCTACACCTGGTCATAACTAAGAAAATGTTTGAATAGAAACTGTCCACTGGCACTCAGTGGTTAAGAGCACTGACTGCTCTTGCAGAGGACCCGGGTTCGATTTCCAGCACCCACATGGCGGCTACGAACCGTACTTAACTCCAGTTCCAGGGGAATCTGAAGCCCTCTTCTGACTTCCAAAGCATTGCACGACATGGGTGCACTCATATACATTCAGGCAATACACTCATACACATAAAATAAAAATAATAACAAAATATTTAAGAAAAAAGAAACTGTCCAAGTTTGATGGTTGTTAGGGGAAGAGAAACTTATTCCATTGTTCAGAGAGGGGTGTGAGGGCTGTTCAATGCAATATGAAGGGGGCCTGAGGTTGCTAGGTACATTGTTCAGAAAGGGATGTGTGTACACAGTATGTGCAGGTAAAGGAGTTGGGTTTCCAAGTGCAGTATTAGAAGAGGAAGGTGTACATAACCCAAACCAAGTAGCATCCGAGGTTGTTAAAGTATTCCCTATGCTTGCCTGCTTGAGGAGAATCAGAAGTTCAAGATCATCCTCAGCTACACAGAGAGTCTGAAGTCATTCTGAGCTTCATGAGATCTTGTCTCTAAATAAACAAAACAATAACAAAAAGGCAAGCAAAAAAAAGAGGTCTGAGGGGATTCTTCTTCCCTTAGGGCCACTGTTTGATTTCAGTTGCATACTCAGCAGGCAGAACGACAGGCGGATATTATCACCTGTCTTTGACCAGGGGGAAAATATTTGAAACATAGAGTTTGCTTTAGCCAATTTATGTCAGAGGCCAGAGAGAGCCAAGAAACAAAATGCAGTGGCTCACATAGCAAATGATCTTTCTTAGGAGCCTACCCACATCAGCACATGCATCATTTCTACCTCCTTAAAACCTAAATATAGAACAGAATAAATGCTTTGTCTACTTCACTCTACATAACCATCAGTTCACATGGACAGAACAGCTCAGCCACTCCTGACCAAAGCCTCTTCAATCTAGGTGCTCAGGGGCTTTAGCGAGTGTGGAGTGTGTGTATGTTTGTGTGTGCTATTTTAAACTAGTGCTCTAAAAATAGATGTGTACAAATAAAAAATTCATGCTTGTTGAGTTCAGGCTTGCCACGCCCTTAAGCTTAGCTAAAGAAGATAACTAATGTATCTTGCCCTAGTGCCTAGAAGAGTTATCCAAAGACGAATCCAATAAGCAGTAGTCACTCTTATTTACACCAGTGGTTCTCAACAGGGGCCATGACACTTTTTTGGATATTATTTGGAAATGATGGATGATGTATTTTTGGTTAACACAATGGCTAACTGCATTTGAACTGACATTTGGTGACTGAATGCCAGTGTTGACAGATTTGTGGAACAGTTCTATAGATCAAGGCTCTCCTGCTTTACTTTAAAATGCCCTGCTGGGCATTGATGTGTTGAAAAGTCTGTAATCATTTCAACATAGACCCTAACTCTTAATTCCCTTTTCCTCTATATCACATTGAGGGTATTATGTTAATTTTCTTCTGTGTGTAAGTAAACTATATTATATATTCATTTAATTGTAGAACAGTGAAGAGTATATTTTATTACCACCTTAATATATATATGCATGTATATAGGTATCCTTTCCATGAAAAATCTGCAGGTCCTCTATAACTTCATTCGGTCTTAGTCATATGAGTTAGGGAAGCATCAATTCCAGTAGTCTACATTTAAATCCTAAAGTGTGAAGAGTCTTGGTGGGGGGCTGGCTGTGATTCCTCCTTATTCCACAGTAGGAGGAAACTAAAAATAGGAACCACCAAAGTTTCTTCTGGAAAAGGGAACCACAGGGAAAAATGTGTGTGTAGATGGAAAAATAGGACATTGGGAAGAGAAGGAGGGAAAGGGGAGTCTGGGTCAGGGCATCAAGTTAGGCAGAAAGCTTGTCAAGATGGAGATCTGTCTTCTAAACCTCTCCCTCCAAACTTGCCTCCACCACAAATGGCCACACAGATCCTGGTCTTGTCTCCAGAGATGAAAACTGCTTGTCACAATGACTGCATACACCCCACAAACAGCCTGCCTTTGTTCTCAGGATGTGTGGGTTGGTAAAAGGTTTATATTGGAACATGCCATCCATTAAGTTCAGACTGTCCACTAACTAAAGGTGCCAAGTGAGAGGTTTGGGAAGATCGCCAAAGAAAATCCAGAAAAGCAAAGGAGTCACAACAGGCCATGCCAGATACTAAAAACTGTACTAGAAAAATGGCTGAAGGTTTTTGTTCGTGGTAATATTTATTTTATGTGTATGAGTGTTTTGCCTGCATGTATGTAAGTGCACCCATGCATACAATGCCCGTGGAGGCCAGAAAGAAGTGTCAGATCCCCTGGAACTGGAGTTAATAGATGGTTATTAGTTACCAGGTAGGGGCTGGGAACCAAACCCAGGTCCTCTGGAAGAGCAACCAGTGTTCTTAACAGCTAAGCTGTCTCTTTATCTCCTGCCCCATGATGTTTTTAAGACAGGGTCTCACTCTGTAGCCTATGCTGGCCTCTAACTTGTAGCAATCTTCTTGCCTTAGCCTCTTCAGTGCTAGGATTACAGTTGTACACCACCATGCTAAACTTGTTTGTTTTTAAAAGGAAAATAGACTAACAAGGAGGTCTCAGAGAAGCAACCACAAAGAAGATTTGCTATTCAGAATTCATTAAAAAATTGGGAAACATTCTGCAGCAGGTATATTGGTAAAGAATAATGTTTAATTTGAACAATTGTCTGAGATGTACACATTTGTCTTTGGGCTGGACCTGTGTCTCTCATGGGTCTACAAAGTGCCTCATACGTGGAATTATGTCTTAGACAAAATATTTACTGAATTAGATTGAGACATGAGGATAAAGACATGATAAAGGGAATCAGTCTGGTGTTAACATAACATTAAAAACTCATATGAAAATAGTATATTCTAAGCTAAACAAGTGACAATGCCCTAGAACACAAAATCAAGTTATTCTAAACACCATTCCTCCACAAAAGAAGTTTTGGAAAGTTTTATAGTCATAAAAAAAATCGTGGGGGTTGAGAATGTAGTCCAGTTGGTAGAGTGCATGGGGCCTGGGGTTGGATCCCTATGCGTGCATAAATCAGGTATGATAGCTCACACCTGTAATCCCAGCCCTTGAGAGGTAGAAGCAAGAGGATCAGAAGTTCAAGGTCATCCTCAGCTATACAACAAGTTTAAGTTCAGTCTGGGTTAGAGATCCTGTCTCAAAATAAAACCAGAATTGTCCCACCTGGGCCTACACCCCTTCATGTTGCCAGAGAGCGTCCAACTAGCCTGCTAAGAAATGGAAACAACCTAAATTTCCCTCAACTGATAAATGGATAATGAAAATGTGGTACATTTACACAATGGGGTTCTACTCAGCTGTAAAGAAAAACAAAAATGAAATTTGCAGTTAAATGGATGGGAACTGGAAAACTGTATACTAAGTAAAGTAACACAGATTCAGAAACACAAACAATGTATGTCTCTCTCACTTGTGGATCTTAGCTCCAAATCCTTAGAAATGAGTATATATCCTGATGTAACTGCAGGAGTCAGGAAAATGGAAAGGAACTGTGGGGATAAAGGGGAAGAAGGAGCTCTCGAGAGACAGGGACAGTAGGAGACAGGTGTTATCAAGGAGGAAATGGGAAAAGAATATTTTTACTGGGAAAAGAATAGGAAGGCTTATGAGGGGGAGGGGAGAGGAGTGATAAATAATGCTTAGATGGCATGAAAAACCACAGGGAGATATATTAGTTCAAAAGTCCACATAATTGAAAAATACATGTAACACACACACACACACACATACACAGACACAGGCACATGTATATTAACTGAAGGCTATATAACAAAAAACACAGTGTCAGGCAGGGGAAACGTCCCTTTGAATTGTTGCTCAGAGTAATTCAAGAGACTTCCCAAAATAATTTAGGTTATTGCCACAGCCTTTGATTGCCTTCTAGAACTTGAAGGTAAGACTCTATTGCTGAAGACAGGACATACTTTGGACATTTGACTTGGAGCTGTCAAGCTAGAACTGATCTGGAAGCCTCCTCCCTGAAGACCAGCTCCCATAGTATCAGAGGGTACTAATCAACAGCTATCTAATTGGCCTTACAGCCCACTCAGTGGGAGGGAACTCATGTGTGGTACTGTAAACATAACCAAATATACATGGCTATAGAAATCATAGATCCTAGAGAAAAGCCTACTTTTGTCACATCCCTAGGTCAACATAACTTCTTACTGTATTCTCATATTTACAGACAAGTGTACCTCTCACCACTCATCAAAGAAGCTTCTTTTTTGCAACAGATGGAGACCATTACAAAGTTCCATAACTGGTCAAACACAGAGAATAAGTGTCTGTGAGATGCCTTGTCCTAGGTAATACATCTACAATGCAACCTTTACACCTAAGGTTAAGGAAACAGCAGAACAGGGGGAAGAAAGAATATTAATGCATCTCTCAACTCTCACCAGCAAAGCTTCCTCATGCAGCAGATGGTGATTAGCCCAGAAAGCCACAACTGGTTAAAGTACCAAGAATAAGAGACTGCAGATTGTTTATCTCTGAATAGCACACCTATATCAAATCTCTGCTATCCAAGACCCAGGGCCCATTGCAGAAGAGGGAGTGGAAAGACTGTAAGAATCAGAAGAACCACAAGGAAACAGATTGTTCCAGACAGCTGGGAAGTTACTCATATGAACTTCCAGCAATGGTAACAGCTGTACAAGACCCATTAAAGCTCAAGCCAGACAAAAATCCCAGCATAAAAGTGGGGAAGTGCATAAGAAGTTCCTGAGCTGAGGAACTATTGGCAACAGATAACTACTGGGAGAGGGAGAGCTGGTTTTCTTTAAGGATGTGACACTAGATCGGTTAACCAGACTCCACTGGATGGATGCACACAGAAGACCACTTGGGGACACAAACTTGGCTTGATAGGCCTTAACATATATAACAGTGTACATGAAATCTGGTGGATGGCTAAAAGAGGGGCTCGGATAGGGGACAGGGTCTAAATATGATAAAAATATATTGTATGAAATTCACAAAAATTCAATAAAAATTTAAAAAAGAGAAAGTAGGTGACATCATCAAGTAGAGGGACAACAAAGAAGGGAAATCTCTTCTATGGAAGTCAGATGTTATCTTGAACAAGGCAAAGGAATATTTTGTAAGACATCTTTTACAAAATTTAAATGCTATTCATTTTTTAGCTTCAGGGTTGGCAGAGACCAAAGATCTGTGAAAATTAGTATACGTTCCAGGGGTTTTATCTAGCTGTCACAAAACACTATTTCAGATACAGATATTGCTAGTAAATGACTATTTAAAAAGTCTAAAGAGGGGCTGGAGAGATGGCTCAGCAGTGAAGAGCACTGACTGCTCTTGTAGAGGATCCGGGTTTGGTTCCCAGCACCCACATGGTGGCTAACAACCATCTATATCTCTAGTTTCAGGGATCTGACACCTTCTTCTGACCTCCATGGGCACTGCATGACATGGGTGCACATACATACATGCAGGCAATACACTCATGCACATAAAATAAAAAGAATAAATAAAATATTACAAAAATAGCTAAAAAGAGACTGAAGAGCCCAGAGAGGTGGTGTATTCCCATAATTCTAGTACTTGGGTTGCTCAGGGGAAGAAGGGAGGTGCTGAGAGAGAAGGAAGATGGCCCAAGACAGCTTTGGCTTCTTGATGTGCAACATTCCATCTCTCCAGTCTTGATCCTCCAATCACCGTGCAAGCACGTGAGTATATAGGTGTGGCTTCTTAGAAGGTCCCACACCTACCGCTTTAATACTCTGCTGTTGTTGTCTTGATATCTATGTGTGTGGTGATAGGGATCCAACCTATAGTGTGTATAGCAGGTAAGAATTCTACCACTGAGCAATATCCTCAGCCTTGAAATTATTAATAAGTTTTTGAACAAGAGTTCTTACATTTTTACCTTGCATTGGGTCCTTCAATTGTGTAACCAGTCCTCATCAAGAGAATGAACTTCTGAGTCTGAGAGACTTGGCTTCTAAGCCAAGTTCCATTATTAATCAGTATGTTATCTTGGGCAACTTATTTAGCTTGTCATCATCTGTAAAATATAAGCCACAATAAGACTACTGTCAAGACAAAAACAAACTAAAGAGCAGTTTCACTAGATATTATTAGTGTTGTTATTAGTGCCAAAAATTTAGATGACATTGCAAAGGCACCATATCTGTGCTAGAATAGAGCTATTTTTGAAATTCATTTTTGCTAACACAGTTCTGATCTGGATGTGTAGATTGACGTCACCATCCTGTGGCAAGACAGGCCAAGATAATTTTCCTAATTGCAGGCTTCACTGACACATTTTGTGCCAGAACCGAAGGAGAGTAGGTGTAATTTCAAATCTGAATCATCACCACACACTCCTGCATCACATATTTCTTATAGATTAAAAGAGTTGAACTGTAACCAAGATAATGGAGACATTATTTTAGAATGTAAAAATATGCCCAAATAAAGGCATCTTGCTATTAAAAATACTTCCTTCTGTAGTGTGGGCTGGTCAAGTCATTTTATTTGCTATGTAGTTATTGAACACAATATTCCTAACCAAGAAGGTACAAATCAAAAATTATTGTTAGACCCATTTTGCTGAGTGCATACTAATTATTACCTTGCCATGCATAAATTGATTCTGTTGTATTAGGATATGGCTTGGGCTAAGTTAGGAATGAAATGTGGGGGTGGAACTAGGTGGAATAATTTTCTTCCATTTTGACTGAATACTCCTGATTAGCTTCTTGCTTATTACTATAATTAAAAGTAGTCTTTGGCAGTACTTGTCTCTTTAAAAGTATTGCTGAAGTTGAGAACAAGTTTTTAAAAGGGAAAATGGACATTTAAAGAGATTTTTGTGCTGGGGCTGGAGAGACTGCGCAGTGGTTAAGCATGTGCACTGCTCTTGCAGAGGACTAGTGTTTAGTCTTCAGCACCCACATTGGGTGGCTTACAGCTATCTGTAATTCTGCCTCTAGGGGATCTGACACCCTCTTCTGGCCTCTACATGCACCTGCATGCACATGCACATACCCACACGCAGATATACATGCACACATATAATTAAAAATAAAAAAATATATCTTTAAAAAAGAATTGCACTGAGCATGGTAGCCCATACCTGGAATGTCCCAGAAGCAGATGGATTGCTATGAGTTTGAGGCCAGCTAGAGCTACATAGCAAGACCCTGTCTCAGAAAACATCCAAAAAAAATGTAATACAGTATTGTTCTCGTCTCATTCTGTTGCTGTGATAAGAACACTCTGACCAAAAGAAACTTGGGGAGGAAACGGCTTATTTGGCTTATACTTCACAGTCCATCACTGAGGACAGCCAGGGCAGGTGCCCAAGGCTGGAGTTTGGAGCAGAAACCATGGAGGAAAGCTACTTGCTGGCTTGCCCTCCAGCTTGCTTAGCTTTTTTAATAGACAGCCCAAGCCACCTGCTTGAGGAATGGAGGACTGGTGCAGCTCATAGTGGGCTGGGTTTCTCCATCAATTAATAATAAAGGCAGCACCTCGCAGACATGCCCACAGACCAACCCAATCTAGGAAGTTTCTCAGTGGAGGCTCTCCTCTCAGATGACTCTCAGCTGTGTCAAGTTGAAGATTAAGGCTACTCAATTGGACGAGTATGCTTAATATGTCATGACTGTTCTTAGTGGAAGTATTTTTCAGGCTATATTATAGTAAGAAACCCTCCCTTAAGGAATAGAGTCTTAATTCTGGAAGAAAGCTCTTCAGTGGTCTGGCTGGTCTCTCCCTATGATGTATAATGTCAGTTTATGGCTGATCCTGCGGGAAGGTCAAACTTATCTTCTAAAGTTTAAGCATTCTAACTTTGGTGGGCTGAGGATGTACTCAGTGGTAGAGCACTTTCTTCTAAGCCCAAGGCCCCAAGTTGGATCCCTAGTAACACATACACACACATACACACTCATGCACACGCACGCACACACACAAATAACTAACAAAAATAAATAAAATTCACTGTACTTCACACATCATTTGTCTTTAGAAATGATCTAATAAGTGGCAGTATTATGTGTTTCTAATTTTGTTTCTTGCTTAAATTTTTAAAAATATTTTATTATTTTTATTTTATGTGTGCATTGCCTGCATGTAGGTAAGTGCACCCATGTAGTGGAATGCCTGCAGAGGTCAGAAGAGGCTGCTGGATCCCCTGGAACTGGAGTTATGGACAGTTGTTAGCTGCCCTGTGGGTGCTGGGATTTGAACCTGGGTCTTCTGCAAGAACAGCCAGTGTTCTTAACTACTGAGCCATCTCTCCAGCCCCTCTTGCTTAAATTTTTAACCTGGTAAGCCCATATAGCATAAAATTTATTATTCCAACTTTTTTTTTCTTTTTCTTTCTTTTTATTTTTTTGGTGCTAGGAATTAAACTCTGGGTTTTGTTCTATCATTCAGTCATGTAATGCTGCCCCTCAATCATTTGTTAAGTGTCCAGTTTAGTCACACTAAATACGTTTGCACATCTTGTGTTCCAATACCTAAATCTTCAAAGTCGTTGTCAGGACTTTGTAAATAATTAATTTAGACACTGACTAAAGAGGAATGCTCATAACCACATGTCTAAAGAAAAAAACAAATAATTCATTTGAATATGGAATTTTTAAAATTTCTTTTTCTTTTTCTTTATGTGTATGAGTGTTAAGCAAGCATATGTGTAAGTGCACCCATGTCGTGTAGTGCCTGCAGAGGACAGAAGAGTGTGTCAGTTCCCCTGGAACTGGAGTTACAGATGGTTGTTAGCTGCCATGTGGACGCTGGAATTCAAATCCAGGTCTTCTGCAAGAATAGCCAGTGCTCTTAATCACTGAGCTGTCTCTCCAGCCTTGGAATTATTTCTTAAAGGCCTTGACATCTTTTAACATTGTGCTTCTATGTTTGTTTTCCTAATAATCAAATGAAGTAAGAATGCTTCAGAGATAAAGAAACCAATTTAGGTAATTTAGGAAGATTTGTTTTAAAACTTAGTAATATAGGGCTGGAGGGCTGTTACGAGCACTGGCTGCTCTTGCAGAGGGCCCAAGTTCAGTTCCCAGTACCCAGATTGTGGTTAACTCCATTTCCCAAGGATCCGACATCCTCTTCTGGCCTCCATAGGAATTGCATGCTTGGGGTACACCTGCATGCATACGTAGGCAGAACACTCATACACAATAAAATAAAATAAAATAAAATAAAATAAAATTAAATTAAATTAAATTTTTTTTTTGTCTTTTTGAGACATGGTCTCCGGGTAGTCCCAACTGGTCTGGAACTGGCTATATAGACCAGGCTGGCCTTGAACTCACAGCGATCTGCCTGCTGGGGATCAAGGGCATGTACCAGCATGCCCACCTCAAGGTATACTTTTTATTGAATTTTTGTGCATTTATTAAAAAAAAACTTAAACATCTTTATAACCCCTTCCCCATCTGCAGCCTCATATACCCACTGCCAGATTTCATGCTTTCTGTAATGTATGTTATGGCCTATAGAGTAAGGGTTTTAACATACAAAGTGCTGAATTTAAAGTGTATGCCACCATGCTTGCTCAAAAAGTTGTATATTTTTTTTCTTCCAGTACCGGGGATTGAACCCAGAGCCTCACACATGCTAGGCAAGTGCTCTACAACTGTAGTATATCCCCAGCCCTGGCTCCTGCTCTCTAATAACTCTCTTGTATATTACCTATCAATCCCTGTATTAAGCATATTAAGTAGTGCATGACAACTTACCAAAGCCTTCCTTACGCTGAAAAATTGATTCCACTTGCAAAATTAAGTGGCAATTATAGCTATCATTTAAATACATGTAAACATTTTTTCAGTATGCACTGGCCCCAGTGTTTGTTTTAGGCAGGACAGGGATATGAGAATTTTTTTAAAAGAGACTTTATTATTATTTTAAAAATTTAAAGCCGGGCGTGGTGGCACATGCCTTTAATCCCAGCACTTGGGAGGCAAAGGCAGGCAGATCTTTGTGAGTTCAAGGCCAGCCTGGTCTACATAGTGAGTTCCAGGACAGCTGGGGCTACAGGGAGACCCTGTCTCAAAAAGACAAAAAAAGAAAAATGTAAGTAATATAAGTTTTGACTTAAATGGTAAACTATACTATGTAGACTTATTTCAACCCAACCCTTGGATTTCTTGGTGATGAATTTTCCTCATAAGATGAAATGAATATTGAGTCTGTTTGATCAGTTCAGTTCTGAGATATTTGCATGCTGTCACGTACACACTAATGGACTGGTTCTGCTCCATCCACTAGAAAAGTACATGTCATTAGATACATGCTGAGTTTACATTAATAGGTTCTGTGTTTAAAAACTGCTTTCCTGTGACATTCATTTGTTAACACAATATGTACAATATTGTTCTGTTCTTTATAGAATATTGAATACTTGGCAGTTTATAGGATTCGATGTGGAAAATGCTCAAATGAGGAGTCCAAACACAGAAGGCCCTGGATGATGTAGTGAGATCACAGCCCTGGTGGGGACTGGGTGAGAACCAGCCATGACAGAGCAGAGCAAAAGAAGCTGGATTGGTTATCACATACCAAACAGATGTGGTGCAGTGAACGTGGGCAACAAATAGACATGTGGGAAAACAAATATTTTTAAATTCTGTTTTATGCTTTGAGATATTCATTTATACACAAAGGAAATAGGAAAGAATGTTTTTGTCTTTGTGAGTTATTCTTGGAAATTAAAATATTGGTGGCTAAGGGAGACAGTACAGATGAGGCAGTGGTTTCTTCCTGCAAATGATGGGTCTCTGGAGAGATTTCATTCTAAGTGGAGTGTTGTCATCAGCAGTAAGATGCAAGCTAAATTGTGAATCATTTCTGGTTTGTTTTCATTGGTGCTTTTAGGGGTAGAAGTTGTAAATTTTTAAAATCAAATTTATATAGAATATTAAATAGTACTATAAAGTCTATATTTTAAAACACAAACGAAAAATGAAAGCAGAGGCAGAAGGATCAGAAATTCAAGGCCAACCTCAGCTATATAACACATTAAAGACCAGCCACATCCTGTAGCCCAGGATGTCCTGGAACTCATTCTGTTGCCCAGGGTGGCCTCAAACCCACTGTAATCCTCCTGTCTCAGCCTCTTGATTGCTGGGATTATAGGTATGAGCAGCTATATGAATTTTATATGCAACATTGTCAGTTTTCTTCTTTTTAGCTAGGTCACTCATTGTACATTGTACCAAGACTTTCCTTCAATGGTATATTAGTAAGCTGGCATAGTGGGTCGTACCTGTAAGTGCAGCTCTCTGGAGGCAAACGCAGGTGGGTATCTGTGAGATCAAGGCCACTCTGGTCAACATACTGAGCTCTAGACCAACTGGAGCTACCAGGAGAACCTGTCTCAAAACAAACAAGCAAACAAAAAGTACATTTATTTATTATGTGCATGTGTGTGCACACACATGCACACGCACCATTGTATGCTTGTGGAGATCAGAGGACAACTTACTGGAGTCAGTGCTTTCCTTCTTCCATATGGGTTCTGGGTAGCAAACCCAGGTGGCCAGAACTGGCAGCAAGCGTCTCCACTCACTGAGCTATCTTGGCAGCCCAACAATAACTCTCTTGTAAGAACTGCCTTACAGCTGGGCATGGCGGCATACGCCAGTGCCTCCCAGCACTGGGGAGGCAGAGGCAGGCAGATCACTGTAAGATAGAGGCCAGCCTGGTCTACATAGTGAGTTTCAGGCCAGCTGGGGCTATACTAAACAACCAAACAAAACAAAACATTGCCTTACAAAGTTCCCCAGTAACCTAAGGACCTACCACTAAGCCCTTCCTCCTACAGGTTCTGTAGCATTTCCCAATTGTGCCACGCTGGGAACTTTTTATGACAGTGGATCCTTGGGGGGCATTAAGACCACATGCAAGTAGAGTGAGAAAAAAATGTTTACAAGAAAGAGTATGACCCTCACAGCTGACAGTTGCTTAACAATAGCAATGTGGACTGAAAGAAACCTCCTTTCAGAACTGGGAAGGCATTGCTCTGAACTCCTTTGCTATAGACAAAAGTTTGATACTCATTCTTTTTCCTGATCCTTTTTATGTGATTGTTCCCCACTCTTAATCCCCTAGAAGTTAGGTCACCAAAGGCATGCCCTTGAAGGGGACACTTGGACCTTTCTTTGCTTTCTGGTCATCATGAAGTGAGCAGCCTCTTCTGACATGTATCATCTTGCTGCAGGCCCAAAGGCAACAAGCCAGGTAACTGTGGATGGAAACTTCTGAGACTAGGAACCAGAATTAATCTTTCTTTCTTTAAGCTGATTCTTTTGGGTATTATGTCAGAATTATGAAAAGATGACTAACACATTGCCCTTGAATATATCCAACTTCTTGCTTCTATAGATACATCTTCTCTCTTCCTGGACTTCTCTTTATCTTCCCTTCCCTTCCTTCCCCTTCCCTTCCCTGCCCTCCCCTCCCTTCCCCTCCCTCCCTCCCTCCCCTCTTCCTCCTCCTTTCTTCCTTCCTTCCCTCCTTTCTTCTTTCTTTCGAGAGGGCCTCATGTAGCCCAGGCTGGTCTTCAGCTGACTACCTAACTGAGGATGACTTTGAACTCCTGATCCTCCTGCTTCCACCCTCTCAAGTGCTGGGATTCCAGATATGTGCCACCATGGCCAGTTCTCCTTCTAGCTTATAAAGACTCTTATAATTACCGTAGGTCTAGCTAGATAATCCCAGATAATCTTCCCATCTTGAAAGTTTTCATTTAATTGCATTGTCAAAGTCCATTTTATTATGTCAAGTAACATATTTACAGGTTCCAAGGATTAGGATATAAGTATCTTTGGAAATCCATTCATTATTCAACCTACTACACTGAGGAAGACTAAGCAGCCAGGAATGCAGCTGGATTGCAGCATGGCATGGTCATACACCCTTCATGCTACCACACTGCCATATGCACAGACCACTGTCACCTAAGACTGCAGCTCATCTCATTCTTTCCTTTTTGAGCGGAGCATTGACTTATCTAATATCCACTTCATTTTCTTCTTCACTAAACACTACACTCCCCGGTGTTCTGCAGTTAGGCACGTCAGTGAGATATGAATGGACTTGTCTTGTGTCAGCTTCCGGGAACTTCCTTTAGACCCAGCACAGTTTACCTTCTGTAGCCATAGGCTCTGAGTCCATGAATTCAACCAACCGCAGACCAAAATTCCTTAAGAGAAAAATGCTCCCATATTGTTATGGTTTGAACATGAAAAATTTCTCACCAGTTCCTGTGTTTGCACATTTGTTCACACAGCTGATAGCATTATTTTGAGAGGTTGTGGAAGGTGGGGAGGTGAGGTCTAGCTGGAGGAACTGGGTCAAGGGAGTGGGCAGGTCTGGAAGTTTATAGCTGGGCCCTCCTTCTGTTTTTCTGTTCCCCTGAGATTCAAATAAGCAGCTGCCACTTGCTCCCAGTGTCATAGAATCATGTGTCACTATGCCTTCACAGCCACCGTGGACTGTATCCCCTCAAACCATGAGCCAAAAAAAAAAAAAGTCTATCCTCCCTTAGGTAGCTTCTCATCATGTACTTAATGATCAAGTGACAAGAAAATTAATACATGTAATGAACATGTGTTAGCTCTTTCTAATCCTATTTCCTAAATGATATACTATTTCAACAGCATTATATTATACTAGGTATTTTAAGTAATCTAGATGTTTTTGTTGTTGTCATTTGTTGGTTTTTGGTTTTGTTTTTTGAGGACCTGGGGATCCAACTCAGGATTCATCTTGCATATGCTAAGCAAGTGTTCTACTGCTGAACTGCACTCCCAAGCCCCACTACAGATGATTTAAAGTGTACAGAGGATGTGTGCATGTTATATACAAACACTATGACATTATATAAGGGACTTGAACATGCAAAGATTTGGCTGAGAGCATGTCCTGGAACCCATCTCCTCTAGGTGCTGAGGAATGCACTCTTTGCTTGTTCTTCATCTATTCCTGCATCCTGTAGCTATCTTGGACCCCAAGGACCACAGATGTACCCTAAGGATTGTGATGCTGTAAGCAGAATGAACTTTGGTCTTGGGGAAACTTCATGGAGTGGAGCTGCTATGCAGGCCTCCCCTTCTTACACCCAGGCTCAGTGAAAGAAAATTAAAATTCTGTCTGGTTTAAGACACTATTTGATAGGTAAAAAGTTGGAGAGGGAGTGGATGGAGGAGGCACCGAGGCACAGATAGAATTCTCAGCAGGACATAGCTTTATTTCGCACAGGACATATTTCCCTCAGGGGAAGGAAAAGATGTCAGCCCACGGGTTGTGAGCTGGGACTTATATACAGAGGCTTTAGGGTGCAGAAGCGGGGAGAGTTTGGGGGAAAAATCAAGCAGAGGGAAGCAGGAAAAGCAGGGCTTGTAAACCTGGCTCCGTTCAGTCTGCCAGGCAGGATCTGGGTCTGGAAGTGTTTACTTTTTCCCTCTTAAGATAAGAGAAAAGCTGTTGTGATAAACAGCTTCTAAAATCTCTGGTTAACAGGTAGAATCTGCTTATCTTGTCTTTGGAGATCAGAGGAAAGGCAGGCTGCTTCTCAGCAGAGTTTGTTTCCCTTGACTTCAAAGGCCAAGGTGCTTATCAGCTCAGTTCCCTTTTTCGGGCTCCAAAAGTCTGTAGGTCCCTGTTGGGGAGGGGGAAGCTGCTGCTGTTTGGAACCCTAATACTATTAATTTTTTTTTTCTATTATGTTTAGGGAACTGAATGATACAGTGAGGATGAGCACGAGTAAGGTGAGTTGCTTCGGTGTCCTTCCTAGTAACTTTTTTCAATCAGAAGAATTTTGTTTCTGGGATTTGTACAAAGAACTGTACCAACCAAAAGAAGGTTTAGAATCTTGGTATCACCGTGACACTATCATAGTCCAAAAACTGATGACTGAATCCTCCAGCCCAGCTGCTCTTAACAGAAGAGACATTGTGTGCTCCTGGGCATTGTGGAAACTTGAAGACATATTCTGTTTTGTTCCATAATCTGGCTTTATACTCAAGAGGAGGCAGATAGCTAGTTGTTCTACAAAGCATAAGACATCCCCTGCATCAAAAATGATTTCTGTGAACTGAACAACTTTTGAATGTCTTATAGGACATTTACATAGGTTTAAAATTGTGCCTAAACTCCATTTTTAACAAGGCTATAATTTTTCCTCCCTGGGAATTGAGCCTATAGAAGCCTATATGTTTTTAGCCCTAGCTTCACACACACACACACACACACACACACACACACACACACACACATACACACAATTCCAATTCCTTGTATAACCTAGGATTACCTTGCATGCTTGATCATCTTGCCTGGACCTCCAGAGTGCTGGGATTAGAAGTGTGGTGCTAGAGAATAAACCCAAGGCCTCATGCATGCTAGGAAAGCACTCTACCAACCGAACTGCATCCCCAGAGCTAGTTTTGCATATTTTTATTAATAAATTGTGCTCTTTGAGCATTTCATTCATATGTGTAATGCTTTCTGATTGCTCTCCCCTACCCCTCTTCTCACCTTCCTACTCCTGCCAGACCCATTCTTCCCTACAAATCTCTTATCCCACGCTTTCAATTTTTTGTTTTGTTTTGTGTCCCACTGGGTTTAAACCTGCATGACTATGGGTTTGGGACTATCCAGGGGAACCTGGTGGGCTCACCAGTGGGTACACAAGACCACAGATTTTCTAAGGCTGTAACTATTGTATAAGTCAAAGGGAGATTATACATTATCTGCTGGGGAACTTCCATTATTTTGAACACTCACATTTTGGATAACAGCACTGCTTGTGGTGTTTGAGTCTCCAGCACAACATAATATGTTCTGTGTTTGTGGTGGTTGCATTCTGTGATTCCAGTCACAAATATAAATCTGAGCGTGCAAGACTTTGTATCCTTAGTAGCTATTACATTATTGTTAAGTGCATTTTTTTTTTTTTTTGAGACAAGGTCTTATGTAGCCTAGGCTGGCCTCAGACTTGCTATGTTGCTAAGGATGATCTTGAATGCCTTATCTCCTTCCTGCCTCCACCTCCCAAGAGCTTGGATTACACACATGCAACTATGTCTGGGTATATTTTATCTACTCTTTATTTTATACAAGTAGGTCATTATATTAATTCAACAAATTTCTTGTGAGAATTGCATTACTTATTAATTCCACTTCAGGACAGTAAAGGAAGCACTAAAAATATAATATATAAGGCTTTGGGTTAGTACATATGTATAAAACCAGGGATACTGGCCTCATAGACATAGCCTGTAACTTTAAGAACAAGTCACAAGGTTTCTGGGAATAACACCAGTGTATGACCACAGGCAGACATGAGTTCTTTGGACTTGGGACAGAGCTTAACCTTAAAAGACTCCCTTGATAATGCTCTGATGAGCCCCAGCATGACTTTGACGTGATCTCACACAGCAATCTTCTCTGTTCACCTTCTGTCTTACTCCCACTCTGCCATTGTAAATCAGTATTTTTAGATGCTGATACCAGATAAACCCATATAAAAAATGTCTGGTTCTACTTTTACTTCCTGTACAGGACAACATTAGCATGTTTTCCATATGAATAGGGACTGTCATGCACCATATGTTCTGCACCATATGGTGCTGTGCCTGTGTGAAGCCTTTAATATAGCACAAAGGCAAAGAAGATTAGATTGAAATATTTGTTGTGCATTGTGCCTTAGAGTTTCTGGTCATTATGAAGCTTAAATTAGCTTTCTACATCTATGTCATGGAATGAGCTATTAATAAATTAACTAGAAAAGTTAACTGAACAAGAGAAGCTTTGGGCAAAAGAAAAGCAAATTATTAGCGTTTTAGTTTAATCTAGGCAAGATCTCAGAGGTATGCAATTAAAGATGATTTTGTTGGGCAGAAAAAGAAGAAAACCTGGGAAACAACTTGGATAACAAAGGAATAGGAGCCCTTCCTTCCCTGTTACCCCCATTAAAAGGCTTAAAAAATTAGAATTCTTTTTTTTTTTTTTTTAAATCTTTTAAAGACAGGGTTTCTTTACATAGTTTTCGATGACTTGGAATTCACTATGTAGACCAGGCTGGCTTTAAACTCGTGGCAATTATCCTGCCTCTGCCCCTTGAATGCTAGAACTATAGGTGTGCTGCTATACTTAGCAAGAATTAGAATTTAGCTGGGCGTGGTGACACATTCCTTTAATCCCAGCCCTTGGGAGGCAGAGGCAAGCAGATCTTTGTGAGTTCGAGGCCAGCCTGGTCTACATAGTGAGTTCCAGGACAGCTGGAGCTACAGGGAGATCCTGTCTCAAAAAGACAAAAAAAAAAAAAGAATTAGAATTAGAATTTTAAAAATTATTTATTTTGATTTTATGTATATAAGTGTTTTCCCTGCATGTATGTAAGAGCACTATGTTCGTGAAATGCCCATGGAGGCTAGAAGAGAGTGCTGATCCCCTGGAACTGGAGTTATGGATGGCTGCGAGCTGCCATATGGGTCCTGGGAAGTGAACCCAGGTCCTCTGCAGGAGCAGCCAGTGCTCGTAACCAGCCTAAGAATTAGAATTTTTTGGATTTATTTATTTTTATTTTATGTGTATGAGTGTTTTGCCTGCATGTATATAAGTGCATCTGTGTTGGGCAATGCCCACAGAGGCCAGATGAGGAGGTGGGATCCCCTGGAATTGGAGTTAAGGATGGTTGTTAGCCGCTATGTGGGTGCTGGGAACTGAACCCAGGTCCTTTGTAAGAACAGACAGTACTCTTAACCACTGAGTCATCTCTCCAGCCGCTAGATTTTTTTTTTTTTTTTTTTTTTTTGAGACAGGGTCTCCCTGTAGCCCCAGCTGGCTTGGAACTCGATATGTAGACCCGGCTGGCCTCAAACTCACAAAGATCTGCCTGCTTCTACCTCCCAAGTGCTGGGATTAAAGGTGTGTGTCCCCACACAGCCTCTTTTAAAATTTTATTTGTGTGTGATGTATGTGTATGTATGCATTCATATGTGTGTGCACGTGTGTGTGTGTGTACAGGTGTCAGAGGTTGAAGTTGGGTGTCTTCTTCAATTATTTTCCACCTTGTTTTTGAGACAGGGTTTCTCACTGAACTGGGGAGCTTGCCAATTTGGCTAGACTGGCTGGCTGGTCAGGAGCCCCAGTGCTGGGGTCTGAAGGCATGTCCTCACACTTGTGTGTCTGTCATGCTATCAGGTGAACTGTCTCCATAGCCCCTATTTTATTTTCTGAGACAGTGTCTCCTATATCCTAGGCTGACTTTGAACTTGCTATGTGGCCAGAGATGACTTGGAACTTCTAATCTTGCCTCAGCCTTCTGAGTACTGGTTTATGTACTGGTTTTTACCAGTGTATCCTGCATGTCAAGAAAGTACTCTACAACTGAACTATACCTCTAGTCCACTTGAGAGCTTTCTATGTGTCAGTTCCTAGGGAAACGATGGTAAGAAAAGACAGATAAGTGCCTGACCTCAAGGAAATTTACAATCTAGTGGGGAAGGAAGACAATAATTTAAAAATCACTCAATATTATAAAATTTTAAGTAGAATTAAGTACTGTCAAGGAAAGAGACTCTTCTAGTTTCCTTTCTGTTACTGTGCTAAAATACCCTGACCAAAAGCAACTTAGGGAAGGAAAGAGTTTATTTCATCTTATAATTCTATCACTGAGGGAAGTCAAGGCATGAAGTTGAAGGCAAGACTGCTTGCTATTCCACATAGCATTCTCTCCAAGCATGGAGCTCATTTCACAGTCAAGAAGTATAGCAGAAGTCATGGAGGCCGCTGCTTGCTGGTTCACAGGCAGGAATGTGCTCAGCTAGCTGTTTTTCTTTTTAGGTCTTTTTGGGACACGGTTTCCCTGTAGCCCCAGTTGGCCTGGAACTCGGTATGTACAGAAGACTGGCCTTGATCTCACAGAGATCCACCTGCCTCTTCCTTCCAAGTGCTGGAATTAAAGGTGTGTGCTACCATGCCTGGCTCAGCTAGCTTTTTATATAGTTCAGGACTAGCAGCCCACAGAATAGTCCCTCCCAAAGTAGGCTGGGCCCCCCAACATCAATTAATAATTAAGACAATCCCTCACAGATATGCACACAAGAAATTCCTTAATTGAGGATCTCCTCTCAGATGACTCTAGGCTATGTCAAATTGACTGTTAAAGCTAACCAGGACAGGACAGAGTCCTACCTTAAAACAAAGGACACTAAGCCAGGTATGGTGGTGCAGGCCTTTAATTCCAGCAGAGGCAGGGGGAGGCCAGCCTGGTCCACATGTCAAGTTCCAGGTCAGCTGGGGGTACAGGGAGACACTGCCTCAAAAAACAACAACAATGAGAACGAAACAAAACAAAAAACTGGGGCTGGAGAGATGACGCAGAGGTTACTAACACTGGCTGCTCTTGCAGAAGACTTGGGTTTGAATCCCAGCACCTACATGACAACTAACAACCGTCTGTCTATAACTCCAATTCCAGGGGATCTGATGCCCTCTTCTATCCTCTGTGGGCACTGCACAATGCTGGTGCACTTTCATATATGCAGGGATAACATGCACACATATAAAATAAAAAGAAACCAAAAATTTTTTAAATTTAAAAAGACAAAAAGCAAACAAAAAACCCCACAAAACAAACAAAAAACATCATCAACAACAAAAAAACCAAAGGACACTGACCCACAGTTTTGTTTTGCTTTTCCTTAGCCCTTCTCAGTCCATCTTCCATCTTTCTTGACCTTGCTCTGTCCTTCTGGCCTCAGGGTGAGCTTGACCAATGAAACTATACATAAGCAGAAAGGACGGTGGGCAATGGGGAATCAGGCTCTTCTCTCTTCTTCCTGCCCAGGCTGTCTATTGACTTCTTTGCTGAAGGCCATAGCCATTCTCCTTGGGTTCCAAGAACCACCATCTTCCTGCTCCTTTAGGTGAGAAGACGCTGAGGACTTTGCTATTTCTCCTAGTCAGGATGCTTCTGGACAGCCAGTTTGTTCTGTTTAAGGGTGCCCACACCTCAGTAAATGCTCCCTCGTCAAACTCACCCACGGCTGTGTGGTCCTTTCCCTGCAGCCACTTGGATACTGGCCTGGACCTGAAGAGGGTAGGGCTACTGGTGATGAGAGGAGTATTTTAGGCCAAGGGCCTTCTAGGAGGGGGAAATGTTTGAAGGAAGGACAACAGGATAGCTGGGATGTAGAGAGGGACTAAGGCAAGATGAGGTGGAGGCAGAGGTAAAGGCCACACCATAGGTCATAGGATGTAGTCAGTGATTTCTCTCCCTCTCTCTTCTCTTTCTTTTTTGGGTGGGGGTGTTGCTTAGCATTTGAGCATGCCAGTGTTTGGAAAAGCCTCTCAATTGGAGACCAGCTGCCCTCACTGCAGCAGCTCAATGGGCAGGTGGTAAGTTGTGAGCACGGCCTGGCCTCAAACAATCCAGTGTTCCTGCCCAGTTGTTTGGGCCTGGAGCCAGAAGCAAATAGTGAGAAGCTCTGTTCTGGTCTTGATGGGTGTGGCAGTGGCTGCAGCAGGGGTCTCCAGGGTGTTGGCAGCACAGGCTCTGGCATCCATTTCCTCTGTCTGGGCCCAGCTAGCCTTCAGAGTGTATCTTTTTATACTTTCTTGTTGAATGGGTTAGGGTCACTTTCTTCCTAGTGCTTCCTAGTGGCTCTCCCCCCCCCCCCCACCGTGTGTCTGTGTCTCTGTCTTTCTCTTTCCCACACACATTTTATTATTTATTAATTTATTTACTTACTGTGTAATGTACATGTGTGTGTGTGTGCCTGGAAGTCAGAGGACAATTTGTGGAAGTCGGTTCTCTCCTTTCATCATGTGGGTTCTAGGCATTAAACTCAAGTTGTTAGGTTATCAGCAAGTGTCTTTAAGGCTGAGCTATCTTGATGGCAATTTTTAAAATACATTGTTTTATTATTTAAATCAGTCAGAATCAGGGCTAGAGAGATGGCTTAGTGGTTAAGAGCACTGGTTGCTCTTGCACGGCACCCGGGTTCCATTCCCAGCACCCATATGGTGGCTTAAAACCATCGGTAACTCCAACTCTGGGGGATCCAGTGTTCTCTTCCAGCTTCCTCAGGCACTGGATGCACATGGTGCACTTATGTACATGCACTTATACACATACAATTTTTTAAAAAATCACAAAAACTCATCAGTCAAAGCCCATTTCTGTTCTTAGTAACTGAGAAGTACACTGTGGTAGCTAAGAACACCATGCCTCATAGGCCATTGTGTAAGTTATTTTTCTTATTACTGTGATCCAATACCTGACCAGAAGCAACTTAAGTGAGGAATGATTTCCTTTGGATTACAGTTTAAGAAAGGACACAGTTTACCATGGCTAGGAAACCATGGGGCCAGCAGTACAGCAGCTAGTGACAGTGAGTTCACAATCAGGGAGCAGAGAGAAATGAATGCTGCTTCCCTGCTCATGTTCTCTTTTTCATTATTTTATGTGTATGTGTGTATTGCCTGCATGTAGGTAAGTGCACCCGTGTCGTGTAATGCCCGCGGAGGTCAGAAGAGTTTGTCAGATCCCCTGGGACTGGAATTACAGACAGTTGATAGCTGCCATGTGGGTGTTAGGATCCGAACCCAGGTCTTCTGCAAGAACAACCAGTGTTCTTAACTGCTGAACCATCTCTCCAGCCCCTCACTTTCTCCTTTTGATTCAGTCTGAGACCCCAGGCCCTGCCATGGTGCCACCCACAGTTGGGTGGGTCTTCCCACCTCAATAAAGCCAGTCTAGAAACTTCCCACAGACATGCCAGAAGTTTGTCTCCTAGGTAATGTTAGATCCTATCAAGTTGACAATTGCTATCACAGCCATGCTGTGTGTTTTGATCTTAAAATGAACAAATGAATCCCACTGAAGAAGTTTAAGGGCAGGAATGGGGCAATGGCAGGGGCAGGACCAAGTCTGCGTTTTGGAGAGACCTTTAATGACACTTAGGAGGTGCTAGATTAAACCTAGGGAAGAGATGCTTTTGCCTTAGACTAGAACTTGAAATGTAGATAGAAAGAAGGGCATGGATTAAAGGGTTATTTAGCAAATAAAATGATTATTATTGGAGAGGGAGGAAGTTAATGAAAGGAGAGGAAGGGCCTCAAGAGAGATGGCTCAGTGGGTAAAGGCGCTTGCTGCCAAGCCTGATTACCTGAGTTTGATCCCCAGGACCCACATGGTTGAAGGAGAGAACTATCTGCCCCAAGACTTCTATAGGATGGCCCTGGTATGTACGTGCTCACATAACACACACAATAAATAAATAAATAAATAAATAAATAAATAAATAAATAAAATTTATTTATTTATTTATTTATTTATGTTTTTCTACACTAGGCTATAATCTAACTTTTAAAAATGTTTTGAAACTAACCCATATCCACCAGAGTTCATTCTCATTTCTCCCATCAGTACAGTGGGGGTTACCAGAGGGTTGTCAAGATTGGATGATACAAGGCTAAGAGACACCTTCCTCTTTAGTAAAGACAAATTTTGTTAATTTAAAATGGGCTTGGGGTTTGACAAGATGGCTCAGTGGATAAACGTACTGCTGCCAGCCTGACAACCTAAGTTTGATCTCTAGAGCCCACATCCTAGGAGAGTACTAACTCCCAAAGGTTGCTCTCTTGCCACCATAGATGTCCCGTAGCACACATGCACCCATACACATCACATACACACACATAAAATAAATGTAAAACAATTAAATTAAAATAAAATAATAAAATGGACTCAGAAGAAAGCTCAAGGACCATTTATTAGAATTTTAGAAAGAGCAACAGGACAGGCAAACTGTGAATCGTGACAGCTGCCAGAGGGTAAAAAACAGATAAGAAAAAGAGGAAAAAGTAATGCATTAAGAGTTTGGGTCCAATAAAGTCAGCAGGGTCAGCTGTGGAGGTCAACAAGCAGCCTCCTGGCAGAAGGAAAGGACTTCAGAGAAATAATGAGATAGCCCACAGTGTCAGGGAAGACATGCTTTGGCTTTCGGGCAGTATTTGAAAAATATAGAAAGAAAGAAAAGGAAAAGGAAAGTTATGCCTTTCAGCAAAGTGGGCAGGCTTAGCAGTGCTGGCACAGAGGGAGACCCTCCAAGTGACCGTGCCCAGAGAAGGGCTTCTAGAAAGCAAAAGTTCATCATCTCCTGAAGGGAATAATTATTCCTCTCATCTCCTTAGCATGTGAATCAGATTTCCCATAGGGTGTTTTTCTGGCCAGGTGATTGACAGGCCCAGCTGGATTAACTTTCTTAAGGGAGGAGACAATAGGTAGTAAAGTTCAAATCTTTCCAGCAGAATATAATGTCATGGATCCACCCAAAGTCCAGTGAGAGAACTCAGGTTTGGTTTGGCTTTGGTTTTGTTTGTTGTTTGTTTGTTTGTTTTTGTTTTTGTTTTGTTTTCCCAGGAAAAAACAGCTTTCCCTTAATGGGCCTCAACAAAGCCTTTCAAGTGTTACCAGACAGACAGGAGGTTGGGTCCAAAGTTGACCACAAGTAAGGGGTCTGTCCTAAACAGTCTCCAGGGCTGCTGTTTCCTGTAACACTCCCCCCTCAATAGTCGAGAGCTTAAAATAATTTACGAGATGGGCTGAAATTAGGGTATACAAGGGCTTAGAATCTCTATTCTAGATGACTTTTAGGCCTTGGAGGGCAATCAAAGGGACCCAGACTGAGTTAGATTGCAGCAGAACCATCTGAGTACTGATCAACTGTAAATAAGACACGACACAATTAAGACAGCAAATGAAGACACAAAGTCCAAAACTAATAGCATCACTGCTAAGACTATAATATATACACTCTATTTCTTCTACGAGCTCCAATTTCAAGGCTTTCACCAGAAGGGATGACTGTCTGTACTGGAGCTTCAGTTATATGTAGCTTCCAGGAAGGGGTACTCATTTAGGAATAGAGCAATATGACCAGCAAGAGCTCCCTTCTGATATTCCTGATCTAAGGCCAGAATCAAGGACATCTCTGACTCCTAGACAAGGACAAGAATTAGTGTTGTTCCCTTTTAAGCTTTCTGCCCCTAAAACTGTTCTTAGTGTTCTAGGGTTTTTATTTTATTTTGATCTTTTTGAGACAGGGTATCCCTGTGGCCCCAGCTGGCCTGGAACTCACTATGTAGACCAGGCTAGCTTCAAACTCCCAAAGATCCACCTGCCTCTGCCTCCCAAGTGCTGGGATTAAAGGCATGCACCACCACACCTGGCGTAAGTAGGATTTGAATCTGAGCTTCAAACCTTAGTTTGGGGGAGGGGGATTTTATTTTATTTTATTTTGATCTTTTTGAGACAGGGTATCCCTGTGGCCCCAGCTGGCCTGGAACTCACTATGTAGACCAGGCTAGCTTCAAACTCCCAAAGATCCACCTGCCTCTGCCTCCCAAGTGCTGGGATTAAAGGCATGCACCACCACACCTGGCGTAAGTAGGATTTGAATCTGAGCTTCAAACCTTAGTTTGGGGGAGAGGCTGAGGTAGGAGGAACACAGTGAGTTCAAGACCAGCCTGGGCTATATAATGAGTTTCAGAGTAAGCCTGGGCCATTGAGTGAGATCATAACATTAAACTTAAAATAAAATGCCAGGTATGGTGGCACATTCCTATAATTTCAGTACTTGGGAAGCAGAGGCAGGAGGATTGTGAATTCAGGGTCATCCTAGGCTACAAAGCAAGTTTGAGGCCAATCTGGACTACATGAGACCTTGCCTCAACTCCCTCTCTCTCCACCTCAAAATTTCCATTTTTAGTACTAATTATATATATTTAGGCAAATCATTTGTCATCTCAGAACTTGGATAGTAAAGCTTTCATCATATAAAATTACAGAAAATTAAAAAGTTATAAAGCATTATAGAATGCAGATATTGTTAACTCACATGAGGGCCTAAGGGTTGGATTTCTGGAGGTTAGGTTTGGGGAAAGCAATACTCGTGTTCCTCTGAGCAGAACTATGTTAGCATAGCAATACCAGCCATCATGGTAGTTTTTATATTTGTTAGACTGTCACTTTTTAAAATTACAATGGGAACTGTGAAATCACTGTATAAAATTTTCAGTACAAGAAACTGAAATAAGCTGTCCAAGGTCAGAGAAAATCAGAAATAAAACTAGGATTTATTTCTACCTTCCCTGTATACTTCCCTCTTTAGAATACTTTTGCTTAGCACCATTTATGGAAAAAAATGTATCTTAAGCATCTGTGGTTAAATTTAGCAGTTAATGTGGAAAGATGAGACTAAGAATATATTTAGAGAAAAGGCCTAGTTAGCACCAATTGGTATCTGCTAGGGGGAAAATGAATTTCAGGTATTCCTAGAGCTCAGTCTAGCAAACTATTCATCATTAAGAGGAAAGTCTGTGGGAACAGTACCTGAAATTCTTTTGTAAACATCTCAACTTTGAATTTGTATCTGGAAATGATTTATTCTTTCCTCCTAGTCTTTTTTTTTATATTTTTATTTTATGTGTATGTGTATTTTGCTTGCATGTATATAAGTGTGCTATGTGTTTACAATGCCCATGGAGGCCAGAAGAGGGTTTCAAATCCCCTGGAACTGGAGTTAATGGTTGTTAGCTGCCATGTGGGTGCTGGGAACTGAATTTGGGTCCCCTGTAAGAGCAGCCAGCGCTCTTAACCTCTGAGCCATCTCTCAGACCCCCTTTTTCTTCCCATTCTTATGGATGTGTCCTCATAGTGGGCCAACAAGCTCCCAGGAGAAAGAATAGCCTGACAAAGGAACAGATGGTTACCAGTGGAGAGGCTATAGAAAGCCAACAGTCAAGTTGTTCACCATTTCCAGATAAAGCTCATGCTAGGTATGGCTGCAGTCAAAGCTCTGAAGAGGCTGAAACAGGGGGTGTGCTGTTTATCTGAGGCCAACCTGGGCTACTGTGAGCTCCAGGCCAGTGTGGGTTACCTCAAAAATAATATAAAAAGCAGAGCCAGAAAGACAGCTCAGTGGTAAAGGTGTGTGTTTGCTGCCAAACCTGACGACTTGAGTTCTATCCCCGGGACCCATGTGGTGGAAGGAGAGACTCAACTCTTGAAAGTTGTTCTCTGACTTCTACATACACCGTGTCATGTGCATGCCCACACATGTACATGCATACACAAATAAATAAATAATAAATAAAATGTATTAACATTTTTAAAAATCATAAATAAAAACAAATGAAGACCATAGCATAAATTGCTTAAGTACTTTTGGTTATCATAAATATAAAATAGTTTTAGCAATAGGACTTAAGCAAAACATTGAGATGAGCGCACTTTGTGTACTGTAATTTCTTTTTCTACAGTATATTTTGTTACTGTTGTTTGCTTATTTGTTGTTTGAGACAGGATCTCATAAAGCCCAGACTGGCCTCAAACTTGCTATATAGTTTAGACGGTTCTTTTATCTTTCCACCTCTGCCTCCTGAGTGTTGGGATTATAGGTGTGCTCCAGCATGCTTGGCTCTACAGTGTATTTGGGCAGACAAGTCCAGTTAAATGTGTCACTGATAAGCTGACTCAGGTTACCGTTACTTATATGTGGGGAGCCATTGATTTCTTTAACCTCCTGGGATTTTCTCTGTGCCTTCAGTTGCTTCATCCCAGCAGAGAAGGGGTGATTCATTATTTTGTTGCATTTGAGAGAGCCTGGTTTGCATACTTCTATGTGTTTGTAATTGGTATTATTTGGCATGTCTTCCTAGCCTTCAAGAACTAGTATGTACTGACTTGTATGGCTCCTTGTTGGATCCCCTTTTGTTTTTGATAAAGGAAGTGTTCATTGTTTTGTGTTACATTTACCCAAAGCGTTTTAACTGATACCCTAGTTATTGAGATTAATAAAAAAAAAGCAGAATCATATAGGTTGTTTGGGGAAAAACAACTGCATATGAATATTTTATTGGTACATATAACTACTTTAGACAATGTAATGATATTTTATTTTAAATATCCTCGTTTAATTTAACACATAAAACATTTATATGATGCTAAGGATTGAATTCAGGGCCTCATATATATTAGGTAAGAACAGTTCATTAAATATTGATAGATGCCTCATGCCAGAGGGTTGGAAATCTTTTCAAGCTTGTCAGGAGGATTGATAAGCTGCTTAAAATAAGGAAAAGGGTGTGACTTTTTTTTTTTTTTTTTTTTTTGGTCTTTTTTGGGACAGGGTCTCCTTGTAGCCCCAGCTGGCCTGGAACTCAATATGTAGATCAGGCTGGCCTCGAACGCAGAGATCCGCCAGCCTCTGCCTCTTGAGTGCTGGGATTAAAGGCATGTGCCACCACGCCCAGAGGTGTGATATCGTAATAGTTCTTTTTCTTATTAGCTATGACATCACAGAAAATGGAAATAATTCTTTCTCTCTTTCTGTATGTGTGTTCTGGCAATTAAAGCCTGGGTCGGGGATGGAGAGATGGCTCAGTGGTTAAGAGCACTGACTGTTCTTGCAGAGGACCTGGGTTCGATTCCCAGCACCCACATGATGGCTAACAACTGTCCTTAACTCCAGTTCCAGGGGAATCCAACACCCTCTTCTGACATCTACATCATTGTGTGACACAGGTGCACTTACAAACATGCAATACACTCATACACATAAAAAAAATAA
>NW_008359442.1:3263699-3266303 GCF_000622305.1 Nannospalax galili | reverse complement strand
TATTAAAAAAAAGCCTGGGTCTTAAACATGCTAAGCAAGTACTTTACAACATTCTGACACTGAGTTGTGCCCTCACCTCCAAAAATGGGCTAGAGTGAAATTTGACTTGTTTATTTTTACATTTAGATCTAGACTCTTGATGCATTTCTCACGCTAGCCTCATACTGCCTAGCCCAGGCTATCCTCCTGCTTCAGCTTCCTCAGTAGCCAGGTAATTGTACCAGGCTTCAATTCTTGTTGAGTCAGTAATATAATTTGTCCTAGTTTGCTTTCCACGGCTGTGATAAAAACACTGACTAAAACCAATCTGGGGAGGAAAGACTTTTTTTTTTCAGGCTTACAGCACAGTCCATCATCAAAGAAAATCAAGGCAGGAACTGAGGGCAGGAACTGAAACACAGACCATTGCTACTGGATTGTTCTTCTGGCCTGTGCTCAGCCTGCTTTCTTATCCAACACAGGCCCACCTGCCCAGAGGTGGCACTGCCCACAGTCAACTGGACCCTCCCACATAACAATCAAGAAAATCCCCCACAGACATGGCCACAGGCCAATCCAATGGATGAAATTCCTCAATTGAGGCTTCCTCAACTGAGGTATGTCAAGTGGACAACTGAAGCTACCCAGCACACAACTAATTTCATATTATAAATAAAGAGATGGCATTCACTAACCCGGGTTGTGTTTGTCTGGGAAATCTAGGGATGGTCAAGATGCAATCACTATTCCAGAGTCACACAGAGTTGTAGAAATCGGAAAGCAGCTAAATTTAAATTTGGGATTCTGGTTAGCTGAACTTGCCATGGCCAGCCTTTACTGGGACTGACATGGAATGCTCAGCATTAGTATATCCAGTCATCAGCAGAGAGGTTGTATGAGATTTTCATACAACCGAGCCAGGAGATCATATGATTCAGTTTTGTCATGTATAAGAATAACTTTCCTGACCTTCCTCCCCATCCTCCAACTTTCTAGGAACGTGTACAAACATCTCTATTATATGAAGTGAATAGAAAGTTTCACGTTGCTGCCATATTGATAAAACAATGCAGATGACCAGCTGATCATTGTGCTAGTGGGTCATTAAGATTTTGATTCTAGCTTCATGGGTGACATAATACAGGTCAGCAAGTCACATGTGCTTAACTGACTGTTAACTATGCTGGGTATGGTGGTGCACGCCTTTAATCCCAGCACTTGGGAGGCAGAGGCAGGAAGATCTCTGTGAGTTTGAGGCCAGCCTGGTCTACACAGTGAGTTCCAGGCCAGCTGGGGCTACAGAGAGACCCTGTCTCAAAAAGACCAAAAAAGGGGCTGGAGAGATGACTCAGTGGTTAAGAACACTGACTATTCTTGCACATGACCTGGGTTTGAATCCCAGCACCCACACGGCAGCTAACAACTGTCTGTAACTCCAGTTCCAGGAGATCTGGCAGCTTCTTCTGTTCTCCGCCAGCATTGCACAACACAGGTGCACTTACCTACATGCAGGCAATACACGTATACACATAAAATAAAAATAATAAATAAATATTGAAAAAAGACCAAAAAAAAACCCCAAAATGATTGTTAACTAACATATTGTTCTGGGAAAAATTAGAATATATCTATGGGGTAAGTTAAAATTCAAAATAATATGTCATATTTCTGAATGTTTGGAATTTGCTCTGTAATAGTCCAGGCATAATTAACAAATGTTTTGTAATGAGAATTTTGAAATCCTTATTAGAATTAAACCATTGCAGGGAGTTAATTGATGTTGCACATTGGTTAAGTGATTTTATAAGAATGAATTCAACACTGAGCTATGGCACAGTATCTACTGTACTCTGCTTTTTTGTTTTGTTTTGTTTTGTTTTGGGCCTTTTCAAGACAGGGTCTCCAGCTGGCCTGAACTCACTGTGTAGACCAGGGTGGCCTTCAACTTACAGAGATCCACCTGCCTCTGCCTCCTGAGTGCTGGGGTTAAAGGCATGTGCCACCATGCCCAGATGAGCTCTACATTTTATGCTGCACATCTGGATGTGAGGATCTCTCCCCGCTTCTTAGTTCTCTTTTTCTTCTTCAATCACAGGATGATTTGATATATTATTTCAAAATTGGTGAAAGCTGCACCAATTAAACTCTGAGTCCATAGAAATCATTAAACTTTTATTTTTATTTCTTATTTTATGTATGAGTGTTTTGTGTGCACCATGTACATGCAGTGCCCACAGAGGTTAGAAAAGGGCTTTGTATTCCCTGGAACTGGAGTTATGGATGATTGTTAGCCACTATATAGGTGCTGAGAATGGAACCCAGGTCCTCTGCAAAAGCAGTCAGTACTCTTTTTTTTTTTTTTTTAAATAATTTATTGAGAATTTCATACAGGCATATAAGGTGTTTTGATCAAATCCATGCCCACTCCCTCCCCTCCAACTCCTCCCATATCTCCCCATCTCTTTTTTCTGATAACTTCATGTACTGTTTCTTCTCTTTGCTACGACAACATTCCCTCCTTCTGAAGAGGTAACCCTGAAATCTTTTAAGGATTAGATAAGAGCTCCCAAATACTTTTGACATTCTTGGCCTTTGGAACAGAGTATGTTGCTAAAAGGCCCAAGT
>NW_008359442.1:3250596-3263601 GCF_000622305.1 Nannospalax galili | reverse complement strand
AGAGGTTACCCAAATTGCCAATAGGGAATCAGGACACAGACTGCTCTGGCTCCTTCCATGCTGAAACAGGGATGCAGGGTGAGGCAATTGGAGTACCCCTTCAGTGGGTCTATCTAAAAGACTCCCAAATTGCATAACTTTTGTCTCTAGGGGGAAAAGAAAGTCCTTGAATAGGAGATGTGAAGGTGTTGGGGAACCCTGCTGTTAAGGTCAGCTCCTTTCTCAGCAGGGGCCTCCTGGTCTCTCTGCCTGACTTACCTGGAAAGTGCCTCCAAGCACTGATGCCTGGCCTTATTTGGAACATGACCTTTGGCATGGTTACCTGCAATAAAACTGCCCTTAGGTTTTTTCTATATGATAATTAGGCATTGCCCTATGGCCAGATGATAGGATCCCCCTACCACATGTAAATAAAGCATACTATGAACACCTATCAGCTGAAACTTTGGCTGCTGCCTCCACACTATATTTTTCCCTGACCCCCACTGAATAAACAGGGCTGTATCACTGAATCTGACTCCCCAGAAGGTTTTTTCCATCCTTGCTCACTGGCCGTCCTGACCCCCCCCCGTTTGTCACTTCTGCTCCCTTTGTTCTCATGGGTCGGTGGCCAACAGCCCATGAGGGGAGGGAGAGATCCACATGAAGGAGAAGTAAAGGCAAGAGTAATTCTAGTTCCTAGACAGGGAACTAGAAAAAAGTCAGAACAGGGCAAATTTCAAATGTTCTTATGACAGTCCATTGGAATTTTGTAATGACCTTAAGTGTAAGGTTCTGTCTTAGTTTGTTCTTCACTGCTGTGACAAAACACTCTGGCCACTACCAACGTGGGTAAGAAAGGGTTTATTTATCTTACATCTCCCAGGTCGCAGTTCATCAGGGAACCCAAGGTAGGAACTCAGGGCAGGAACCTGGAAGCAGGAGCTGGAGCACAGGCCATAGAGGAACACTGCTTACTGGCTTGCTCCCCTGGGCCCTGCTCAGCCTGCTTTCTTATGCAACTCAGGCCCACCTGCCCAGGGGTGGCACCACCCACAGTGGGCTGGGCCCTCCCGCATCACTCATCAAGAAGATGCCCCTCAGACATGGCCACAGGCCAGTCCAATAGAGGCAATTCCCCAGTTGAGGCTCCCTCAACCCAGGTGTGTCAAGTTGACACTAAAGCTATCCAGCACAGGTTCCTTCTCATTTGTCTGCCAAGGCTGGACTCAAGAGTAATGGATTCAGGATTTGTTTCAGGCATTTTGATAGCTGTCGGAGTGGTTAGAATCAGTGTCCGTTCCCTCTCAAAGGCTTCTAGATAGGAGTAGAAAACAAATTTATCCATCATTTTAGAACAATAGCTGGTTATCTCCCTTAGCTACAGGTGGGCACTACAGTATTGGAGATGAAGATTTGAAGTCTTACATCTGAGCAGCACTTTCTTGTTAGGAACAAAATCATCAATGGGAAATAATTGTCTAAATAACTTTCTATATAGGCTTAAGCCTAATGTCTGGGAAGTGTAAGTAATCCCTTGAACTCTTAAAGAAATATACTGATGACTTTACTCTTTGGTTATACTTTCCTTTTGGATGTTTAAGACCATACAGTTGGCCCAAATAAATCAATTTATTTTTACACTTAAGGTCATTTGAGGATCTGTTCCTCAGGGGTCACATGGACTTGGGAGGAGGCCCTGGCTTCTTTCTTTTACCAATTCCATGTATGTGAAGATAACTCAAAGGTCCTGCTCGACCATGTCTGGCTTCACTTGGAAGCATGAGTGAGATGTTTCCTCTGAGTTGACTCTCCTCTTTGTAGACTGGATGCTGGTTCAAGTCCATCTTGTGGGATCTCCATGGCCTCCCTGAACAAGAGGTCAGGTGACTCACCACAATTACAGGACATTTTGAGAGATGTTGCATAGTCCCCTGGAATTTAGTTGACCATGGAAGGCAAGGGGCAAAAACTGTTCTTTAAGTCCCTCTGACCACATTCATATAGGCCTCAAAGTATGGCTGTTAAACATCCAATAAGGTTAGTTCCACCAGTCTGATACTTTACATTACCATGTACTATATAGATAAAGCTTGGGTAAAAAACCAAATGTTCTCAGATAAACCTTGACTAGACATATATTTTGTTCCTTATACTAGTTGACTAAACTATAACCTTAGAAAATTTAAGATTATGTGTATATTATTTTTGTCTCATCCTTTATATATCATAACAAATCTACATAGACCTTCATCACCTGCTTAGGAGTTCTCATTTTTTCTATTTTGGAAAATATCTCCATTCCCATGTGCTTTTAACATCTTTTACATTCTCATTTTCCTTTTTTAATAATTATGAGACATAACATTAACAAATAAATTTTCCATCTGTTGTGAGAGACCATGTGTGATTAGGGCCAAATTACATACAGTTGGCTGGAAGAGTGGCTGGATACTCCTGTGAGGGTCCAGTAAGCCTGCTTGCCCCTCCTTTAATGAAGGAGCACAACCTACCACAAGCCCAAATGTGACCGTGTTTACTGATCAGTCACTGCTGAAGCCATGATGATGTTAGTTATTTCATGCAGAAGAGACTGCTGTACAGTAGCATCTTATTAAAAGGACATGAAATTTAAAAGGATTTGGTGCTAGGATCCACAAATAAGGGAGAACATACGTCTTTTATTTTTCTGAGTCTGTGTTACTTCACTTAGTATAACAGTTTCTCGATCCATCAATTTACCTGCAAATTTCATTCTTTCGTCTTTCTTTACTGCTGAATAGAACTCCATTGTGTAAATATACCACATTTTTGTTAACCACTTGTCAATTGAGGGACACTTAGGTTGCTTCCATCTCTTAGTTATTATGAAAAGAGTACCAAAAATATGGTTGTACAGTGTCTCTATAATAGGATGAGTCCTTTGGGTATATGCAAAGGAGTGGTATAACCGGGTCATATGGGCGGTTCATTTTTAGTTTTTTAAGAGTTCTCCACACTGTTTTCCATAGAGGCTGCATGAGTTTGCAATCCCACCAACAGTGAATGAGCATTCCCCTTTGTCCACATCCTCATCAGCATTTGGTATCATTTGTTCTCTCAATCCTAGCCAGTCTGGTTGGGGTAAGGTGATACCTTAGGGTGGTTTTAATTTGCATTTCCCTAATTACTAATGATGTTGAACACTTTTTGAGATGTTTCTTAGCCATCTTTATTTATTCCTTTGAGAACTCTCTGTTTAGATCTTTAGCCCATCTTTTAATTGGGTCATTTTGTTTCTTGATTATTTGTTTTCTGAGTTCTTTATATATTCTCGATGTTAAACCTCTGTTAGATGTGTCACTGGTGAAGATTTTTTCCCATTCTGTGGTTTTCTCTTCACTTTTTTGATTGTTTCTTTTGCTGTACAGAAGCTTTTTAGTTTAATGAGGTCCCACTTGTTGATTGCCGACCTTAATGTCTGAGCAACTTCTGTCTGATTTTGAAAATCCTTTCCTACACCTATCTTGTAAGTAACTGCCAATATTTTCTTCTAGTAGTTTCAGGATTTCCCGTTTCATATTGAGGTCTTTGATCCATTTGGAGTTGACTTTTGTGCAAAGTGAAAGAAAAGAAACTAGTTTCATTCTTCTACAGGTGGAGATCCAGTTTTGCCACACCATTTGTTGAAGATGCTGTCTTTCCTCTATTGTGTGTTCTTGGCACCTTTATCAAATATCAGGTGGTTGAAATTGCGTGTACTCGGGTTTGGGTCTTCAATGATGTTCCATTGATCTATATGTCTATTTCTGTGCCAATACTATGCTGTTTTTTATGACTGTAGCTCTGTAGTATACTTTGAGATCTGGTATAGTAATCCCTCCTGGAAAGAGCAGCCAGTACTCTTAACCACTGAGCCATCTCTCCAATCCAAGATATCCTTTTAATAAGCCTAGGTACTTCATAAGCAAAAGTATAACTTTAAATGTTATCTAAATGAAAGTAAAATGTAATTCAGGTCACTTTAAAAAACTATTCTTTTTAAATAATGCTTTTATTAATTCTTTGAGAATTTCATACACGCATACTATGTATTCGGATCATATTCACCCACTCACTTCTCCCCTTAACTCTTCCCAGATCCATTCCCCATGCCCTGCCCCCTCTTTTTTTAAGCTATTCTTGAGCTGGTGAGATTACTATGTGGATAAAAGTACTTGCTGCCAAGCCTGATGACCTGAGTTCCATCCCCAGAACATAAGTGATAGACGGAGAGAACTGAGTGCCACAGGTTATCCTCTGACTTCCACACATGGCACAAGTGGTTACACATACATGCACACACACACACACGCACACACAAATAAATGAATGTTTAAAAATTTTAAAATGAAATCTATTCTTTGAGAAATTCAATATCCTTTCATGATAGCATGCAATAAATTAGGAATAGATAGGAATTTTCTCAACCTAATACAAGGTCTCTAGGAAAACCCATAGATGGCATCATACTTGATGGTGAAAGACTAAGATCAGGATCAAGGCTGACTGTTTTCATCACTGCCATTCAGCATTGTACAAGATGTTCTAGTCAGACATTGTGCAAGAAAAAGAAAAAAGAGGCATCCGGACTGGAAAGGAAGAAGCAAAACAATCTATTTGCTAATGGCATACTCTTGCATGTAGAAAAATCCAAAAGAATCTATCACAAAACCTCCTAAAACTAGTAAACACGTTCGACAAGGTTGCAGCATGTAGAACAAAATAAATGCAAAAAATAAATTGTATTTCTGCACACAAGCAATGAACAATCAATGATATTAAGAGACCAATTCCCAGCTGACGTGAGGTACACATTGTAATCTTAGCATTCAGGAGGCTGAGGCAGATAGCTCATGAGTCTGAGGCCAGTGGATAAACTGAAACCCTGTGATGATTTGAAGGAGAAATGTCCCCCATAGGCTCAAGTATTTGAACACTTTGGCCCCAGTTGGTGGCGCTGTTTGAGAGGTCTTGGAATCTTTAGGAGGTGCAGTCTTGCTAGAGGAAGAGTGGGGGCAGGCTTTGAGAGTCCATAGCCTGGTCCCACTTCTTGTTTGTCCTCTGCTTCCTGAGTGTGCTGGAAGATGTGAACTCTCAGCATTGTGCCCTGGAAACCTCCTGCAGTGCCTCCCCTACCATTATGGATGATCCCTTTGGAATTGCAAGCCCAAATAACTCTGTCTTTTCTAAATTGCCTTAGTGATGGTGTGTTATCATAGCAATAGAAAAGTAACTAATACAGGAGCAAGAGAGATGGTTCAGCAGTTAAGAACCCTGGCTGCTCTTGCAGAGGACCAGGGTTCAGTTCCCAGCACCTACGAGGTAGCTAACAACCATCCTTAACTCCAGTTCCAGGGGATTTGTCACCTTCTTCTGGCCTCCAATCCCTGCATGCCTGTAGTATGCCTACATACATGCAGGTAAAACACTCATACACATAAAACAAAAATTAAAAAGTTGAAAAATTTGAAAAGTGACTAATATACATTCTATCTCAAACCCTTATCCTTCAGAAGAAAATAATTCCTCACTGGAGGTATAGCTCAGTGGTAGAGTACTAGCTGAGCAGGTGTGAGGCCCTGGATCCAAACCTCAGCACTGGAAGAAAAAAAAAAAAGAGAAAACAAAGAAAACAATTCCCTATACAGTGGAATCAAAAAGTTTATAGTATTTAGGAATGACTAACAAAAGAAGTGCAGCCTTATACTCTAAAAACTGTTGAAAGAAAGAGCAGGGTGTGGCGGCACCGGCCTGTAGTTCCAGTACTGGGGCGGAGGCAGGCCTGGGCTACATGTTGAGACACTGTAGAAGGAAGGAAGAAGGAATTAACACCCAGGCAATGGAAAGACACCCTACGTTCATGCCTCAGATGACAGCGTTGCTAAGTCAGAAACACTTTCCAAACTTATCTTCAGAATCTGTATAATCTCTAAAAAATTCTCAGCTGCCTTTTCAAAAGTGGAAGTTGAAGCTGACCATAAAATTCATACGGAGCCCAGCTGGTGGCGCATGGCTCTGATCCTAGCCCTCGGGAGGCAGAAACAGGCAGATCTCTATGAGATGGAGGACAGCCTGGTCCACATAGTAACTTCCAGGCTGGCTGGGACTAGGAGGACCCTGTCAAACAAACAAACAAAAAAACCACAAAAAAATTCATATGGAAAGACAAGGATTCCAGTCTCTTCTCCCTGGTTTTAGTTTTGGTTTGGGCAGGGCTGGGGATTGAATCCAGGACTTGCACTTGTCCCCCACCCCAGGATTTATTTTATTTTAAATTATGTGCCTGTGTGTGTGTGTGTATGTGCACGCACATAAGTTCAAGTGGCTTCAGAGGCCAGGTGTCAGATCCCCTGCCCTTGGAGCTGGAGTTACAGGGAGTTGGTGAGCTGCCCAATGCACTTGAAACCAAACTTGGATCCTCTGCAAGCACAGTAAGTACTCTTAATCACTGAGCCTTCTCTCCAGCCCTAATGTTTTGATTTTTAATTTTAAACTACATTTATTTGCTTAGTTGTGGTGTGTGTCGGAGGTGGGGGAATGTTGCATGCTTGTGGAAGTCAGAGACAGCTTTTGAGAGTCAGTTCTGTCCTTCTTCTGTACAGGTACCAGGGACCATACTCAGGTTGTCAGGCTTGGTGTTAAACACCTTCACTTGATGAGCTCTGTCGCCAGCCCCCATGTCCCTTCTTAAGGAAGAACAAAGATAAAAAGGACTTATGCATTCTGATTTTAAGACTTACTACAAAGCTACGTTAATCAGGATAGGAAGATACCAATACAAGATCAGACAAATAGTTCAATAAAATAGAGTTGAGAATTCAAAAATCAATTATTTATGGTTTGTTGATTTTTCAACAAAGGGCCAAGACAATTCAATGGGGAAAGAATAATCTCTTCACTAAATGGGGCTGAGACAACTGAACATGTAGAACGAATGAAGCTGGACTCCTGTTTCGTACATTATATAAAAACAAGCTGGGGGTTCAATTCCTCAAACCCACAGGGACGAGGGAACTGACTCCCACATACAAGTTGTCCTCTGACCTCCACAAGTGCACTATGACATACATGAGGAGTGCAAACACACATACGTGATAAATAAATATTTTTTTGAAAAGAAAAAAGAGCCTGGAGTGGTGGCGTATGCCTTTAGTCCTAGCACTTGGGAGGTAGAGGCAGGCGGATCTCTGTGTGTTTGAGGCCAGCCTGGCCTACATAGTGAGCTCCAGGCCAGCTGGGGCTACAGGGAAACCCTGTCTCAAAAAAAACAAACAAAAAACAAACAAAAAAAAAACTGGTTGCTCTTGCTGAAGATTGGGGTTCAGTTCCCAGCATCTGTATGCCTGCTAACAACTGTCCTTAATTCCAGTTTCAGGGGACTCCCTCTTCTGGTCTCTGTGGGCATTGCACGCACTTGGTGCACTTATATACATGCAGGTAAAACACTCATACACATAAATAAAGTATTTTTAGAAAACTAACAAGCTGGGTGGGTATCGTGGTGCATGCCTGCAATCATAGCACTTGGAATGTAGGGGCCGGAAGAGCAGAAGTTTCAGGTCATCCTCAGCTACAAAGTGACTTCATGGCCAGTCTGGGCTACAGGAGATGCTGCTCTAAAACAAAACAACAATGTTAACTAAAAGTTTAAGATGGAGCAGAGACCTAAAAAAGCTAAAAGTATAAAATTATTAGAAAAAAGAACACAGATGCATGCCTTTGTGAGCTTGGAATAACAGTTTCCTAGGTAGAAAGCACAAACAACAAAAGAAAATAAATAAATTGGATTTCATAAAAAACGAAAAAAACTTCTGTGCTTCAAAGGGCATTATCAAGAAAACAAAAAGAATCTGAGTGTGATAGTGCACACCTTTAATCCCAGCACTAGGGAGGCAGAGGCAGATGGAGCTCTGTGAGCTTGAGGCCAGCCTGGTCTACATAGGGAGCTTTAGGCCAGCTGGGGCTACACAGTGAGCCCCTCCTGTCTCAAAAGAATTAATTAATTAATCAAATAGAGAGTTCAAGGAGTAGAAGGAAATTTTACAAGCCTTCTGGCTTCAATGATCATTGCTGTGACAAAGTATTTGAGATAACTTCCCCCTTTGAAGGAGAAAGAATTTAATTTGCCTCTACATTTCAGTTCCTGGCTGGTTACACTGTTGTGGGTCTGTGGTGAAGCAGATCAAGTGGCAGGGGCAGGTGGCAGATGGGCTGCTTACCTTATGTTACCTAGGAAAAGAGAGAGGAAGAGGAAGAGCTTGGGGACAGACATGCCCTTTAAAGTCACACACCCAGTGACCTACATCCTCCAGGTAGGTCCTACTCCCAAATGGCCCATTCAGTATGAATTCATCCATTGATCAAGTTAGCATTCTCATGATCCAATCACTTCTCAAGAGCACCAACTGGGGACTAAGCCTCCAACACACCAGCCTGTGGGGGATGTTTCATATCCAAAGCACAGCACCTTGTATCTGACAAGGAACTTGTATCTAGAACATGTGAAGAATGATTACAACTCAATATTAAAGACAGCCTGATTCAAAAACTAACCAAGTATCTGAGTAGACATTTCTTTGGAGATTTGCAAATGACTAACAAACACTTGAAAAGATGCTTGATGACATTAGTCATTAAAATGATAATCAGAACTACAAAGAGATAATAATTCATATTAAGATGGCTATAAAAAAATTAGGCCGGGTGTGGTGGCATACACCTTTAATCCCAGCACTTGGGAAATAGATCTCTGTGAGTTTGAGGCCAGCCTGTTCTACATAATGAGTTCCAGGTCAGTCAGGGCTACACAATAAGGCTCTGACTCAAAAACAAACAAACAAACAAAACAAAACAATAGTGAGCTCATTTGGATGTAGAAGTATTGGGATCCTTATATCTAATATTAGTAAAAATGTAAAATAATTCAACTCTTGGAGATAGTCTGGTATTTCTTCAAGAGAGTAAACAGAGAGTTGCCAACAATTGTATACACACACACACACACACACACACACACACACACAAGCATGTTCATAGCAGAACAGTAAAAGGCATAATATAGTTCGGGAGTGGTGGCACGTGCCTGTAATTCCAGCTCTCCAGAGGCTAAGGCAGGAGAATAGAGAATTCAAGGTCTACCTGGGTTATAATAGTGGGACCCTATTCAGAACTAAACAAGCATAAAAATACATGCTGTATGGACTGCATTATAGGAAGCTTGCTTACAATGACATCATCACAAACAGGAGGACATTATGTGTGCATTATACTAAAGGGTTATGATGGTTAGGAAGTCACTAGGGAATAGGACTTTTTCAACTCCATTATAATCTTATGAGATCTCTACCACACATGTGGCCTTTACTGACTGAAATGTTATGCAGTGCATGGATGTGAGTACACGGCAGCTGTGCTAGGATTCTCCAGAGAAATAGAACCAATAGGTTGGGCAGTAGGCTGGACACCCAGGGAGAAGTCAATGTTGTAGATGAAGTCTAAAAGCCAAAATTACATTTATTTGTGCTGGAGAGTTGGCTCAGTGATTAAAAGTGCTTACTGCTCCTGCAGAGGACCTAAGTTCAGTTTCCAGGACCCATATCAGGCAGCCCACTTCTGGTCTCATTAGGTACCCACACACATGTATCATACATTCACACAGATACAAGCATTTACATCTAAGTAAAAAAAAATTTTTTTTTTTAGTCTTTTTGAGACAGGCTCTCCCTGTAGTCCCAGCTGGCCTACAACTCACTATGTAGACCAGGCTGGCCTCAATCTCACAGAGATCCTCCTGCCTCTGCCTCCTGAGTGCTGGGTTAAAGGCCTGCGCCACCAGGCCTGGCTGTAAGTAAAAAAAATTTTTTAATTATAAATAAATAAATAAATACACTCTGTGTATGTGTGTGTGTGTGTGTGTGTGTGTGTATGTGTGTGTGCTTGTGCATGCCAGGATCAGAGAACAACTTGCATGAATAAATTCTCTCCTTCCACCTTGTGTGTCCCAGGCATCAAACTCAGGTCATCAGGCTTGGGGGTAAAGGCCTTTAAGACCAAGCCAACTCACCAGTAATAGGTAAAGTAGCTGATGGATGAATAGGCTTGATCATAAGAAAGCACCAAGTCACAGATAAACTTCTCAGCGAATAGTTTTATTTTTCACGGGACACGGGAAGGGAAAATGTCAGCCCACGGACTGTGAGCTGGGGCCTTTATGGGGGGGCTTCGGGGAGGGGGTGCAGAAGGCAGGAAGTTTTTTAGAAAAAATGGGGGGGGCAAGAAAGCGGAACTTATACAACCTGCCCTCTTTAGAGATCAAAGGGGAAGCCTGCTGTGTTGGCCAAATAGCAGAGAAAAGTCTGCTTCTCTTGACTTCAAAGACCAGGGTGCTTATTAACTCGGTTTTCTCAGGGGCTTGTGAGGTTCATGAGGCCCTGTTGTTGATGGGGCAGGGCTATCTGAACCCTAACAACCAGCTCCTCAGTCTTTTGTTTTATCCTGATCTCCAACTGTCTGGATGTGGCCCACCACCATTACTCAAAATACCACTGCAGAAACTCCCAGAATAATGTTTGCCTGTTTGGATGCTGTGGCCCAGCTAAGTTGACACATGAAGTTAACCACATTACTTGTCTGTTCATTCCAGTTTCTCACTGGTTTCAGTGACTGAATAGGAAGCAGCATTGTTGGTTTGCCTGAATAACAGCTTTAAATATAGCTTGCTATTCACAATGAAAGCTGAATGGACAGTGTGTGTGTGTGTGTGTCTGACAGGCTAATTTGGGTATTAGTAGAGTTAGTAATGGAGGAAATAAAAATAATTCCTAATAATTAAATGACATAATGTCTACTGCTGGGAGATCTTTCCTTTTAATAAACTTTTATGTATAACTAAAGGTTTTTAAATGTTACTTATGTTGACATTTCTCCTTTTTAATTAACATTTATATGGTATGAGTTCTTTGTAGCAGATATTGTGAATTTTGCATTTTAAAAAACATTTTAATTTTAAATTTAACATTCCTTTAAAAGCATTTACTAGGGCTAAACATGAAAATGTTCCCATCTCAAAAATCAGACATTTGAAAACAAGGTAAATCTCCCCCCTCCCCAAAAGCTGCTTAAATGTGTGTAAAATATCAACTCTGGTAAGGAACTTATATAAATGTGAGGAACACATTCTGGGTGAAGATATGGCAGACTGACAGTAGGAAGTTGAAAAGGGCCTGGGATTGAGTTCATGATGGAAGTCCAAAGGGACATCAAACTTACACATATTTAAATCCTGTTTGGAGAATACGTGCGTATATTATTTGTGTAATTAGCAGTCATACATGTTGGATCTGGTGTGATTTCCTTATTTTCTGGAAAGCTCCACTACATTTAGTAGTAGAGACAAGACCAAAAGCCAGATTGCCTGGGGCCCAGTCTTGTGCTACACCCAGGCAATAACATAATAAAAGTTTGGGGAATTTTTGTCGTTGTTATTTTATTTTGCTTTGTTTGAGACAGGATCTCCCTGTAGACCCAGCTGGCCTGGAACTCACTATGTAAACCAGGCTGGCCTTGATCTCACAGAGATCTGCCTGCCTCAGGCACTACACACACACACACACACACACACACACACACACACACACAGAATGAATTTTTATTGTTGTTTGAGATAGGTCTCACTATGTAGCACTGGCTGGCCTAGAACTCACTGTGTGCTGGGATTAAAGGTGTCTTCCACCATGTTCAACTTCAAGTTTCTTTTAATTTTTAAAATTTATATTTATTCGTTTATTTTTATTTTACGTCTCTAAGTGTTTTGTCTGCATGTATGGAAATGCACCAGTGCATGCAATGCCAGTGGAGGCCAGAAGAGGACGTTGGATTCTCTGGAACTGGAGTTATAGACAGTTGTTAGCTTCCATGTGGATGCTGAGAACCAAACCTGGGTCCTCTGTGAGAGCAATCAGTGCTCTTAACTGCTGAGCCATCTCTCCAGACCCTCGAGTTACTTTTTAATGAATCTATATTCTCTATTTTAGGACTGGGGAAGTGGCTCAGGGGTGAAGCACTTGCCTAGTATGCTCGAAGCACTAGGTTTGATTCCCAACATGTCATGAACACCCTCAAATTCAAAACAATTTTTTGTGTGTTATCTGACACATCTTTATAAAAATATGTTACTATTTTTATTTTATGTGTATGAGTATATTGCCTGCCTGCATGTATGTGCAATGCCTACGGCAGTCAGAAGAGATCATTGGATCTCCTGGAACTGGAGTTACAGACAGTTACTAGCTGCCATGTGGGTGCTGGAAATTGAACCTGGATCCTCTGCAAGAGGAGTCAGTGCTCTTATCTGCTGAGCCATCTCTCCAGGCCCCCTGACATATCTTTTTTTTTTTTTTTTTAATGTATATGAGTATATTACCTGCATGTATGTGAGTGCACCCGTGTCATGCAATGTCTCAGAGGTCAGAAGAGGGCTTTGGATTCCCCTGGAACTGGAGTTAAGGATGGTTCATAGCCGCCATGTGGGTGCTGGGAATCGAACCTGGGTCCTCTGCAAGAGCAGTCAATGCTCTCAACCACTGAGCAATCTCTCCAGCCCCTTCTTTTATTTTTTAAAATAATTTATTGAGAATTTTATACATGCATATAAGGTGTTTTGATCAAATCCATGCCCACTCCCTCCCCTCCAACTCCTCCCATATTGCCCCATCACTTTTTTCTGATAACTTCACCTACTCTTTCTTCTTCTTTGATCTATTTACTTTTTTTTAAAAATAGGGCTTTTGGCTACTCTAACATTCCCACCTCTGAAGAGGTAACCCTAAAATCTTTTAAGGATTAGGTACAAGCTCCCAAATATTTTTGACATTTTTGGACTTTGGAACGGAGTAAATTGCTAAGAGGCCCAAGGACGCTGTGAGTTTTAGCCAAGAAACTGGCTACTTTTCTTTGGGGTCTTTTTACCCTAACTGCCTAGCCAGTTCCTACCTCCTATTCTTATCA